>NC_092621.1:18778888-19079166 GCF_047663525.1 Anas platyrhynchos
ATGAGAGATTCGGGTAACTTAAATACAATTTTACATTTCATATCCGTTTTTTTGAAGAGCAAAGATTGCTTCCTTTATTAAATCTCTATTTTCTGTTGAAATCAGATATCTTTGTGCATAAATCATTCAGAATATGTTTTCTAGTGAATTTTGTGAAATAGTTATTGTGCGTAGCAATCTGCATTATCTTTGCTGAGACAAAAGCAATCTTGAGGACGTGTGTGTACTTATATATGAGGCATTTGTTAGTTTTTCTTGTATTGTGTCTTTAAGTATGCCGTTCTTTGGTTTCAGAGCTGAAAAACAGACTTTAATAACATTTCCCATATGATTTTTCCATTTTCAGAACGTGGTGTAGTTTGGGAAGAGACAATTATTTTGCTCCCTGACAATGTTCACTATGTGTTCCTTTCTGCAACCATTCCAAATGCTCGTCAGTTTGCTGAATGGATCTGTCATCTTCACAAACAGGTAATTTTGATGTGATAGACCTCTGTCCTTGTGATCTTGTGGCATAATACTGTGTCTTTGTTTCGAAAAAAAACCTAGACCTACAAGCCTCTCTTTAGCCATGTTATTATAGCTTCTAACTGATGGTGTAGATCACTCCTGCCTTCTTTGATAGTACACTTAGCCTTTGCGCCTGTATGGACTGTTAGTTCTACATACAACTTTAACGTTTCTTTCTTTAATAGTTTATTCTTACCATTTATTTAGACACCAGCTTGATTTCAACAAACATTGAATTATGAAACACTGAAAATACTATGATCTTCAGAGGCAGGCCTTTCAGGACACAGAGGCTTCAAAGGGCTTGTTTGCAATCTGTAAACATTATATTCATCTCTGTTTCAACAAAGACAAACTTTTATTTCATTGTTTGCATTAAAATAGATGTGTGATTGTCAGTGGGCTGACAGCAGCATGACAAGTAGTTGTCAACCATTTTTATGAGCTTTCAGTTGTATCTTGGATATGCTTGCTAAGTTCACACTAATTTGTGATTGTTTCTCTTCCTGTTTTCTTACTGTCCCCAGAGAGCAGAGCTCAGCGCCTGCCCCTCTGCTCCCCTCGTGAGGGAGCTGCAGGCCACCATGAGGCCTCCCCTCAGCCTGCTCTGCTCTGGGCTGAGCAATCCAAGCGACCTCATTCATCTTCTCTAGACCCTTTGACATGTTTGTAGCCCTCCTTTGGACTCTCTAGTAGTTTTAAGTCCTCCTTATTTTGTGGCACCCAGAACTGCACACAGTTGACTAGCACATCATGGTTCCTGAAACAGGCTGGAAGAGAGAGGCAAAGCTGAACTTCATGAGGCAGGCAGATTGAGCAGCTGGGTCCTGGAAGCAGGCAGGCAGGGCAGAAGAAGGCAGAAGAAGGCAGAGAGACACAGCATAGGTCCTTGGAACTGGCAGGGAGAGCAGATGTCCCTCCTAGAGTGATTCCACAGCAGTGATTCTTATGATAATAGCCTTTTCTTAACAGAAGATCTTGTCTTGCAATGAATTCTTCAGTGTCTGGGTGTTTTTTGGCCCATGGACTACATTGTGCACAATTCCAGAAGATAATATTATCACAGGCTGAAAGCAGGTGCCTTATCCTGCTGCTCAGGTCTTTTTCTTAGCTTCTGCTTGTTTTCTTCCTTATGTTTACAGCTTTTTTTTATTATTTTTTTTAACAGCTGTCAAAGCTGCATGTCTTCTTTGACTGACCGTCAGTGGAGTTCATAGTTCTGGGACCTCTTGTTTTCAAACTATGCCCGTATGCAGGACCCTTGCTCTTATCCCAGGCTTAAATTGCACTTAGCAAGTATTGCGCTGTTTCACATAGAGGATTCTCATACTGAGCTTAAGGACAGGACCACTGCCTTGCTCAGTTAGCATAGCACAGTTCATATGAGTGATATGTGCTGCTACTAGAATGCAAGAATGAAAAGTAAACCATAAATTCCTAGGAAATAATACATATACATGCAGCCAAAATGAGAAAAGAGGAATATGATGAATATGTCCTGTTCCAGAACCTTTCAGTTAATTTTTATTCTGTTTTTGTTTTTTTTTCAGTGATGGTTTTGCAGCAAAGAATATATGAATTAGAACTGGGGAAGGAACTTCCACAAGAGGTTGCTCTGATTTTAAAAATAACCCCAAGCTTTGGTTCTCATGTGGCTTGTGATTAAAGGAGCATAGCATAAGAGATGTTTACTCAAACTTGGCACAAAGCTTTGACTTTGTTTTGCAGAGCACTTGGCTGATTTTTTTTTTAAAGCAAATTTATATAAGATTTAATATTTTTAAGGAAGTGTTTCATTTATTTTTTTCTAAACAAGCATTACTCACATGTTAAAACTTGTAATGTTTTAAAAAATATACAATGTGACTTTTTTAGGTGGTGCAAGAAATACTGCAGGCTTTTTTACAAAATAGAAATTGATAGTTCTTCCTTTGGTTTTAAAAGATATTAGGATATTTCAAGCATGTGTAATAATATAGAAGAGACCATTACCTATCTACACTTTTTCTTTTTTATAAGAGATTGTTGTCAGCTTGTGTTACTCTGAAGAATTAGCAAGCTTTCACATTTTTAAGCAACATCATTAGTACAAAATCCATATTCAGGAAAGAAAACTTAACTAAATTTCTTTAAGTCTTAGATTCTGGCTTTTAGAAGGATGTCTTTTAAAACAAATGTGTTGGATTTTCCCTCAAGCCAGTGTTTTTCCAGTTCATCTAGAAATATGAAATAATTTACGTATATGCTGTTCTTTTTTTATAGCCCTGCCATGTGATTTACACAGACTATCGACCTACTCCACTGCAGCACTATATATTCCCAGCAGGAGGAGATGGATTGCGTCTTGTCGTTGATGAAAATGTAAGGCATAGTCAGTTAGTTTGAAATTTCTTTTTCCTCACATACCAGTAATGAGTTTCATTTTTTTGCAGAACTTGGATTGACTATGCAAAGGATGTTTATGTTAAAATAAAATGAGGTACAAATGGGTAACGGTGATCTCTGAGATGTTGATTTTGGAGTCATATAGAAGACACTGATTTTATTCTCTAATGTCATGTACTCAGATGAGCAGTGCTTTGCTGAGATGGGTTAAGCACCCTCATTCTTGCTTTCTGAGGTTGCTGGTACTGTTTCTCACTTAATTTTCTTTTATTTTTTTATGTTTTTAAAGGTAGCGCCATTTAAACTTTCCTTCAGTTGAGGGGGCATAATGTTTTTGTGTCTTCAGGTGATTCAGAAGTAACAGTGTTTACAATTCATTATTGAATTATAGCTTATGCTGTAAACAGCAATATTGCACTTAATTGGGCAGAATATCTTTATGTAGACATTCCTGTAAGTCAGTTCTGCTATTGTGCCATTGTGTTGGGTTTACATGGCAAGGTTTTGGTAGCAGGGGGCTGCACAAGTGGCCTCTGAGAGCAGCGCCCAGCAGCTGCTCCATGTCAGAGCAGAGCCAGCTCCAGAAAGGACCCACTGCTAGCTGAAGTTGAGCCAGTGATCAACACTGGTTGCACATCTGAGAGAGGATGCTTAACAAACAGAAAAAAATACTGCACAACAGCAGCTGGGAGAGTGAATAGTGAGAGCCAGTCATGCAGGCCTCAAGGTCAATGCAGAAGAAGGGCAGGAGGTGAGGTGCTGCAGGTACAGAAGTGCCCCTGCAGCCCATGGAGAGGAGCCCACGATGCAGAGGAGTTCACCTGAACTGCTCTGAGGGACGAGGTAGAAGAGAGTGTGTGGGGAGGGGAAGGGGTTTTTAGTTAGCTTCTATTTTTTCACTGTTCTCGTCTGCTAGCGATAAGCAATAAATAATACTAAACTCCTAATGCTGAATCTTCGCCTGTGGTAATTGCTGAGTGATCTCCCTGTCCTTATTTCAACCCTTGAGCCCTTTTTCATGGTATTTTTCCCCCTTTTACTTTGAGGAGAAAGAAAGTAGTGTGATGGAGATGTCTGTCAGTGTGAAACCACCACAGTCACTGAGCATGTCTAACTTAGTTGATGGTATAGCAGATAAAACAATGAACAGTAACTTCAGAGACACAAATAAAATTCTGAGCTGTGACACTCAACCTAATAATGTCATTTGTAAGCTTATGCATTGTTTTTTTGTCCTTCTGCATGTAAATGTGTGGTAATAGTACTGGATATGTAAATTAGTATGTATTTTTCAGTGGGCTATGTAAGAAGTAATTGTTTACAAAGGTTGTTTTATATCTAGGGAGACTTCAGAGAAGATAATTTTAACACAGCAATGCAAGTGCTTAGAGATGCAGGAGACTTAGCAAAAGGGGACCAGAAAGGCAGGAAAGGAGGAACAAAAGGTGAGTTTGAATCTCATTCTTATGTAACTTCTTGCATTATATAACTTTTCTTTTAAAAAAAAAAAAGTTGCAGCTAAGTTGTGCTTCTATTTTAATTATTACTTAACAGAATAATTTTCTGCTAAAATAACTTTGAAATTCGTGTGATCTCTCTACAGGTCCTTCAAATGTTTTTAAGATTGTGAAGATGATCATGGAAAGGAATTTCCAACCTGTAATTATTTTCAGCTTCAGTAAAAAAGATTGTGAAGCCTATGCACTTCAGATGACAAAGTTAGACTTCAATACAGGTACTGATAAGTAACATATAGTTTTATTCAACAAAAAATTGTAATTTGAAATGAAATATTATTCTGGGTAGTTATTTCATTTGAGTCCTTTTGTGTAACAACACATGTAAAATATTTACCACTTTTTAAATTGGTACTTATTTACCATTCCAGTACATCAGCCTATTTTCAGTAGGAAACTGTGGGTACACAGAGTATTTGATCATCACAATGTTTAACTGTTCCTCTATTACAAACTTTTCTTTCTCCAAAATCCTGTTCACTGTGATAATACCAGAAGAATTTATAGAAAAGTCCATCTAGAAATCTGAGCATTTTCTACGAGTTAAAACAGCTGTATAACAAACCACTAGACTGTTCTTGCTCAACTGTTCAATCCACTTTTCTTTCCTTACTTTGTCTCCCATCTCATCAAAGAAAAACCATAACAGTAAACAAAGAAGATTTTTTTTTTTTCATTTTGGATTAAGACCACGCTTGGAAGATGGGCTTAAGTTCCTGGCTTCTTGGAATGTTAAGAGTAGTAACAAAAGCAGGGGCTCTGTTGTAAGTCAGAATACTATTTCTTGTTTGAGAACTCTTCAGGGTTCTTGCTTGCTCACTTGCTCCCCAGTCGTTGCACGCTCTGGTTCAGTGTACGGAAAGTGTGTAAGTATTAATGGAGAAGTGTGCAGATGGGCACTGTCAGATAGAAGACAAACGTGAAGGTTTATGAAATAGATAGAACATACATGAAGCTGAGAAATACTAAGCTTAATGGTAGCTGAAATTTTGGTGATTTTTATAGGTTTGTGCTATTCTTCCTGTTCCCTAAGCATACAGTCACTGTTAGGCTCTTTAAGGCCCACACTGATTGATTGTCTGACCACAGCGTAGGTGGTTTTGTGTAGATTTCACAGCCTTCTACACTATTTTAAAATTTTACAACCCTAAGAATGTAATAACGCTTTATTTACACAAGTTATTACAAAATCTAAAAGGCTAATAAATTACAAATTGCCTTTTCAGATGAAGAGAAAAAGATGGTTGAAGAAGTATTCAATAATGCAATTGACTGTTTATCAGATGAAGACAAAAAGCTTCCTCAGGTGAGTGTAGACTAAATGAGGGTAGCTACTGCTCTCCTGTTTTCTGCAGCTTTCGAGACTGGGGGTCTTGTGTAGTGGGTACAGAAATCATAAATTGGATGTTCTTATTGATCTTTCTGAGGTTTTCTGTCTCTTGCATTGTGAACAGGATTCAGTGACTAGGATTCCTTCTAGTTGTGATTCCAGCAAATCACATGTGATAGAATTAACGAGGGAGTTCCTACCCTGTGTTTCTGTTTTTTTTTCCAAGTATGTTTTTAAGTACACATGAAAGCTTATACTGGAGCTAAAACTGTCTGGAAACAGTTCAAATATGAATTCAGTATGCATTTTATCAGATACTGACTGCTGAGCCTTTCAAAAACTGCAGTGATCCTTCTGCATTGTAATTTAATCTGCAATCACTAAGTATAGTAACTTCATCTTTACAGTAGAAAAATACAATCACCTAAATGAACAGAATATTATGGCATTCAGTACATCTGAAAACTATAGTTTCTTCTGCACCCCTCCCCATTACTTGCGTCCATCAATTACTACTATATCAATCTTTATTATGAGCATGGCAATTCCTCCTTGAAGAAAACAACCACTTAATTTTTGGCTGTGCCTGCTCACTTCAGGTTCAAAATGTCTGTTCTGTTTTTGAACTTGAGAAGAACTGACAATAGGAAACCAATGTATAAGGTTTCAAGTGTACTGAAAAAGCAGCACATATAACAGAGGGATTGTACCCGTATGATCTGTTTTGGTCTCTCTAGACATTGACATCTGAAAAGCATATTCTCAGAATTAGGTGTGAGGTGGTAACCAAATGTTCATAGTTAGATTGTTAATGACAATCTTACCTTTGTCTCTGTTTTTCCTTCGTTGAAGATAAAACTTACGTAGCTATGTTAAAGTGTAAAGTTTTTAGAAATACAGAGATAAATTCTGTCATTGGCAGCGCCAAGTTCCCTTTGCAGCATTCGTAGGTGCTCACTTCACTGTTACTACACAGATCAATAAATGAAATCACTGCATTCAATACAGTATCAATACAAAATACGCATATGCAAATCACTGGAAAAATATATATAGAGAGAGATTAATTTAATTATTAACTGCATTCACAAATTAGCATGTAGCTTCACAGTAGGCCTAAGCCAATTTATGACTGCTCTACTGCTGAAAAAGTTGGTTGTTGGCTTTACTGTTCTTACCATTCCTAGTTTTAAGTAGAAAGTAATACTGAAGTGGCATATTTTTACTTGATTTGTCTAGGATAGAGTTAATTTTCTTCCTAGTAGGTGGCATGATGCGGTGGTTTGAATTTAGAATAATGCTGATACCACACTGATGTCTTAGCTGTTGCAGAGCAGGGCTTACAAAGTCCAGAATTTTTCAGCTTCTCAAACTGCCCTGCAGCAAGGGGCTGGGGTGCACCAGGAGCTGGGAGGGGACACAGCCAGTACAGCTGGCCTAGGCGGGCCAAAAGGGGTGTCCCACACTGTGTGGTGTTATGCTGAACATCTAATCTGCGGTGGCTGGCTGTAGTGGGCTTTTACCCGTGAGCTTTTACTTCATTTTCCCTTCGATTCTCTCCCCCATCCCGCTGCAGCGGGGGATGGTGGGAATAAGCGAATGGCATTGTGGTGCCTGCTGGTTTAAACCACAACATTACTGTAATCCACCATTTCCTGATTATAAATACATGTATGCTAAGAGCAGAGGTTTTGTATTTCTGGAAAGAATATTAAAATTTCTTTACTGGTCTTGTGTTTCTTCCCAGGTTGAGCACGTACTTCCTCTTCTGAAGCGTGGAATTGGTATCCATCACGGCGGTCTGCTTCCTATCTTGAAAGAAACTATAGAAATTCTTTTCTCTGAGGGCCTAATAAAGGTATAGTTTTGTGTTCACATTTGGGTTTTAATCTGTTCTGAATACACTGTCAGTAATCCTGACAAACCGAATGAGTTTATCTTAGCTCAGAAGGTGTTCTAGGGTATAGTGAAGATCTGCTTCTTGGGTGAAAAAGGGGAAAGAAAGACTTACTGCAAACGCCATTCTGAAAAATACTTTGTGGTTTGAGTGTACTTCTATTCAGGATTAGTATTTACCAAAACTTTCTTTAAAACATTGTATAGACAAGTAAGTAGGCAGTCATAAAAAGAACTACATACATATAAGGGGCATATAAGGGTTCTGTTTTGTGGATCTAGATACTGGGTTCTGCAAATGCATACAACTTCTCTGGAAGTCTTTTAAGTCTTCCAGTGACACAGGTTATTTGATGTAATTAGTTGCAGCTCCCTTTCCCTGAGAAGCGTGTGTGCATAATTATCTCCATCTTTATGTGGAAAAAAAAACCTCTTGAAGCTGTTTTTTACCACTTAGTCTAAAATGTGTTGCCTTAAATATCTTATGATAGTACATAATTACAGCTCTAGTTTTAAGTGTTCAGATTTTGTTTTGAAGTGTTAAAACTTATATTGTGCAATTTCAAAATTTTCAACTGTTGTATGATATATGGTTATGAAAAAGCAGATTTGAGGGGCAAAAGTGTTTTCTGAAATCTTGCAAGTGCTTTTAGCATTTATTGCATTTGCAGGGCTTGTGTTTACTTCTGGCACATGGTCCCATATGACTAACCTTGTTTTCCTAGAAGAAATGAGGGGAGGGGGAAAGAATGGTTTTGTTCCAATTTTTAAACATTTAATGTGCCTGTGTTGTTATGTTGACAGTACATAAGTAGTAAAATCTGGAGTTTTGTGCAATCTTTGACTATGTACATGTTTTCTTAGTCTTTGTTTTTGCTTGCTTAACTTTAGTCTGTTTATTTAGGCCTTATTTGCAACAGAGACTTTTGCTATGGGAATTAATATGCCAGCCAGGACTGTGCTGTTTACAAGTGCCTGCAAGTTTGATGGGAAAGATTTCCGATGGGTATGTGAAAAAGAGGTTGTGTGTGGGAATGACTCAATTACATTATTTAAACTCTTACTAAGATAAGATTTACTGTTGACATATGCACTTCAGTGTCATAGAAAATATTTTTTTTCTTTCAAAAAATCTTTGTGGTTGTTTACTAATCGATTTATAATTAGCCTACAGATTCCAAAGACAAGATTCCTCAGAGTATGCATGAAATTATTTAATAGTGGGTTTACATGGCAAGGGGGCTGCAAGGATAGTGAAAAGAATGCAGCAGCTGCCCCACGTTAGATAAAGGCCAGTTTCAATTAGCTCTGAAGGGACCTGCTGCTGCCCAGAGCCAAGCCAGTAAGAGATGCTGTTTGTGCCTCTGTGAGAGCAGATTGAAGAAAAGGAAAAAATCTGCACAACAGCAGCTGGGAGAGTGAGGAGCAGGAACCAGCAGGAGGGCTGGAGATGGGCACGCAACAGAAGGCACAGCAGAGAGTGACCGTGAAAGGAGCAGCAGACAAGAAGCATCAGGGACTGACGGCAGCCCCTGTTCCCCGTTCCCTTGCACTGCTTGGGGAGGGGAGGTAGAAGAGGGTAGATGGTGGGAAGGCGTTTTTAGTTTGAATTTTTAGTTTCTCACTGCTCTAGCTTGTTAGTAATGGGTAATAAAATAAATTAATCTCCTTACTATGGGTCTGTTTTGCCCGTGATGATAATTGGTGAGTGATCTCCCTGTTCTTATCTCAACCCTTGAGCCCTTTCCATTGTATTTTCTCCTCTTTTCCCTTTGAGGAGGGAAGTGGGAGAGTAGTTGTGGAGTTCAGCATCCCATATGGGTAAAACACCACAGATAGATATAGCAAAAGGGCATCAAACAGGTTAGTGCTGAATAAGCCTAAGTGCTGATTGGTCTAAGACCTCTTGCAGTTTGTCCTGAACTGTGAGACCAACTATTTTCTTCCATGTCAGAGGGATCTGGAGAATAAGTGGGCTCAGTACTCTCATGATGATCACCAAATTGAGGTTTTGACACACCTGAGAGAAGAGACGATCTACTTTAGGAGAGTATTGATTGTTCTGTTATAGCAGAGTATTTTGGGTAGCCCACGGAATGACAGGGATGTGAGGAGGAAGAATTGGGTTCTTAAATAGTTGGAACATAAATAATTTAAACGTTTTTAAATGTTAAAACAAGATCTGTAATTCATATGTAAATAATAATAAGGGTGTACAAATCATCACAAAAGCTTTATAAGTGTTGTTTCCTCTAAATGATTCCTCTTTCAGAGATGGGAAAATAAGGTAAATGGGACATGTAACAACATATGTTTTGCAACAAACATCTCTTCAATCTCAGTTTGGGCTGTTCAGCTTCACGAGTCATTCAGTCTGATTGGATGTCCTTAAGAAATATGCAATAAAGAATTAGCTACCTTTTTGGTATAAGCTATTTGGAACTCCTGCTTTAAATTGACATAGTTTTTGTGATTGGATGTTACAGATGCAATATATTGTAATGATCTCCACCATGCACTTCAAACTTGAGATTTACAAGTGTGAGACATGAGTAAAAAGGGGTGAGCACGTATTGAGATGGTGCTAGGTGTTAAGGAAATCACTGTAGCAATGTATCAATAAATGTAGCTATGAAAGCACTGATTAAATCATCCTTTTGACAAAGAGTATTCATAAGCATGGATTTTTATGTTAGTTCCTTAGTGATCAATTAGAATGAATTTGATCTGTGATGACTGTGTTTTATACAACTCTTCTGTTAATTTTTATATGTCATGATCATGTACTATATAATCATAAACGGCACTTCATAAGTTCTTGCTGTCTTTCTAGTGTTCGTTACATTTTTCCATTTTGTCTTAGATATCCTCTGGTGAATACATTCAAATGTCAGGTCGTGCAGGACGCCGAGGTATGGATGACAGAGGAATAGTAATTCTCATGGTGGATGAAAAAATGAGTCCAACAATTGGCAAACAGCTTTTGAAGGTAAGAGAGAGAGAAAAGCTGTTTTGTTGCTTTTTCTTTTGTTTTGCTTCCAGTTTCTCAGGGATCTCAGAGAGCCAGAGTTTTATCCTCTTTTTTAATGATGCTCTAATACTACAGTGATCTGTTTGTTCCTTGCTGATGGCAGTCAATTCAAGAATATTGGTGCATAAGAAAAGTTTTGCTGAGCTCTCACAAGGATAATTAAAATGTTGGTTCTCTGGTAAAATAAAGGCTTGTTAATGGTCTTTTCAATGTAATAGACTGAGAAACGAGGTTCAGTAAGATAACTCAAAAAACAAGATTACCGTCAGTGACCTAAAAATGACTGGAGAAATTCTTAGGGTCTGCAGGAAAATTTTAGAAGTTTGTGAATCAAAAGTGTCTAAAACTACTCTTGTGGTTGAAATAAGTATTAGATTATAGGGCTTCCCCAAACTGTAATGGAAGTTGTTACAGAGTATTACGACCTTCTTTATATTTCAACTATGAGACATTGCACTCATTATTGCTTTTATTTAAGTTCTGTGGCAAAAATTATCATACTGATGCGAAATATTCTACTGTGTGTATAAACCCTCTCAGGCTGCTTACAATCATTATGAAAATATCTAAAAAACTGAACAATTGAGAGACTGCTCAACACATTACTCAGGAGCTTGTACCATTGGTAAAAAATAGTAGGTCATTTGTGGTCAAACTGCATTTATAATATTTTTAGTGTTTGCATAATTTGTGGGAATCATTTTAAAGTCAGTATCAGGATATGTTAATAAAAATACGTATTTTTAGGTCTTGTGGCAAAAAAATCAGGAGCTGGTGTTTCTCTGTTTTGTTAAGATAAATTTAAGAAGGAGGAAAAATACATACTGCAGTTACTTACTGTCCGTGCTATTTGTTCACTCATAATAGACTTGTGCATTAGATCCATCTTATACGCAAACAGTTTGCCATCTTGAAGTCAAAATTTTCATAAATTTTTGCTAGTAAAATTTGAAAAATACTGGAGCTCATTTAACAGCAGGAGATACAAAATGAGAGAACAAAAAATGGCTTGTTTTGAAGTCTTAATTTTGTGTACTTCTAATCTCTATTTCTATGAAGAATTTTTTTTGAGTTAATTTATTTGAAATGAATATAAATAGTTTAAGAAAAGCGAGTATTTCAATTTTTTGTCTCAACCATTTAAAAGGTATTTTTGCATTTGTGATTTCACTAGTTTGAAAATTGTAGGACTCAATCTGCATGAATTAAGTCAGAAGAGGGAAATAATAAATCACTTATATTTTTTGGATATCATTAGTCCAGCGGAGGGCCACAAAGATGATACGAGGCCTGGAACATCTTCCCTGTGAGGAAAGGCTGAGAGACCTGGGTCTGTTCAGCCTGGAGAAGAGAAGACTGAGAGGGGATCCTGTCAATGTGTATAAATACTTGAGGTGTGGGAGACAGAAGGATTTGGCCAACCTCTTCTCAGTGGTTTGTGGGGACAGGACAAGGGGCAATGGCCACAGGATGGAGCACAGGAAGTTCGGCACCAACATGTGAAGGAACTTCTTCATGGTGAGGGTGACGGAGCACTGGGACAGGCTGCCCAGGGAGGTTGTGGAGTCTCCTTCTCTGGAGATATTCAAGGCCTGTCTGGACGCCTACCTGGGCAGCCTGCTCTAGGGAAACTGCTTTGGCAGGGGGGTTGGACCAAAATGATCTCTTGAGGTCCCTTCCAACCCCTTCAGTTCTGTGGTTCTGTGATCTATATTTTTTGTCTAGATTTTGAGGGGGAAGTAAAGAATATTTCCTTTATGGAAACTATAAGCCCCTTTTTTTTTTCTTTTGAAATACAAGGAAACAAAACGGAAAGAATGGAAACCTTTTAATTTTTTGTTATTTCTTGTTTCTTCTCCACTGATCTAAATAAGTTAATGTATTTAATTAATTTGTCACACTACTGGGGAGCAAGGACTGAATTTAAGGTTTCTTTTAAGAAGATTGGAAAGGACTCTAATGAAAATATTTAAGCTTCTGAAGCTTCTCCAGCTATTCAGCCAGTTGCTGAAAAGGCAGTAAACAGAATCATTTATGAGATGAACAGTATAAGATAAAAATACTAATTTTCCTTTTTAAATACAAAACATTTAGAGGATATTTCATGTGAAAATAGACCAAGAATGCATGCAAACCAATGACTCTTCACAGTCTGTACTCATCCTTAAGTGTGTTTAAATTAGACTTTAGTTGCTGACTGACAGTGTTTATCTGTGGCAAGACCATGGTCGTGTCTTGTGGTAGTATTCTGCTGCGACATCAAGTATTGGCTTTGCTCCAGGACAAGCTAACAATTTATAGGGAAAATTCAAAAGAAATAATCTGAAGAACCGTATTGGGAATAATACGACACTTCTTATGTAAGGATACGTACATTGTAGCTCTTCAGACCTCATGCAGGTCTGATCCAAAGCATTTCATGAACACTGGAGTGAAACATCTAAGAAATGCTGTGATCAGCTGCCTGGCAGTGTGATCAGTGAAGTGAGGGCTTTGTATACATCTCAGTACCAGCAGTGATACTGCAGCTGTGCTTGTTGGCTATGACACTGTTTATTGCGACATTGTGTACAGTACTTCAAACTTAAAATTCAAAGTTCACATCTTAAATGGAGTTCTTATGTGGGATGTTTGTAAATATTTCTTAAACTCAGTGACATGCATTTGTCTTCGGCAGTGTATCTAGGTTTTCTGTTTACCCTTAGCATGTGTTTGACTGCTGCATATTTAGTAAACTGGTGACTTGCATAAATCTATGAATTTATAAAAACTGAATGCTTATAATACTGTTAGCTTCCTGAAGACAATAAATTAAAGTCTTACATTTGCATGTAAAGAAATATTTTATAAGAATTGGCTGGGGTAGGGGGGAATTTTAAACGGCATCACATTAGTTTAGGTGGGAAGTGAAAAGCTTCTCCTGGACACTAGATGGCCTTTGAAACTGGAACAGCATGTCTCTAGTTGGCCACGTTACAAAGCAAGTATTCTTACAGAGACAATTGGGATGCTGAACAGTGGTAATCTGTTATCTCTCTAAAAGTCGAAAATCTTAAGCTAATTATATTATGGAAATGAATAATTGTATAATAAAAGAAAACGTGCTAATGAAATATGTTTTAGAGACCTGCATTTGAGTGTATCAGTGCTTTGCATTTACTTATTCCTTCACAGGAGAAGTTAGATGGGACTGAAAAATTCAAAGAAAACATTCATCTAGCCAGATAAAATATACAACATTATGCTTTCCTTGTCACTTGCACATGTAACATAAATAGCCCCAATGCCAAGCTGCAGGAGGTATTCCACTACCTACATCTGGCTCTTTGGCAGGGCCTTCATTTATGGAGCTAGGATTGCTGTGGTTATTTGGCCTGTATGCTGCTGTTAGAAATCTGTCTGGTCTTTTTGTGCTTTATTTTGATTCTTAGGTTTTATTATAATAGCCAAATGGATATGATAGGAATTCAGGGAGTTTAATGTGTTTCACTTACCTTCCTGCCTGTCGTATGACCATGATGCAGTTACACGTTGGAAAGTTCCTTAATTTTGCAAGCGCGTGAATTGTCATTCCATAATAATTGAGGCAGCATCATTAGGCTTTATGTTCTCGTTGTTCTGTACCACATACAGCTCGGTTCCTTTCAGATTCCAAGTTACAAGGAAAATTATGTTCAATGTGCAAAGCAATATTTACATAAAAATAAGGAGATTTATAGTGATCAGGAATAAATGTATGAATGGAAATGGTGAGGAGATGATGTGGAATTTCAAGTATTAGAAAGTTTCTGGAATACAAGTAATCTGATGAATTTTGGAGTGTTGCTAGTTTTACAAAGCAGAGCTACCTGTCTGCAGAAAGGGTTAAAAAGCTTTTGCCACTGGTGTCATTTTATGTGGATTTTTAACTTCAGAAAGTGTAGCAAACAACTATAACTCTTCTGTGAGTTGTGAGATAATCTGAAATTGCAAGATACTGTAAAAACTATGATAAATCGGAATTCAACAAAAACAGTAGCTAATGTATGGGAAAGAAAAAAACTTACGCATTAGTAATTCATGTAGTCTTTGTGTTTTGTTTTTTTGTTGTTGTTGTTCCTTCTTTGGGCTCATATGGTGTTGACCAGGGGAATTTTAGGCTGGATGTTAGGAAGAACTTATTTACCGAAAGGGTTGTTAGACATTGGAACGGGCTGCCCAGGGAAGTGGTGGAGTCACCATCCCTGGAAGTCTTTAAAAGACGTTTAGATGTAGAGCTTAGGGATATGGTTTAGTGGGGACTGTTAGTGTTAGGTCAGAGGTTGGACTCGATGATCTTGAGGTCTCTTCCAACCTAGAAATTCTGTGATTCTGTGACTGATAGGCCATGCAGCTGCTCCTATATTCTGTTCTGTGTTTTAAAATAAACAAGTGTATGCACTTAATTGGGTTGAAAAATAGTAAAATTTCAAAAATTGCCTAGTGCAAATGTATGGATTCTGTTGTTTGAGGGGGTTCTTTTTTCTTACTGTTTCGTTGTTGTTAGAGAAATTTAGGGCGGTCCTAAACTGTTGTTCGTCTTTGTTACTGCTTTAAATTATCCATATGCATTAGCAGTGTGCTGGGTTTGTTCGGGTGACCTCTTTTGAGTAACATACAGAAACCCTTTCTAACGAGTGGGAGTTTTTTCAGCTGGTAAGATTTGTTCAATTGCAGTGAGTTTTCACTTCTCATTTATTAGCTGTACCAACTTTTTGCTGTATGATCAGGCAGTGAGCCCAGATTTAAAGCATCAGACAAGGTCCTTTTTGGAAGTGTAATGCTTAGCACTGTCTGAAGTGAAGAAGCTGAGGTTGGTAGCTGTGAATGGTTGCCTCTGAAGGCAGACGGAGCGCTGTGGACAGTCTCTATCAGGAGGCTCAGGGTACAGTCAAATACAGGCAGGAACCCTATGTCTGAGCAGTTGTTTAAGTGCAGCATTCAGCAAAATCACAGCACAAGCTTGGTTGGTGAGAGAAGGATATCCTGGTAGCAGAATGTGTGAATAATGTCTCGGGGCAAAATGCAGTGGCCTGTATTGAAATTGGGATAGAATGATAAAGCTTACTAATATGTTGTTGTTTTTTTTTTTTTGAAAAAGATTGCACAGAATCTTTAGTACTGCTGGCAAAAATAAATAAAAGGCAGCAGGTTAAGCACTCCAGTCAGATTGTCATTGCATCAACATACATTGCTTTGGCTAGTATCAGCTTAATGCTTCATCTTAATTATAGTATTGTACTTTGATTTGACTTAAAGGTTACTGGGCAAGAGGCACAGTCCAGGGGATGCATCAGGATTTGAAAAACTTAATGCAGCTTAGTTTGGAAGAGAAATAGACTTCAGCTGGGGGTTGGCACTAACACTTGTTGGAAAAGCCATTGCAAAATCTGAAGAAATACATTGTCACTGGTACTATAAGGACAGTGTAAATTGGTTTGTAATCCAGAGTTGTGGCATAGATGAGGATCTGAATGAAAGAAACAGTTTTTGGATACTTTATCAAAATTTAGTTAAAAATAATTTTAATATGTTTCTATGATTACTTTTCTTTTAAACTGGCAAACTCATCTTGTTCTTACAAAGCTTGGACTGCAGAAATTTTCCAGGCTTCAATTCAGGAAGATACTTAACATCCAACATTAATTTAAAGTCCGCTTAAAGTCAACAAGACTTCATTGTGAAATTGTGGAGGCATTCAGCTGTTCAAAGGCAGACATTTTCAAATGCCATCCTGAACAGGCTCATGATTTTTTAGACAGCTAATACTAGCCAGGAGATAGAACTGAAAAGTAAGTAGATCTTCCTGAGATTTGCAACCAAAATGTGGCAAGATGGGTTACATCAGATGGCACGTAAATGGTTAGTCACTCTTGGACTTCATTTCAGGCTTTTTCTGGAGCTAGGAAGACTAAGCTAACTGGTATTATTTATTAATTGTGGTTGCTTGCATGTTAATACCACAAGTTACTTGAAGTTTTATTAGACCTGTCTGTGGAAAGCAGCTTTTCCCCCAGCTGACTGTACTGGGTTTATGTGGCAAGGTTTTGGTAGCAGGGGGGCTGCAGGGGTGGCTTCTGTGAGCAGAGCCCAGCAGCTGCCCCATGTCAGAGCAGAGCCAGCTCCAGATCCTCCAAAAGGGACCCACTGATAGCCAGAGACGAGCCAGGGAATGAGGCTGGTTCGGCCACTGGGAGAGCAGATTGAAGAAAAGGAAAAAACAAACAAAACAAAAACCCTGCTGTGCAACAGCAGCTAGGAGAGAGGGATGAGAAGCTGCTCTGCAGCCCCCAGGTGAGTGCAGCAGGAGGGCAGGAGGTGCTCCAGGCAGGCAGCAGCAGTTCTCCTGTGGACTGTGCAGGGAGAGGCCCCTGGTGGAGCAGGCTGTCCCCCTGCAGCCCATGGGTCCCACATGGAGCAGATCTCCACGCTGCAGCCCCCCCATGGGTGGAGGAGCCCCCGGTGGAGCAGGTGGATGTGGCCTGGAGGAGGCTGCGGCCCATGGAGAGCCCCCGCAGGAGCAGGCCCCGGGCCGGAGCTGCAGCCCCTGGAGAGGAGCCCACGCAGGAGCAGGGGGTCTGGGGGGAGCTGCCACCCACCCGTGGGGGACCCGTGCTGGAGCAGTTTGCTCCTGGGGGATGGACCCCATGGTATGGAGCCGTGTGGGAGCAGAGCTTGAAGAGCTGCTGCCTGTGGGAGGGAAAAGAGGGTAGTTGGGAGGAAGGTGTTTTTAGTTTGCTTCTACTTTTTCACTGCTCTAGCCTGATAGTGATAAGCAATAAATTATATTAATCTCGTTATTTCAAGTTTTTTTTACCCATGACAATAATTATTGAGTGAGTCCTTATCTCAACCCTTGATCTACTTTTCAACATATTTTCTCCCCCTTTCCATTCGAAGAGGGGGAGTGAGAGAGCAGTTGTGGTGGAGTTCAACTGCCCAGATGGGTAAAACCACCCACAGTGACATATTTTGGAAATTTGCTTTTACTTTGGTAAACTCATCACTGCAGTGTTACAAATTTAACTACATTTCAAATTATTAAGCAAGACTTTTTGCTTTGACTTTGCTTTATGCTTAAAACAAGATATGTGAGATATGACGAACAGACAAGATTCCCTGAACGTGTTTTTATGCTTTTTTTTTTGTTAGAAATTTACATCCTTTGTTAAGGCACACTTTAAATCAAAAATGTACTGTGTATTTACTGACCTGATAGTAGTCTGTAGTAGTGAATCTAAAACCAGTGTTTTGAGTAAGTAAACTAGCTTCTGAGTGTAGATACGGATACTATTTACTGTTTTCCATTTCAGCTTCCTTTGAATAATACATCCAGCTTGGATGGAACAAAATTACTCTCAGACATTATGCAAATACAGTTAGTATTACCAAGCCAGATCCAAAAGAATTGGTGCTGAACACATTAAATGACTATGCCTCTCCACTCCCAGCTCCCCCAGTTTGTTTGTATTCTGGGCAGAACAATTAATGATCCTTTATAGAGAGGGTCAATATTTAAAATTTTCAAGTTATAGTAAAATATTTGTATAAAATACTTGTAGTTATAAATATTTGCTTGAGAGTTTAAATACTACTTTGTTAAATCAGGATGGTTTGGTACAAGTGCATAGGATTTTTGTTTGTTTGTTTCTTTTCTGTGACAAGTTCAGAATGATGATAAAATGTGGAGTGGAAGAACAGAATTTGGAGTGACCAGCCTGAGGTAAAACAAAGGATATGATGGAAGAGTTACTGTCTTAGTGAAAGTAAATGACTGAAATACCCTGTCATTCAGAACTAGTTTTCGATGGTTGCATGGAAGAGAAACCAAGATAGGGTCTTGGGTTTTTTAAGTCTCTTGTTAGAACTGAAATTTTTGTGGAACCAAAATCTGGGTGTTTTTCATCAACAAAGCCTGCAGAAAGCAGTCATTTGCCACCCATAGTGGCTTCTGTTTGTGTTGGTGTAACTGTTTTTGAGACAAAGCGTTGAGCCAGATT
This sequence comes from Anas platyrhynchos, assembly GCF_047663525.1. Lineage (NCBI taxonomy): Eukaryota > Metazoa > Chordata > Aves > Anseriformes > Anatidae > Anas > Anas platyrhynchos. Next base: position 18,797,576 of record NC_092621.1, read on the forward strand.
GGTAATAAATGTATGCTTAAAATAGCTGCTTAGTATTGTTTATTAAAAAATAACCCTGCAGGAGGGGGTTTTATAGTTCTTGCAGTCCTGCTAATGTAGCTCAGGATTATCCTGGTATCAGTATAACTACAGAGTCTTTTTTGGTATTTCTGAGAGATCTGTTTATTCAAACGGTACCTACATAACTGATACGTGGAAAAAAGTGCACTGAAAGTATTTCTCGTAAAGATATTCGTGTCTTACAGATGTATCAAGCTGCCACTTGTGTCTTTAATGAAATCTTTCTTTTCCTGTAAACTAGTAATAATGACTATTGCAGACAGTTAAGTGTACTTATTTCCACCTTAATGAGGAAAAAAAGTGAGAGTCTTCTTAAATATCATCAACTTATTGTGTTATTTGCTCTCTTTGTAAAGCTGTTCTTTATTTCTTTATTGGAAACTAAATCATTCAGCTTGTTTCTAGAAATTTTGATTAGCAAATTAAATTATCAGTTGGACAAATGGCCTAAAATATGATCTGTGTAATTATGAAAGACACTTTTTTTTGTTGCTTAAAAGAAACTGTGTATATATAGAGAGAGTGTTGCCTCTTCCATCTTTGTTAGCTCTCAGTGTCCCCATAAGTTAGGTTCAGACAGTATTTGCCATCTTACATTCCCTGTGAAAGTTTTGCACATGTTTTCCGTGAGAGACTGGAGAGCAAGAAAGTGCTATGTAAAATTTGTTTCTGTCTCTGCATGGGAACAATTTTGAAAGCGTAAATATTTTTACCCACTATGAGAGAGAACAGAGAGAGTAACCCTTACCAAATGTAAGTCTCGCTCAACACTATGTGCCATGATGCAGCAACAACAGCCTCGCATCTCCAGTTAGGCAAGGTTTCCTATTTTTAACAGCAACAGGGGAAAAAACAAATCTGAAAAAGCTGTGAATATCAATTCCAGACACTAGTCTGCCTCCTCCCCAATTGTTTTATGTTTCTAATTGACATGGGCAAGAAATAGTAGGGCTAGTAAATGCTCAGTGGCCTGCTTGATGATTCAATTCAGAGATTCCCTTCTGACATCATTGACAGATAAAGAAGGCACAGCTTATAGCTGCTGTAATTTTCAGTTAATTCTTGACTAAATTATTTCTGTAGTGAATTGTTTATGCCAGTGTTCTTGGCTTTTAAAATTATCATCTGAAACCTATCATTCTGTTCCGATCCAAATCTTAAAAGGGTGCTCGTGTTAAGTTGACTTCAGACTTCTGAAATGGGTTTGATTGCAAGAACACCAAGTAGGTCATTAATCTGTGAGAACTGCAGTTTGTGTATCCAGGCTGTTCTCATCTGGAGAGATAAAAATCATTCCAAAATCATTCCTCTGTCTGCCCCCTCAACCCCCCCCCCCCTTTTTTTTTAATTATTCAGAAATAACTTTGTTGTTACTGCCTGTTAAAGGCTTGAAGCAGTGGACCGTTCTCTTTCAAGAGGGTGTTTAACTTGTAGAGAGGGGGTAGGAGTACTTGGATGGTACAGCAGGAATAAAGTGATGGACACAGCATGTACTTGGAGGTGACTATTCATGGCAGTCTTTCTCATCAAAGTTCATTGCAGCTCTAAGCAGTTAGGCTTTTGCATGGGTGGCTCTTTCTTTTCTGGTGGCTCTTTCTTTTTGTAATACAGAACCTTTTCTCTGGAAACAAGGAATAGGCTTCCACAGACCAAGAGAACTAACTAAAGGCAGGTGATTGTGAACTCTGGCCTGAAGAGGAGAAAGCTGATTAACTGTGACAGGAGGATCTATGGTAGAGGGTGAGCTAAATGTGTCAGGCACATGCTTCACACTATTTTTAAGAAACTAATAATAGTGATACAGGGCTTGAGCAGAGAAAGGGATTGCAGGAGGAGCTAAAACTGGACAGAGAAAAGATTAAGTTAAACTGATCTGCCTCCTATTATACCTTAGCTCCAAGGAAACCCCAGGTTAGTTGAACACTTTACACTGCATAAACTCATGAGTAGCAAGTTAGGAAGGGAAGGGCAACCTTATCCATTTTCCCATTATGAATACATCTCATTTTTCTTCCTCTCCCATTCTCCTTTCCTTCCACCATATGTACATGACAAGTGTCTTTATGTAACCAACTTCCTCGTCAGAAATCATGCCTGTCTTTGTTATTTGACAAGGGCTGCTGCTTTAATCATGTTTAGTGAGTATTTAGTACATAAGGGTAACTGTATTTTGATTTTAGCTTTCCTTATGCAGCTGCATTGCTATTAGGTACTTGATTCAAAGGCATCTGAATGATTGCTGTACGCTGGATGTGAATCTGTTCGTAGCCTGGGATGGTCAGAAAAGAGTAGTGCCCTAGCAGAAATCTCTGGCTGTGCTAAAGGTGAAGTAGAGTAAAGCTATTTCAGTTGTGTTTAGTTTGGAGAAGTTACAATTCTAGTTTCCAGAAAGGAAAAAAAAAAAAAAAAAGCTTTTTTTTTGACTTTTGATTCTGATTTCAAGCATAAAATTGCCTAGGGATCAACAGTGAGAAAACAGGAATTTCTGAAACTCAGAGAAAAATCTGTGAGATGAACAGAAACAATTCACAATTTTTGCCAAAAAAAAAATTCTTATTTTTAAGTGCTTTGTCTTTGTCTTGGTATGGTCTTATTCTCAAATTGTAAAATGCTGGTCATGTGTTTAGAATAAAAATTGCCACATCAGCAGCTGGCTCAAATGCTGCCTTTCAAATACGTCCGCTTTTTGTGATCTTTGAAGTAGCTAGCTTTCTTTTTCATTTGTTTTTAAATCACCCTTTCTTCACAGACTCCAAAGTGAATCTGCTGGATTCGTTTGGTCTTTCCTGGAATGTTTTGTGCGTATGTTGTGCTTGTGGAAAGAATGTTGTTTTCTCACTCTATGATAGTACGAGAGTGATATGTCGATTTTATTCTTTCAAATAGCTGATAATCTTGCTAACTGATAATAACTGATAATCTTGCTGATAATCTAACACAGCTAAGTTACGCTTTAAAGCAACGTAGCACTGTGAGGATGGATGATGGGGTTCATAGAGTGGTTTCAGCAGCATTTTGTCAGATCTCTGCTGCTCTGTAGATAGGGCAGTGACTGCAGTGAGCTGGCAGGTGGGATCCAGCTGCTTTGGTTGATGCCTCACTAGAGCCATAAATGTTGGTGTTGGGAAGAATCTGTCCCCCTCTGAACTGGTACTGGCATAATCGCTGTGTCGTCCTGTGTCATAAATGCCATTCTTTAAATGGCCTTCTCTGTTTCAGAGAAGCAAGCTTCTTAGGGAGTGGCAATTTCTCTTGCCTAGAACAACTGATATATTTAGAATAATGGACGAGGGCATTGGGCACGAATCCTTGTTTCAGGTTTAAGGAAAAAGTTGTGCGTTGGTTAGCATCAGCAACAGAAGTTGTCTGGCCTTCAAAAATCTGTAGAAACTTCAGATTTCCTGAACACACTGCAGCTCGGTTGTTGATCTTGCCCCTATTGACACAAGTCTGTTTTATCAGAATCCCATCTGAGGTAATTTCAAAACTGATGGGATTAATTTAAATGTACGTTTCATTATTTAATTAAAGAGATATTTTTGTTCTCTGGTGCATCTATTGATTAAAAAAAAAATAAAACACCTACTTGTGTATTTATCACCTATACATAAATACAATATAGAATCATTGAGTGAGTCTCTAGCTACAGAAAGCAAAATGTTAGATTATTTGATTTATCTTACACTTGTTTTACGTTATTTTGTTACTTCCTTGATACAAACATTCAGTAAAGGGTTCTCTGTAACAGCTTTTGTTTTGTTTTGTTTTGTATTTTTTTGGTGTGGGGGTTGTTTTTTGTTTGTTTTTTTTTTTGTGCTGCTTTAGTCGAAGCATTAAACACCACAGTTGGTGATTTCATACTTCAGAAGTTTTTGGTCTCTGTCATCTGGTCACAGTGACTTCTTACTCATTTTATCAGTATGGCCTTCTGTGCTGATACTTGAGTTTGTTTCTGCTTAGAGAGGTTGTAGTGTGGCAGTCTTCTGCCGCGGTTCTGCTGTGTGTTCTTTGAATAGCTGGTTGGTTTCATTATTATTGTTATTTCATTATTATTGTTATTTCATTATTATTGTTATTTCATTATTATTGTTATTTCATTATTATTGTTATTTCATTATTATTGTTATTTCATTATTATTGTTATTTCATTATTATTGTTATTTCATTATTGTTATAAACATTTAATTGGTATATATTAAATCTTCCTTTTGGTTAAGAACATAAGGAAGCTGTGGTACTTCTGTCTAGTCCAGTACCTGTTTTTTGACAGGATGGAAGTAAATTTTCTTAGAAGATAAGAACGGGGATACCTCCACAGAATAATTCCTCAGCATCTTCTAATGTTAAAAACATGATTTATGCTATTTATGTTATTTAATGTTATTTAAAATACCTGTAAACAGGAGCTTATTTTAAATAAATAAATGAAGTCAAACTTCACAGAATCCTTGAACAGAGGTTGGATGGGACCTCTGGAGGTCACCTGGTCTTGAAGCAGGGCCACCTAGAGGAGGTTGTCCAGAACCATGTCTGGACAGCTTTTGTGTGTCTTCACAAGCAGAGAGTCCACAGCCTCTGTGGCATAACCTGTAAACTAATTTTAAAATTAGACATTGGTTAGGTTAAAGAAGCTGCAGGCTACTTATTCTTGAACAAACTTTCCAAGATATGAGTAAGTCTTACTCCTAGAGAGAAAAAAAGGTGTGGAAGTAAGTTTTTCCAGTGTGTTAAAACAATGGATTTAATAGTTAAAAACTATTATTTTAAGGTTAAAGTAATTGAACAAAATAATGAATTATGAGAAATGTTAAATGTTTCTTTTGAACTGTTCATGTATAGCATTGTAGTATGAATATAGATACAATGAGACATAAATGCTGTTACATGTAGGGCATAAGAAAGTGGTTTAGGATTTTATGAGAGAAATAATCTAAATTCAAGACAAGTTATATTACCCATCAAAGCAGTTGCTTGTATAAAACACTACATCATAACTTGCTTGATATGCTCTTGTATGCTGAAATTACATTTTTTTTAACTGAACAATGTTCTTGGATCTTTTTCAGGGTTCAGCTGATCCTCTAAACAGTGCATTCCACCTCACATACAACATGGTATTGAACTTGCTTCGAGTAGAGGAAATTAACCCTGAATATATGTTAGAAAAATCATTCTATCAGTTCCAACATTACAGAGCTATTCCAGGAGTAGTAGAAAGTAAGTATTGCATGTTATACAGCATGTTATACTCACTCACCAGAGTAAGTATAAAAAATACTGTGACTGTGAAGTAATCAATGCTTCTTTGTGCTTGTAAGGGGTGTGTACCTGGGTAGTTCTTGTTTTGCCTGTGAATCGTTGCCAATGCATTGTTTGCTATTTTATTACAATTTCAGGAAGAGTAATTTCCTCTCCTTAGGATCTTTGTTCATCTGCACTGTCAGTATATGACAAGAGATTTCCCCTGAGAGACAGACAAGAATGGTTATCCCACTGCTAATCTGTAGGACAGGAAGAGGGAGAATAATTTAAAAATTCTTGCAGCTTGGATGAGGTGCAGAGAAGAAAAGTCTAATTGTTTAACGATATATAGGACTCAGCTAAAAGAAGTATAATTCTATTGTCTCATTACAATCACACAAAAAGCCTAAGGCATCAAGAGTAGTAGAAGGAAAAAAAAAAGTTCAGTTGAAATACAAAGCAAAATTCAGAGAGGACGGAGACACTGTTTGCATTCAAAAATCTGAGCCATGATCTTTAAATAGTGTGTTTTCATGAGCCAAAGGCAGTTTCCAAAGAACTCAGCCAATGTTTGAGAATGAGGCCTCTCTGAAAATTTAACCCAGAAGAATCTTAAGAATATAAGAGGTAGCTACTTCCCTTGCCACCAATGAACAAGCAGTTCATCTGTTCGATTGTTAACTGAATGTCAAGAGACAGTGTGTACACGTGTACCAACGTGTAGGGTTGGTAGATGAGCAGAGCTGCGTTTTTGTCCTGATTCTCTTAGCAGGGTTTCTGTCAGCTTGCAGGTGTGTTATTTAAGACAGTAGTAGTCAGATAGACTATGTATTTCCTGAGGACCTGCCTGTTCCAATTGGCATGCCTAGATCTTCATTCTTTTTCTGGCATTCCAGCACTAAAATTGAAATAAAGAAACTAAAAAATAACTTTTCAAAATTATTTTATTGGATTTTTTTTAGTTTAGGCACTGTATCGGGCGTTAGAATTTTGTAGTCATTTCAGCTTAAATCTAAAATACAAAGTAGAGAAGTGGCTGTTTGGGTCAATGTGCAAATTATGCCACGAGTATGAATTGCTAGCTTTTTCCTTAAAAAGCTGGCAGCTAAAAATAGGGAACACTTTCCTGAGTGGTGTCTCTAGTAGCCCTAGTGCAGTGGGATTTCTGAGTCACCCATATGCATTCAAATAGCTTGCAAGAGGGTGAGTTGGTAGAGAGGACAGAGATCTTAATAATGTGGCCTTTGTTTATGGTGACCAGTGGTGCGACCAGTGTGAGAGAAGGAAGCATGTTACTTATAATGAGAGCTGATTTGCCTAAATAAGGTGTGAAAACACCGTATTTGAAGAAGAAAATTTCAAAGTTTCAAACTGGTGAAATCAGAGCCTAAAACAGGTTACAAACTACATTGATTCTCTTGAGGGAAGTTGTCAGAAGATGTCTTTGCACAACATTTGTTTCATAGGAGAAAGTTGAAGAGTGCTGGCACACAGTGAATACCCTCTCACAGATCTTTGCAAGGCTTTACGGGACTTCTGTGCAACCCTACAACAGCAATTCCTAAGCAGTGGAGGACCCAACTTACAGGGGAGGGTCAGGCTGGGTGTTAGGAAAAGGTTCTTCACCTTGAGGGTGGCTGGGCACAGGGACAGGCTCCGCAGGGCAGTGGGCACAGGACCGAGCCTACCAGAGTTCAGGAAGTGCTTGGATAATGCTCTTAGACATGTGGTCTGAGTTTTATTTTTTTATTTTTCCTGGGTGGTCCTTAGGGAATCCAGGAGTTGAACTTGACGATTCTTGTGGGTCCCTTCCAACTTGGATATTTTACAATTCTATTACTTCTATGTTTTTTCAAGCTTTTTAATAAATTGAATGTTTATTTTTGTTTTTTTGTTTGTTTTTTTAACTTCCAGTATATAATGCATAACATACTATAATATTCAACAGGCACAGATTTCTAGATTTCCAGAAAATGCATTATTGTACACAGAAAATGTGTGTTGAAAGGGGTCACAAAATATTGGTTATGTAAATCTGAAAGAGAAACCTTGACTTTTAAATCTGTAAAGTTATTCATGTCCATGAGACTTTACTTTCTATTATAGAGGTGAATAAACTGGAAGAACAGTACAACAAAATAGCAATCCCCAATGAAGAAAACGTGGTCATATACTACAAAATCCGACAGCAACTTGCAAAACTGGGTAGAGAGATAGAAGAATACATTCACAAACCGAAGTATTGCTTGCCATTTCTACAGCCAGGAAGACTGGTAAAGGTAAACTGATTTTTCTTTTTTGGAGGTTTTGTTTTCTTTTTGTTTCCAGTCTCTGTCTCCCTGTGACGTTTGCCGGCTTAATTTGTCTTTGCCAGTTTACCATCTTAAGCGGTTACATGTGTCCCACTAAGCAACTATTTTTACTTTTATTACATCTTTATTAAACATTCAACAGTGAAAGAAAAATAAGTAGTGTTTTCAAGATGAATAGTAGCCCATGACTGCTATTGTAAATATCAGAAATACAAAAAGATGCGCTTGTTGAGATGTAATTGTGTGTCAGTTATATATAACAATTTCTAATACTTTCAGGTGAAGAACGAAGATGATGACTTTGGATGGGGAGTGGTTGTTAACTTCTCTAAGAAATCAAATGTTAAGGTAAAATATGCATTCACTCTGTTAGAAAAATATGTATCTTACCAGTTTTGTCTTATTTTCAGAAAGTTAAATCTCCTCTTTTCTTTGTGGTTTTGCAAGACAAAAAATCTGCCCTTTCACCCTAAATTTAGAAAAAAAAAAAAAAAAACAGGCCTTCCCAGAGTCAAATGAAACATGGTAGATAGGACAAGCCCTAAGTCCTGTGTTTAGTTTTTAATTTTGGTATATTTATGGAAGAGATGCTTGCATCTGGGATAATAAGTTCAAAATTGACATTACAGGGTTTCAAAATGGTTTGTTTCTGAGACATCCACAGCAGTGCTGTCCTGTGATGTGCTATGTTGCTTAATCTCAGAAAAACTATGGAAGCTATGAAGGTTGAGAGCACAGGGAGATTGACATTTGGCCCTATGATAAATTGAGGAATTGTATCTTGAGTCCTAAGAGAGTGCCTGAGACAGGAGATTGCTTGTCCCCTGACATATTGCTGTGGAGTTGAAGGTTGGCAAGTTAAAATTCAAAGAAAGCAAAATAATAGAAATGTGGAAGAAACTACAGAATGCAATGATGCAATTTAAGCCAGATTTGTTTTTCCTTCCCCAAATCCATTTTTATAGTTGGTCTCTGCATAACCCCAGAGATCATGTTTTGGTTCCCATTTCAAAATTGTTTTAATAGGCTACTCTACTGGCTAAACTAAAAACTAAGTTTAATGTATATTTTTCTGTGGTAGCATGTCTGCTGTAATTTTGGCAGTAGAGCTTTGGCATTAATTATTAGAGCTAAATGAGAAGTAGTCTTCGTCAAGTTCTAGTGGCGCCTGTATTGTTTGGCACCTTTTGGTGCTTCTCTAATATGTTCATGAAAGAGGACATGAGAAAAATGTGTCCATACAGAGCTTATTAAAAGAGATACTGTTTTGTATTTCCACCTTACCTTTGGAAAGGCAGATTTCTCTCTTCCTCAGGTTGGAAATCTAGACTGTTACTGCTGATGCTCAAATGTTTCTTCTAGACTGCTTTTTTCATAGAACAACATGAGAAAGAAAACAGATTTCTCCCTCACCCCAGCCTTTTTTTTCATAAAATTGCCAACTTCAGTGTCACTGAAGGCGTTTCTACCTGTCACATGTTATCCACATACATATTTTGCCTTCCCTATCTAGCCTGTCTTGCTGTAGTATAAGGCCTTTAGATTTGAACATTAGCTTTGGAATTACAGTATGTTCTGGAGGTGACGGCTCTGGCTTCAGCAGTACTTTTTTAGTTAAGCCACACTACACTAGCAGCTGGATTGAATTTTTCCTTCTGAGTTCTGTGGAAAGAATGACAATAGGTGCTGAAAATCATGGAACTGACTTAAAGCTGTGTAAGTTTAAAATCAGTATGGAAAAATGGTTTCTATGAGCAGAGGCAAAACAATGACTGCTTAAAAAATCTGTTATTTCCTTATTCTAATAAGTCTATTCATTCATACGTCCTGGAACATAGATGCATTTTCCTGTTACTGTTTAATGTAGTAGTTCAGTTTACTTAATGATTATTGGAAATATGTCACTATTATGCTGTATCATTAAACTTTCATCCACTTTTAAGCTGTGACAGTTCTTTGGGTTTGCTTTCACAAATGATGTTGAATTCAGTCTGTATGACTGCTTTTCTTCAGTTGTCTATTTTTCTAATGTAGTCTTTTTTCTAGTGAGGAATACGCAAGAATTAAGGGTCACAGTGTATCATTTCACTGATTAATTCTTCATTGCAACGTGAAAGCAAAAGCACTTGTCAGTTCAGGTTTAATCATATTTACATGTTTTTCTAGCAGAATTTCAAGATGCAGTATTCCACAAAATTGTAAATGGCACATTATTCTGAATTTCTTTGTGTAGAAAAAAAAAGAGTTCTAGATTAAATTGTCTGATCAGCATAATTAAATCTGTTGCTGTAGCTAAACTTACAGAGAGCAGTATTGACAGTAAATGTGAGAGACACACTCCTCATTTATTAGTAGGTTTGCGGTACAGTTACTGACAATAACTTTCTGTACATGTCCAGTGTGAGTATGTTCTGTAGCACATTATGTGCTTGTGTTGGTTCAGTCTCTTCGTTCAAGTCAGCGTTGTGCTTCCCATGGCGTTGGCTGGATGCTGATGGTATCTGTGTGGATATTGCTTTCAAGCACCAGTTCAGGGAGCAGCAGTGGCCTCTGCATCTTGTCTGTGGCTGCAGTGAGCGCCTTCTGCAAATGTAGGGCACAGTTCAGAGGAACAGTTTCTTCCTCAGCAAGTAAATGTGTTTTTTGAAGAAATGACCTAGCTTGTAGAACAGGATAACCCCATTTTTCTGTTTAACTTACTACGACAATTTCTTGCAGTACTTCTGAAAACCTCTTATAAATGTTGGATGGCTCCATCCTGTTTTGCGTGCAGTGAAAGCAAAATCATGTGTTGTAGATTTGGAATGAAAAATAGTCCGCAGGAAAACTGAACTTAGTGAACACAGGATTTCGTGAAGATTTTTAATCTCTTTCTCCCCAACCTGTATTTGGAAGGGGAAAAGCTTTTGTGTAATTGTTTAAAAGATGATGCCTGTCCTCAGTTCCACGTCTGTAATTCAGTTCTACTGGAAATCATAAAAATATTTTCTGATAGTAGGAGTGTATTGGAACTACTTCATTCCGTATCAATTTAGTCAAATAAATAACATGCATTTTTTTCTTTAATGCAGTATATAACTAAGGCTACAGCTTTACAAACTATACTCTTTAGCCACCATATCTGCATGTTTATATTCTTTAAATAGATGTCGGGTGGTACGTGTACAGTTTGGGGTGTATAAAGACTTGGCAAGATGCAACTTCCTGGCTCCTGCAGATAAAATCTGCTGTTTGAAATATCTTTAAGTGATCCTTGTTGTGGGGAAAAAAAAAAAAACTTGAATTTGTAAACCTGTAGATGAAACAGACCTCCCTCCCTAAAAACCAGCAAAGTTCAGTACTGAGAGCATGATGCAAATACTTTGTGTTATGGTTACAGACGATGTAGCTCTTTATTAGTAAGCCAACATCTAGAAAAGATCTACCTCATCTCATGCCTTTAATAGTGAATAAAATCATGCTTTTTTCTTCTGTTCTCATTGATATCTTAAAATTATTGTTCTTCTTTGTCCTCAACAGCCTAACTCTGGTGAGTTGGACCCATTATATGTAGTAGAAGTGCTACTGCACTGCAGCAAGGAGAGTTTGAAAAATTCTGCTACTGAGGCTGCAAAGCCAGCCAAACCCGATGAGAAAGGAGAGATGCAGGTTTGCTATTAATGTTTATTCTTAATGTCTTATTATAAATTACTCTAAAAGATTTTATTTCCAAAGCATTTGCAAACTGTGGTAAAAGAGGGATAGATGCATCAAGAGAAGAGAATGCAGAGTTAGGTGTACAGCTCCTAAATGCTTGCTGATTTCACTGAAGAGTGAACTATTATTCATACTGAAGAAGTTACCTTAGCCACATTTGATACCATATCAGAAGTGCTTTGAAACTTAGCTTCTGTCACATCAAATACTTGAAACGGGAAGGTGATGAAAACTGCTGTATGAATATAGTTATTAAAATGACCTGTGTTTTATCTGCAGATAGTAAACATTTATAAGCTGTTTTCTGTCAGATACCTGTGCAGGGTTTTGTGGGCAGCGTATCTTTTCTATATTAAATTCGAGAATTTAGTTGGAATTTTGGTAATCCTTAAAGAGTCAATTTTAGCAGTGATATTTGACAGACACTTTTTTAAGATACCTTTCCATCCCTCGGAACAGAAGAAGAAATATTTTTTGGTTTCTTTTCCTTCTCTTCTTTCCCTATTCAGGCCCATTAGCTTTGTGAGTCTATTTCAGTCAAAAATAAAATTGAATTTTTTTGTTAAAAAGATTGTATTATTTAAAGTTTTCAGTTTGAAACCCTATCATTATCATTGTCAGATCAGACACAGTTATTCAATAATTCAGTTTATTCAGATGGTTTTTCCACAAATTCTGTTTTAAGCTTGAAATACAGTACTGATCATTCATGGCTTCTTCATGGCTTTGATGCTAATGAGTATATATTTGATTATTGTTAATCATCCTCAATTGTTAATATTCCTCGTTATGTTTATGACAATAATTTTCTGGTTTGGATCGTAAGAGTGATATGTTCGAGTAGAAAAGAGGCAAGGAAAGAATTGTCAAAAGTGATTAGAAATCATCATCTTGTAAAAGCTAAATATACCCCTGGAGTCTCCTTCCATATATAGGATAGTTCAGTGCTTCACTGCAGGACAGTTCAGGGCTTCATTGTGTATTTCAGTGGAATACAGTCAAGGAGTAAGTTCAAATCCAGTCTTAGTTGATATAAATATTGAGTGAGAGTACACTTTCATTAGTTATACCTACTTATTGCATTGGACTACAAGCAGTAGAAAAAATTAAATGTTTTTTTCCACTGACAGCCATTCTCCAGACTTAACTGAATGAATACTGAGTTTTCATGTTTGGCCAAACTGACTTTTATTCTGTATTAACTTTACCTCGCTACTCACATTTTTCTGTTTCCCCATGCTCCTTTATCCGCTGCTGTGGCCTTGCTTACTCAGTTTCCCTTTTCCTTTGTGAATTTTTGCAATGGAGCAGTAATAATTTATTGATTGGATACTGCATTCTTTTTGACAGGTTGTTCCAGTTTTGGTACATCTTCTCTCAGCTATCAGCAGTGTCCGACTTTATATACCAAAAGACTTGAGGCCTATTGACAACAGGCAAAGTGTCTTAAAATCTATACAAGTAAGTTCCATTGGACTGTTAAAGCCGTCTGATTTGATTACTGTGGTACACTTGAATACGTGACAACTATTTCTAAAAAAATTTCTCTAAAGTTTGAGTCATTAAAGGTTTTAGAAGGGATTGGAAACCATGGATGTATGTCAGCTGTTTCTCCTTGTAAACAGTCATTTTAAATTGTTTTTGAAAACTGCTGGAATATCACATGCCAGACTCTCACCTCTGCCTTTCATGTTCATATAACTGTAAAAGTTGATTTTTAAAAGTGTATTTTATTTTAGCATTACAGTCTTACTAAAAATAAACTTTTTTCCTCTTTTAGGAAGTACAGAAGAGATTTCCTGATGGAGTACCATTACTAGACCCTATTGATGACATGGGTATCAAAGATCAAGGACTCAAAAAAGTCATCCAGAAAGTAGAGGCATTTGAGCATAGGATGTATTCACATCCTCTTCACAATGATCCCAATTTGGAAACTGTATACAAACTTTGTGAAAGAAAAGCACAGGTACAAATACAAAACAAGAAGCTGTAGCTATAGCTGTATCTTGCTGAAGAGAGAGTCAGTAGTAGTTCCCTTTCTTGTTTTTCTTTTATTTTTGCAAAGCACAATTTTGTTCCTTTTTAAATCAAGTAAAAATTAATGAATCTTAACAACAAACTGTCCAAATCTGTGATATGCCCTTCGTTGATAAAGCTGGGAAGTTCACCTGAAAAGGTTCTTCAGAAGAAGTCATCAGGGACTAGAAAGTTACAGAGGTGCTACTAGAGTCCTTTTCACTCCATAGGCGTGGCACAAACGTGGTGTAGATAAAATGCTCACAGATAATTTAAACTGATCATTTTTAATATGCCTGTGCAGAGCTTTGTTGAGGTGACAGGGCCTGCTAGCTTGGGGAGAGTACTGTACAAACAAACCACTGTGCTGCTCCTTCCTCACTCCCGGCCTGGAAGCGTACTTTTATAGAGTTGTACCCTACTGGAGTGAAACCAGTTACACACTAAAACAGCTCCTTTTTTCTGTGCTGCTCCAGAAGGCAAGTTCTCTGGGAGTCTTTCTACAGAAGTGACGTTAGTTACGTTATGGGCAGCACAGACTTGTTTGTGGCAAGACCTGATGGACCAAGCAGCCTTCCATGAGGGTATCTGGACAGTACACACTGCTGTCAGGATGTTGACAATGACTTGATGAACTGTAAGACACTGGAGAAGCTGTAATTGCAGGAAATAATGTATTTGGTTTATATCTGATGGAGTAGTTCATGAGTAAGATGTAGTACTTGTTTCAGACAGTCATTGAGACCAAAGTTTCAACCAAAGATTTCTTCTGTCACTTTTTTTCATTTTTTTTCATTCCCCTCCTGGGTAAGTATCTTAACTTCCCAGGCTTACCAAATTGCCAATGGATGAATGGATACAGTTGTGGATTTTTTGTTGTTATTTTGTTTTGTTTTTTAACTTCATTTTAAACCTTATTCTCAGTAGAGTTACAAAGTCCGTATATGTCCATCTACTGTAGTTCTGAGGCTGTAATGTATATTAAACAATGTCTTTAAACAGTTGAATCTGTTAATCAAGCAACATTTATGTTCTCTCCTTCTGACCCACCCCTAGATTGCTATGGATATCAAAGCAGCAAAGCGAGAGCTGAAAAAAGCCAGAACTGTCCTACAAATGGATGAACTCAAATGCCGCAAGCGTGTTTTGAGAAGGCTGGGGTTTGCCACATCTTCAGATGTTATTGAGATGAAAGGACGCGTTGCTTGTGAAATCAGCAGGTAAATGGTTACTGTGCAAGGTGCTTATTGTCATGCATACACACTTTGCTGTCCTTGCTGGAATTACTGTTTCATGTTTATGTTTTAATGTTATTAGACCATTAGAAGAAAGATTCTTACTAGACTACCCAATCTGTGTCACAAAAGGAATGTACTGATTAAAGCAATGAAGATGACACCTAAAGGACAAAATACAATAAATATTAAAACGTGGATGTTAAAATGCCAGAAAAATTGCTATCTTCTTACAGAATTCAGGCAGTAGTATGTGTTTAATGTTACATGTTACGTGAGAGAATCATCTCAGTTTCTATGGTCCCACTTGCTGGTACTGTTAACAGAGTCACTCACAAACATGGGTGTAACAGTGATTGTCAGTAATTACCAAGTCACTGACAGGTTTAAATACAGCTTAATTGGTTCCATAGGGCTGTTGGAACAAATCCATGGAAGTGATGCATTTCGCTGTAATGCATTTAGCAGGTATATATATGTATTGAAACATATAATAAAGGTTCCATGGAAACTCATGAATTGGACTCAGTACTTCAGGGTGTAACTCAGATATGGAGAGAATTGTGTATTTTTATAAGTTACAATGACTACTCTACTGCTTGTCTTATAGATAGTCTAGAGAGGTGCTACCTATATATCTGGCAAACTTTTCCCTGCAAAATTTGGTAGCAAATGGGTGAGGTGCATCAGGATTTTATCAAGTTCCTCACCTTCAACGACTGTTTGCTAATGAGTTCTGTATTTCTTCATTTAAAAAAGAAAGCAAAAAAACAAAATATGTTTTTCCCCATCCCGTGCATTGTCTGAAACTCCAAAAATAAAGGTGCAGTTGTATCAACAATTCAATGCATTATCCAAATAGTAGGTTTGGATTTTGTATCTGCATCATGCATTTCCTTTTTAGAATTTATGAAGAAGTCTTTTATTCTACAAGGAAATTGGAACGAATTTGTTCCTCTTCCATATCGTGGAAATACCCAGTTGAATCTCTTTGATCAGCAGCATTACCAATTTTAGTCCTTTTCATAAACTGCCTAATTATCTCCTCTGTTCTTTTCAATTTCTTGATGTCCTATCTGATAAAAGCTGTCGAAAGCAACTGTTAGTATTAACTTTTACGAACTATTAAGAGAGATTATTTGTAGTCTAGATTCATTGACATCACTCTGAAAAAGCTAATATATCTATTTTTGGTGTTCCATTAAGTAAAATTGAGAAGCTGTTGATTTTTACCTGTAGTCAGTTGCTTCACAAAACAGTCAATAGTACTTGATTTAAAAATTACAATTTTTTAGGTCTTTCCTCTAAGCTTCCTTCTCTTTATTTTAGTGCTGATGAACTTCTCCTGACTGAAATGATGTTCAATGGTCTCTTCAATGACTTATCCGCAGAACAGGCAACTGCACTGCTAAGCTGTTTTGTGTTTCAAGAGAACGTGAGTTACTTCTTGAATTCATGAATTCTAGACATTGCTGTATACTGACAGTAGTACTTTTAAGTCAGTTCCAGCAATTGATCACAATGGTACAAGCCATTGCATATTTTATCATTTCCTAGGGGTTTATGACATAAATAAAAGCATTGCAACTTTAGGGCCAAAATCTCTTTCCTTGACAAGTGATGTGCTAACGGTTGTGTAACATAGCAGCAGTCTTTGTAACAAATCTGCAGCTGTTTCTCCTTCATGCACTGAAGCAATATTAACAGTAGATTTGCAGCATACAACATGTGCTTGTGTGCCTGCCTACACACACCATACACCCAACAACCCACCCTTGTCTTTTTAACAGATCGGATAATGTCAAGAAAATAATTAAGTGGTATCTGCGCCTTCTGCTCTGGTGTGAGGGTATTTCTAATTGAGACATGCCTGTGCTCTTATTTGGATATTGCCCTTGACTTATTGAAGGAAATGGCAATATTAGATGGAATTGATTAGATGGACATTTAACATCTGATGCCTTAGTTTTCCCACCTGCAAGCTATATAGAAATTTACTGGCATCAGGAAAATTCAGTAGAAATAAACTTCCATATAGAATTCCCATGCAGATGGCTAGCAAGTCGTATCACTCAGGTTGATTTCAAAGATGAAAAGTAGTAATGCTAACAAATAAATCTTGTTAGCAGAAGGGATGCTAAGGTAAGCCATTGTTCATAAGCAACAGAAAGTTTAAGTATCAGAACAAAATACTGTGGTTCACTCAGCAGTAGTACTCAAGTCTAAATAGGTAGAACGTTAAAATGTTGCTGTACTTGAATAGTTGCATTTTCTTACATAACCCTTCATGTTTAAGTTATTAAAATAACTTTTTATATTCTGAACAAAAAGCTAGTAACACAGATAAAGTAGTAAATGCCGAGCATTTTGGCAATTCAAAGCTATTGAACAGCAAATAGGGGGAATTCTTGCGGTGTTCAGAAAGTAAGTACTTTTTTTCTTCTTACTGATATGTTCATGAATGATTTGTTTCCTGGTATAATTTGAGAAACAAGCACTTGAGGAATTCAGTAGATTTAAGAGTGTTTGATAATAGGCTTGAGAAGTCACAGGAATAATTTAAGATGGCATTAGCATAGATTGTAACTTTTGTTTTTGCACCTGATTTGATTTAGGACAAATGTGTGGGAGTGCATGATGTTATTTAGTTAAATATCTTCTTTTTCAGTCCAGTGAAATGCCAAAATTGACAGAGCAGTTGGCAGGACCACTTCGGCAAATGCAGGTAATCTGCCTATTAGAAATCTGCCTCAGCTCAGGGGTAATACTAACGTGTTTGAAGTTCATTGTACAAAAAGCGCATGATGAGGACTTGGTTTTGGACTTGGCTGCCACTGATTGCATGTGGTTTTGCTGTGTGTAATAATAAGTTGTCTTGTTCACAATAAATCTTAATTCTAATTTAGAACGTGCCTTTAAAAACTGTATAAACTTACAGCACTGTAGCTGTTAGTGCAGGCACATCTAAATAGTGATGTGATCAGTGGTTTATTTTTTGGAATAATTTCACACTAGAAAGGAAACTTTGTCTTGTGTACAGTATCTAATACTGTGCAAACAATTCTGTTGGTTAAACACTTAATGTGTTGAAGCTTATTGTAAACTTTAAATATTTTATTTTAAAGGAGTGTGCTAAAAGAATTGCCAAGGTATCAGCAGAAGCAAAACTGGAAATTGATGAAGAAAATTACTTAAATTCTTTCAAACCCAACCTCATGGATGTTGTGTATACGTGGGCAAATGGAGCTAGCTTTGCTCACATCTGCAAGATGACTGATGTCTTTGAAGGTATGTTAATCAGTTCTTCTTTGGGGGGATGACAGATATACAAAAATGTCTGAGTTCCAAATAGCCTTATAATAGATCACAGACTTTCTTAATTCTGATATATTAAAGTGTCTGCATGGCTAAATCCAAGTGGGAAATTTGTTTACTATATATAAAAATTTATAGTTGCACTGCTGGTAAATTAGAACCTGCAGAAGACTTAAGGTATCTTAAATTTTTTTTAATTGTCCATAAGACTCAGAAATTCTAACCATTGCAACAAATGGTAATGGTTACCTTTGCTAGTTAGAGCAAAAATACCACATTCCAAGTGCTTGCCATTAAGAAAGAAGTACAGCTTTTACACTTCTCACTACATTTAAAGTATTTATTTGCTTATTAAGTTGAAAGTTCCTCCTGCTATCATAACACTGACAGAAGTGAGAGGTGGCAACCGATTCTGTTTTGGATGGGTCATAGCAGCAGTGCAGAGCAGGTATTTGAAAAGCCTGGATGTAAGCTGTCACCTGGGCTAATTTTGTTCCTAAAATCAGAGAACTAAAAGCTGTCCCTTCAGGAGGGGTACTCAGGATTTCCCATTATGTTAAAAGTAGAGTGACTTAAAGCCCAGGTGCTTCCTTAAAACACAGACCATTCAAGTTGAAGGTCTCACCAGAACAAAAACCTAATTTCTTCTTTTATCAAGTATGTTCAAAGTTGTGAAGGGTAGGATTGGTTCCCCACTCTTACAATTCTGTGTGTAGTGACCGATGCTGGAAATCCCTTGTGAAGTTACTCCTGTCACCATTGCCTTGCTCTCTCCGATGCTGTGTACATGGTTACACGGGGGAGGCCTGAACACAACTGCATTCGTGTGTTTAGAAATCCACTTCCTAGACCCAGGAACCTCCTAAACCTGTGTGCCTGAGACCAACAGGAATCCTGGCAGTCTTCTAATGCTGCATTCTGCAAGTGCCTCGTGGAAATTAATGTCTGAGCCTTACATCTGCTGCCAATGCATCTTGAGCGAGGGGAACACAAGAACAGCAGTAGCTGCCTTGTGTTTTTGTATGTCTGCTCTTGACTGTTTAGAATATGCAGGGCAGTGACATTTCCTATCTATCCTGTTTTGGTTAAGGCTAGTCAGTCCACTTTGTCCTAGTCTTTTGGCATGCTTGATTAGAACAGTGCAGACTCCTTCAAAATTAAATCTTAAGGGTACATTTTGAGGTCAGTTCTTGTGGCAGGAATTGATGTGTGAGTCTTCCCTCCACCCTGTAATGGACTGATTTGTCTCCACATTGTCCAGAAGGACGGGAAGCGTTCAGACATCCCTTGTCACTTCCCTAAATGCAGTGTGGTATTACTGAATCACAAGAGTTTGCACAGGTTACCCAAGTTGTCACAGTGAGTTAAGAAACAAAAATAAAAACAAATGCAGGTTTTTATTTTGATAAAAATCTTTATATAAAGTATCAGTGTTTCCTGACTTAATTTCCACAGGGGTTGTTCCCCTGTTGTATAGGATTACAGTGCTCTTCTCCTCTTTGCCTTCCAGGCAATGTGGAATGAGCAGGGATGAGTTGCTGAGCACAGGAAGCCCTGGCTTCACTGCTGTGCGTTCATTGCAGTAAGGAGGCAGAAAATGGGCCAGGCAATTAGAGCTCACTGGAAGCCACCCACCACTTCTGCTTTTTAACTTGGCTTTTCAGGAGCTCCCAAACCCAGTAAGAAGTGTTTTTCTGGATGCCTGTGTTCTTCATGGGCGAGAGACCTGTGCTTTGTGCTGCCACCCAGGCAAAGGGGCCGTAGCAGAACTTTCTGCACGGGAACCTGGAGTTCATGGGTTAATGAAAACGAGCTGTCATTAAATTGAAATGTGTTGGGAAGAAATGGAGATCACTGCATGACAGCGGGAGAGAAGACTGGCTGAACTGAGCCAAGTACCCTGTTAATCAGGTCGATTGACGGTTTTGTGGAAGCAAGTGTAGACAACAGGTATTCATGGTAGTGGTCCATGCATCTGGCGAGCACAGCTGCCTAAGGCAGACAGTTTACTGTCTCTACCATCCAAACAACTCGGACTAATTTAAAAAAAACAAGCGGGAACCTAGTTCAGGATGACTAACATGGTGGTCCTTAAAGCAGCAGACCTGTGCAAGTAGCACGTGTGAGGGAGGTCCTGACAAATACTTGCAAGAAAAATCTACTGCGAATTACCAAACTAAGTCTCCTCAGCAGAGAGTTAGAGGCTGCAAAAGCATTAAAACAAAACAAAATCAGGACAGGACAAACAGTAACTTCAAGCAGCTGCCTGATGGGAAAGGGTACAAAACAAAGTGAGCTAGGATTACACATGGCTTAAGCCACATGGCTGGTGCACATTTGTCCAGGTGAGTTCTGAACAGGGCTGGAGAAAGGTGTATTGCTTTGTGTCAAAGGGGGCTGAAGGAGGGGGGGAGGGGGGCTCAAGGAGCTGAATCCTTCAGTGAGGTGTTGGTCAGGAGATGCAAAGTAGTCAGTCTGTAACTCTTTTTTACACAGGGAGCATCATTCGTTGTATGAGAAGGCTGGAGGAACTGCTGCGGCAGATGTGCCAGGCTGCAAAAGCTATTGGAAACACAGAGCTGGAAAACAAGTTTGCAGAGGGTAGGTATTTAAATCCCACAATGTAAGTTATTCTGTAAAGCATAAGAAAGGCAAGCCTTGGGGTTGCATTTTTTTTTGACTAATTGACTTCATGGTAAGGAAGTCTTGCTCTTTGTATAAGGTAACAGATGTTAGAAAGCTTTTACCTAGATAAGTAGTTAAGTAGTGTTGTTTCTGTGTATGTAGCAAATGCATGACTGGAAATTTAAGTACAATGCCTTTCATTTAAGGCTTACAACTTGTTGTTACAGCTGTACTTGTAACAAAATAGAATTGTTTCAGTTATAGTGGTAGATATTATTTTTTTTCTCTTTCTTGTTTTACAGGTATTACAAAAATCAAGAGAGATATTGTTTTTGCTGCAAGCCTTTACCTGTAACAGAAGGTGTATTCTGAGGACGATACAAAATCAACTCCCACTTCACATCTTCAGTCAAGACATAGGTTTAATTGTGTGTATTTAAACCACAATAATTTCAACAAGGCATGTACAAACAGCAGTGTATGTCGTAGAAGTGTTACCACATTTTTAATAAAAATTTACAGTTTGAATACCTTCCGTTTGTTTTTTTTAAGCAAGAGCTTGAACCAACAGCAATTTAATTTTTAGATATACATAACTGTAGTAAGTGTTACTATATACAGGAAAAGTGAGCATCCAAGAGCAGCAGCAGTCCCTTAAAGGCATTTACTTATATTACATAGTTGACTGATGAAATTGTTTTCCTTTCAGAGACAGGTGAAGTGATCATTCTTCATGGTTGATGATTGCTGCCAAAGTGATTTCCATTTGTTGGCGTCTCATGCAGGGTTGTATGGGAATCTTCCTTTGGTTGAAACGTGCATCCTCTCACTTTGAAGAAGTCAGACACATACACCACCTAAATGAACAAATCAGCATAAGCTCTTCCTCTTGCAAACAATGGGTAAATGCTTGTACAGGAAACTATCCTTCATACTCTAACCTAAGTTAACAAAATCTAAACAGATTAAACCACCAGAAAATTGCTGGAAGAGCTTGTGCTTTCAGCTGAGCAAGTGTTGGGTTTCTCATAAGCATCACTTATTTGCAGTTCTGTAAAAGCTGGTGGTCTTGATCTGATTCTGCAGCTTGCTGTTCCCCCACCCCCCACATCCTCCTTCTCCAAGTCATACCAGTACAGGCGCTGGATACAGCACTGCATCCAGTATAAGAAACCTTCTCCTGTGATCCTTTCCCTCCCTACAGGGCCTCTTCCCCTCCCACTGCACACCTGAGACCTGCAGAAGGCAGCTGAAGGTGGCTGAGGCAGCCACATTCCATACTGGGGGCTGATTTACCACCCACGTGCTGCTTTAGCTGCATACTCGGTGCCTTTCAGCTTCCACTTCAGTGCTGAATTCACTCTGTTCAGTGCACCATTCCTAGTTCTCCAACATACTCATTTTCTGCTTCTGGAGATGAACGCATCTTTCAGATTTTTTTTTTTAATTTCCCTTATCTTTCAACTCCTCTTTGTTCACAGTAATGCCACTTTATATTCATTCTTGCATAATCGAGCATCTTTTTTAAAACATCCTTTTAATCCCGAATACCTTTTCCATAATAGAAGTGCCCTGCACCTCTTTGGTCCGTGGCATTTCTCACTGCCTGCAACTCTTCTTAGAATTTGGGGTTGTATCAAAACCCTCCTTAACATGAAGTCGTTAAATAACAGATAGCAAAGCCATAGCAGGCCTGGGAGACCATACAAACTGCACCAATTCATTCTAGCAATCCAAACAAACAAACAGAAAAATCAGTCTGAAAACAAACTATCCCTTCCAGGTAAGCCTCAGTTCTTGGTAACTTCACTGATTTCAATTAGTTCGTGTCTCTGGACCAGAGATCTCCTTAATCTGACCCTTCCCCGAGACTGCACAGGCTCTGCCCTTTTCCTTAGAGGTGCCTTGGCTTTTTTTTTTCCCCTGCTTACCTCACATACATAGTTTTCCTGTTATTATACTTGGGATTTAGAACGTGTCTAGAAACAAAAGGCGTTTTATAGAGCCCCAGGTGTTTTTGTAGTTGGCTGTTTCCATCTCAGTTACTTGCAAAGCTCATGTGCTGGCACAATTTTATTTTGTCTAACAGGGAAAAGAGCCCCTACTGCATCACTGGCCCACAGTCTGCCTCACTGCCTGCAGCAGTGTTACTGCACCCAGCTCGAGGAGCTGCTCTCCCCACTCCTGAGCAATTTTCAAAACAATAGGAAGACAGAACAAAGCCCGGTTCTGCCATTTTGTTTAGAGAAGCAGCATTCAGGACACGTGGAGGCACTCCAGGAGCTACTTACAATGAGTATAGCTACCAGCGCTCCCTGGATGAGTCCTGTTAGAACATCGCTCCAGTGGTGTTTGTAGTCAGAAACACGTGACAGGCCCACGTAGATGGATGCAGCAATCAGACCAAACTGTATGGTGGGACGTACAAGCCTTGCCCAGTCTCCTTTCATCCTGGCCTGAAGGTAAAGCTAAAGCAAAAAAAAAAAAAAAAAAAAAGTTGTTATAAAATGCTGTAAGTACAAAGCAGTTACATTAAATTGCCTTCAGTCTGTTCAGAGTTGAGTTGAAATCTGTGTTCAGAGCCATGACAACATCCACAAACGTACCTCTTACAAACGCAAAGCCCCATCTTGCTCTAGGCAGGAAGAATGGTAGCACCCTGAGTAAAATCCATAGCCTGTGCACAGAGCTGGCCAACTTTTAAGCCAGCTTTTTAAGCCTTATTCCCAGTTCCAGTCACCTTTAGTACCACCAAAGTTCTAGCACAACATTCCAGCTGTAGTTACGTGTTAAAACCAACAAGTGTCACGATCTAGATCTAGGATCACATTCCTCAGCTGTCTGTGGTTTATTTCACTTATCCTATTCCCAGTCCTTTCCAGCTGCATACTAACCATGTTACCTGTCTGGTAAGCAGGAGGATGGATGCAGTTTCTATGCAGCTTCCATTCTTTTTCTCTCCCCCTTGGCTCTGTCTTAGATATATATACACCTGTGATTTTGATGTGTTGCCCCAAACTCATTCCATGACACCACAAAAAACAAACAAACAAACAAAAAAACACCAGGATCTCCAGTGTGCGTCTCCTCTGTCCTATCTATGACAGAGACCTCTTATTTCAGCCATAAGAGGAGCTTCTAACTGTCCACCCTGTAAACATCATTGGATTTGCTCTGGAACTTGATCTTGTTACCAGAAGAGGCAGCATGGTTACTGAATTTACTGGGGAGAACAATGCAGATGGAGGTTATATTTAACATCGAGTACATCTCTCAGTACCATCTAGGAACTCCAGGTCTAGTACAAAACCTTAATTGACAGTCTTGCAAAATCACAGAAGCAAACTAAGACACAGGCTTCAGGCACTGAGACAACACACTGAGCTCCTGGCAAATCCCTCCGCTGCCAGCCCCAAAAGCCATGGCTAGCTTTAGAGGCACCGCATTTACAGTGTCAATATGGGCACAGAGCACGCTCTGTAGGGGCAGAGGTGCTACTTTCCAAAGTTAAACATTTGAGGAATGTTTGGTTGGTTTCTCTGAGTAACTTGCATCATGGCTTTGACATGCTGACTTTTTCAGCTATAAATGGACCGTCAAAAAGATCAACACTATCCATAACTGCTCCTCTTTAATAGCAAGGTCAGGATGAAATCAGACTCTGAAGAAGCTTCGGCTCAGCCTGAACTGGAAAATATTTTCCTTTAAGTAGCACTCTGCATATTTCTGGGGACCTTAATTTTACCACGAGGAAAAAGGGGAAACTGTTGAGGCACTTCGTAAGTTATCTGTCTCACAGTTCTTCTAACGAAGGGTGTTACGCTGCTCTTACATTAATGCTACTTCTGGATGTACTTCAAGCAGACCAGGTGTCAGAGAGCCGAGGTGGGCCCACAGAGCACACGCTGGTAGCCTACAAAGAGCTGGCTGATGGTTTGATACTGGCTGTTCTTTCCCCTTTCCCTATTCCCACTGAATTCTGCTGAAGGCAGCTAAAAATACCTTGCTGTAATAAAGTTTTTTCCATGTAAGCATTTCTGGTAGTTGGCAGAAGCATGCAGTCAGATTAAGAAAAAGGGTTATGCAACTGCAGATAGGTGGGAAAACTGAGTTTCCTTCTGAAGGAAGAAAATGAGGCAAGCCTCCCAAAAAGTGAGCTCTGAGAAACCGTACCAGTGCGCACGACACCAAATTACCAATGAAGTACTTTGGATCTCCCCTAAGCAGCATGTATTCAGGGAAAGTTTCTGATTTTTTTTTGCATTACAAAGCTGCAAGTTGGCTCTAACATTTACACGGAGGTCTTATTTGCATTGAGAGAGCAGTCTCTAGTCATAATTAAGACCTGGAGCTGCTTCAACACCTGTAGGAGATGCACAGTTAGCTACAGGCTTCTACCAGTCCTTGGCGCTTCTTGCAAAGGCTTGCACAGCTCCAGCTGCAGAAGCTGTAAGGAAAACCCTCAGAGCCCTTCTTGCACCCCCTGCTAGGGGATGGATTTATGTTGCTCCAGAACCCAGCCTGTGAAGGGTGAGAACTCGCACCGCAGAGAAGCATCCGTGTGGCCGAGGGCGGCTGTGTTTAATTTCAGAAGCAGCAGCTGCTCCTCTGGTTACAATTGTGCTTTCTGGTCCTGCTCGTTAGGCATGGAGTTATTTCTCCTACAAGCCAGCTGCTGCAGTGGCAGATCCCGTGTTATTTTTAAGCAGGTAACCTCACGTTCACGTTACCTTTAATGGGCTCGGGCAGTGGTGCCCTCCCCAAAGATTGTTCCTCCCCACCATCACTCAGACAACAGCAACAGATCGGGGCTGAAACAGGTCAGTAATGTTCAGGAAAACAAAGCACTCAGATGGGGAAGGAGACTGTTGATTCCATCAAATATAAAATAAAACAAGCTTAATACCAGAAGTGTGCCCGAGAGCCCTGTACGTAGCACTGCGTGCATCATGTACTATGCCCTGGCATTGAACTGCATTCACACCGACTGCTGTTCTGACCCTGATGACTTCAACAGAAGCAGCAGCAGGAAGTGTTAGGAAACTGCACCTTTAGGAAACTTCATCTGGCTAACATGCCTGCAATGCCTCTCACCAATGTTTCACTTGTGGCTGAGAAATTTCCGTGAGCCCACGGATGCAACGCAAGCATCCAGAGCTGTTCTGGCTGCAACATGCTCCCATCGGTTCGGTTACATTACCGCTGCTTCTTCCCTGCTATCCTGTTTCTGAGCATCTCTGCTCTTCCAGAAACACCGTTCAGCTGTGAACTATTTCTCTTCCCTGCTCCAGTTCCTCCTGTTTTTGTTTTTTCAAAGTGCGCAAATAGATTTCACAGAAACGCTCTTGTGATAGGATTAAATAATCACCAGCATTTCTTTCACTAGCTAATGCTTACTCTATAATGAAAATATGTTCTCTACACCACACACATCCTGAACACAAGTTTCTTCTTAATCTATGGTCTAGTACTTCATTTCTAAAAATACACACAGGAATGAAGAGAAACTCACAGCCACTTTGTGGCTTCTTGCAAGAAGCCGCAGACATGAATGGAAGGGTCTCTGCAACTGGAGAATTATTTGCTACTCAACATTTCTGGCATAATTTTCAACTATTTGCTCTTCCACCAAAGCAGTATTAATACATATACTCACGCCTGCCTGCCTAATTTTAAAGTACAGTGACTATTTCCTAGACAGACTTCGGGGCTGTAATCTGCAGCTTCACGAGAGACTTTCCGAGCAGCTGACACCTCGCGGCCCTGCCTTCAGGGCACAACACTCGGACATCTGCTAAAACCTACTCATTCCACCAGGGTCTCTGAAAGTTTCTAGGCCATCTTTCATTTAGTATCTTCTCAGCTTTTTTTTTTCCCCAGAAACCTATTACATACATTTTGCAGTACAAAGGTACAGAAAATCCCCCTGCAGTGCCAGTCCTCCTACGAGTACAGGAGGAGCAGAGAAAGTTCGGGGATCTTTTGGGGACCTTTCCTCCACTCACTCAGGACAACTCAGTGCCTGTACATGCTGACTTGCCCTGTCACTGACTGAAAGTTGTTCTCTTTGACAGGATTTTGTATTTCCCGGTATGAAGAGGCCTTGTTAATCACACTCCCTACAGGTGCCCTGTTGTGATAAAGAGCTGGGGGAAAAAGAAGAAAGTTGCAGAAGATCAGTTTTCCTATGAAATTAGCCCCACTTCGAGACCACAACAGTCCAATATGAACTTGATAAAAGCAAGTAAATAGACCACTAGTCGTGGTTAATCTTTGTCTTCATGGTATCTCCCTGAGCATTAAGAAACAGCCCCATTTGCTATTAATTTATTTGCCCTGTTAGCGGGCACAAGGTTCTACTGCAGTTGCAATAACTCTCTGGATCCACGACTGACGACAGGTAGAAAAGCTTCTTAAAAGCAAATCAGCCGGCCCAAGAAGTCCCAAGAGCCACAAGGAGTAACCGGAGTTGTGGAAACCCACCGTGAGGATTTTTTCCCAAACCAAGCAGCTCTGAAATAGCTACACATAAGCCACCTCGAGTGTGTGTACACATGCATGCGGTCAGTTTTGGGATTTCTGGGGTGAGGAGAGGGGGTAAAGAGGTAGCGTGTTTTGGGTTTGTGCTGCTAATGATGAAGGGGTGGAAGGAAGAAGAGAAAGCACAGGAGGTGATAGTGCTGCCCTTTAGACTTAGAAAAAGAGAACCAGCAGCCTCAGTAATTATGATTAAACATAGGGCAAAAGTCTCTGGAAGATTTGGGGATAAGAACATAGGAATAAACACTGACAATCCAGGCACATTTGTAGGATGGAAGGAACTGTGTTTCTATGGACACCCCAAGGACAGCATCCTCCCTCCATCCCCTGATGGACGGGGTTTTCCATCAGGAAGCTTTGTGGATGCACAGACAGCCGAAGCAGCAGTCCACCTTCAGCTCCAGCAGTAAACTGGGAGGCTCTGCCTTTCTGTAAGGGGAGGGTACCCCAATAACCTCCTTACTACCAGCTTACACACGACAGCTTGCAGCCCAGCGTCTTCAGTGCAAGCTGTTCCTCACATGCAGTCCTCCAAGAGAATGGAAAAGACAACACATCCACCTGGGTTCTTGCACAACGATAAATAAGAAGCAACAGAAAGTGTTCACAGACATGTGGATGGCCTGCTGTCTTCCTGTCCCACGCCTGCTCAATAATCCAGGTAATAAGACCTCTACCCTGCCTGCACTAGACAACACTGGGGTAAAAGTTTCTCCCCCCTTCACATCTTCCAGGCTTTCCACTTCTGTGGAGGTTTGCAGAATAGCCCTTCCCTTTTGCTTGTTACAGGAAACTCAGATTTTCCTTTGTATGAAAGCTGTTTTGTACAGGAGCTATTATTCATATTTCAGCTAGCACAAACCCTGGAAATCAGAGCAGTATAAGAAATCCAGGAAACTTGAGTAAAAAAAATCACAATTCTCAGCACAAAAGTGTCCCAACAGAAACAAGATGTGCTGAGAAACACTGCAACTGCCACAGCGAGAGGCGTGCGGTTATGCGAGGGCACCACATATGAGTACAACAGCTCCCTTCATAGCCAGGGCATTGACATGGACACAGAGCCCCAGGCACCAGCCAGCAAGACCCTGCCTGCAAACCAGGAGTCAAACTGCAGCCTGTCTGATGCAAAGCTTGGATTAACATGGACAGCACCTATCTCCTGTAGTTCTAAGCAGGAGACACAACGCAAACAGTTTTTATGACTTATAGCACCCCAGAGATGTCACAGAATTCATGGATCATTTGTGAGTTAGGGCTTTTGTTTATTCGCTTTAAAACAAAACCTTAAGAGACTTCATGGTTTATTTTGCCTTTTTAGTAAGAACTCATTTTCTTAAAAATACACATTTATGACCTCTGGCTTACCTGCTCCAGTGTTTTATTTTGAGTGTGCAGAAATGAAGGAGAAAGAACAACTCAGAATTATTTCTCCCCTTCCAGAGAAGGAGAAGGACACAGGTCTGCAGTTCCTTCAATGCAGGGATATACCTGGGCTGCTGTTGGCCCACCCCTCTTACCTTTAACCACGTTTTCCATGCTGACACGCCAGCAACAGCTCTGATGTTCAGAGCATGGTGAGCTGGTCAGGGGGCTGACCCATGGGATGGATGAATTCAGGAGCTAAACTTGGCCAGATTAGATAGAAAAGGCAACGTCTGTACTAACCTGGCTGGTCTCAGACAGCTGCATGCTGCCATCAAAAGGCATTTGATACTGAGAGCTGCCTCCCGTGCAGTGGGGAAACATCCTGTCATTTACCAGTTCAACAGCCACGCTCAGTTCAGAGCACAGTCCATCTACTTTACGGAGATACTTCCCAGCAGGTAAGTGATAGCACCAGTAGTGGTAATCCTCCAGCCTCAGCTTGGCTGTATGCTGCAGAAATCACTGTTTGCTGATTCCATTTTTACCATAAAGCAGGGTAAATGGTAAGTTTTTGTTCTGCTGTAAATACTAACACTTGGCCCTTTTATTAGGAAAGAAATTGAAACAAGTGTTTTTCTGCCGTACCTACCAAGCTATGGAAGCCTCAGTGGAAGGAGAGCACTGCAATGCTTTTATCTCTGTCCCACAGGAGCCACTTCACAGCAGCCTCGGCACTGCCAACAGCCAGTTTCCAAGCACACAATGGAGAAGGCATTTGGCTTCATTTGCTTACTACAGAAGAGCCTAAATACTGATATTAAACATGTGCTGGGAGGGCACAGGAGTAGAAGCACGAATGCCTTCATACTTGAGCCTCACGGCACGAACAGTTGTCCTTTATTTCTTCATCTCTGCTTTGAGCAGCGTGCTAGGTTCAGCCCAAAGCAGCAGCCAAAATGCTCTCGGTAGGAAATGCCTCTCCGTTAGCTGCTGAAGACTGGGTAGTGCTCAGCTTTCATGTGGGCAGGAACATATTAGGGACATTCATGGCTCTGTTCAGCAGCGTTTGGGAAAGTGAAGAAACGCTGCTATGCAAACAGACATACCTACAACACCATCTTAATATGCAAGCAGGGCTCGGGAGCCTTTGTTTCACTCAGCCTCCAGTCCCAACACAAACAAGATTTAAAGCCCAAAGTTTGACTGGCACATTTAGTAGCATAAGTGAAAAAAAAAAAAAAAAAACAAAAAACAGCCTAAACCCTGCTTCCATTTGCGTTTAGCACATGTCCCCTCTCTGCTAAAGGAGTGAGCTGCGAGCCTGGGTCACTGAAATGCCAGTCGGTCTCCAGCTCTTCTACAATTTCCCCTTTCCCTGGGCACACAAGATGTTCTTTCCCAGCGAGCTGCGGGAGAGCTCGCAAGCAACTCAAGTTACTTTCTGCAGAGACCCCTCACCGCCTCCACCCTGGGCAAGGCAAACACGCTGCCCTCCCAGGAATAGCACAGCATTTCGGCCAGGTCCCTGCAGCAGGGCTCCACTCCTTATGCTGACAAAAATACAGAAGAAAACAGGAGCCTATCCTAGAGGCGGGCTGAAAACCAAGGACAGATTGCTGTCAGGGACACGGCATCATAATATCCAGTTTAAAAAAAAAAAAAAAAAAGCAGCAGTGATCTAAAGCTAGGAGTGATGCACCCTATTTAAGCAGGCAAGTTACACAGCTATTTAACATTCCCTGAAGTTACTCAGAACCTACATTTCCGTATTGCCATTCTTTCATAAAGCATTTATTAGATAAATGCTTTATGAAATAACAGGTAAGCTCTAAAGCAGGATGACCACGTCCCTCCTCCTCCTCGCCCCGCAGGTGAGCAGGTTTCCTTTCTCAGGGCCAGGTGCCCAACTCTGGTTTGCCACAGGCAATGCCCCTGCATCTGTTTTCATGCCAGATGGTCACACGCAGCGAGCTACACGAGATCAGTTCATGTAGATTCTGTGCACAAACACTGAGAATACAGAGAAGGTAGCAAAGCACCTGCTCGTTACCAGTTCCTGGAAAAGGCTTTAAGCTCCATGAAGCTGCTATCAGTTAGGGGTGTGTTAGTTGATGTGGTTTGAGGCACTGCTTTTACTCAGACAACCCTTTAGAAGCCCACCTGCCGCACGTACAAAAGGCAGGCGGTGTGAAGGTAAGGAGTTAGGAAAGGAATATTAAGTAACTGTAAATACTGGGGAGCAGAGCTTCCCAAGGGTCAGGAGCCCAAATTACATACAAGGAAACATTTCCATTCCTCAAGTTCAAAGTTTAGCTCTGCTCTCTAAGCCTGCCCCACAAACCAAAAGACAAACTTAGGAAAAATGCTGTGAATTCTCAGATGCGTCTTGCCTAAGACTGTTCATGGGACACGAGATTCTTCCACATCTCCTCACCTCATCCTAAGCGTAAATCACATATGCCCAGTTTGGAATTTTAGACCCTCCAGCTCCTTCCTATCCTTCCTTCCGTGCAGTTCAGATTACCATCTTTTTCAACTAGCACTCTTCCCAGCGATTCCCTGAGCACTATTCCCTATAGATGCTCAAATCATACATTTTTCTGCTATAGATACCTTTGAAGCAAGAAAATTAGACCATCTAGTTAACAGGCTTGCTTCTGGGGAAAGCCTCTAGGACACAAAAGTCTCAATGTGCCTAAGAGAACTTTAAAACCACCACCACCATCACAAAATCCTTTCCCTTAAGGATAAAGACTGAGCTGCAAGGTATTTCCAAGTACCCTGCCGTCACCTTGGGACAGGATTTTCACCATAGGAGTCTGCTTAAAGCTGCAGTTTTCCCTTCCGACACCAGGGGAGCCGTGTGGTCACAGCTCAAATACCGGAGCTGCCACTGACGTGCATTTTTTTCGTGTCACCAATGGTTTGACCAGGGCTCCCTGCAGAGTACTACGTCCCTGTAACCAGCACAGCACAACTCGTGCCAGTCCCTGTGCTGCCTCATGGCTGGGCTCCCCACCAGCCCAAAAGGCACTGAACTATTCCTCAGGAGAGGAAGCACACAGCTTACGGCAACAGAGATGTTTCTAAGGCCCGCTCAGGTATTACCAAAAATAAGCACTTCAGAGATGTGGTAATGAAAACTACCTGTTAGCTAAGGAAAAAGCTGCCTGAAGCAACCGCAGCATTTTGAGTTGTGCTAATACTGAATAATCTTTTTTTCCTCCAAAGATCAAAACCAGCATGGTTACCTCCATGAGAAGCAGAAACAATGCAAAGCGTAAAGCAGAGAATAAACACTCAATAGGAAGTCAAGC
The DNA here is from genome assembly GCF_047663525.1 of Anas platyrhynchos. Classification (NCBI taxonomy): domain Eukaryota; kingdom Metazoa; phylum Chordata; class Aves; order Anseriformes; family Anatidae; genus Anas; species Anas platyrhynchos. The sequence goes on from NC_092621.1 coordinate 18,829,304, forward strand.
ATAAATAAACACCTCCTGTTTTTTTGTAATCATTCTGATACAGTTACAGGAGGATAAACTTCCTCCTTAATTCAATCCTCAAAGCAACAAGACATCCTGCTAAGTAGGAAATAAGACCCAGAAGGATTATTACTCCACAGACACTGCTGTAGCTGTTCACAAGTCAAAGCATCTAAAATATTTGAAAATTAATAATGAATGACCTCATCATGTTAATTTCTAACCAGTCTGTTCAGGTGCACAGAACAGAAAGTGCTGCTACAATTTGATTTATTTGTAGCACATCCATTCTGTTTTAAGTACCTGAAGCTGCAGAAATATTTCATACCTTTGCCTAGTGTTCTGCAAGGTGGCTTGATTCAGACCACATACTTTCAGCATCTGCCATCTCACGGCTGCAGCGCCTGTGCTATCTGTGGCAGAGACCATTTCCCATTTTATCCCCCCCCCCCCCCCCAAGCACTCCCTCCTTTCTGAAATGCGTAACCTGACAAAGTACACGTGTTCAGCAACATTCAGCAGCATGCTCACAAGGCAGATTCTTCTCGTCCTTAGGCAACCAGCATGCACGCATCTGGTTGTGATTAACGCCACCGATGAGTAATGCCACATGTTCACGGCCCTGTCCCACTCATGACTCAGTCCGCAGCTGGAGTAAGTGTGCAGGGAGCAGCTGAAGCCAGCGTGAGAGGTCAGCTAACAAGCAGGTTATCAAATGCCACAGGTCTGGTGTACGGCCAGTGGCAGCACTCTGCTTCGCCACGCAGGCAAGGTGGAGGGTGAGAAAGCAGTTTGTCCCACCTTCCTGCAGCAGCTACCTGCTTGAATACACCCATTCTGTCTTTTACTGAAAGGACTCCATCCAATGCAGAGGCTGGTATGCAGCCGTACTGTATCAATCAGTGGAAAAAACATCCTGCACAGGAGCTGTTAACCCTCTTCAGATGTCTCTCCAAAGAAAGTAGAAGTCTAAAGTCTAATCTCCTCAAAACCTCTTACTACTTGTACTCAATCGCAGCTCATTCAGAGACACAAGACAAGAAACTGAGGTGCAGGAAAAGGAGAAGAGCACCCATCACCCTCCTCTGGCCAGGGTCTGCATACTAGAGGAAAAAAATGTTGACTGAAATCAGACCCTGTGTAAATTCAGTACATAGCTCAGGAGGGAACATGTGAGAAGGTGAACTCTTTTGGTGAGTGAGCACACAAGAAGCACAAAGCTGAGGGCTACAACAGCCTTTTCTTGCACCATCTCCCACATCCCAGTATTGCAGCACCAGCCATCATGCAGATGACTGCACGGCTAGATGGGTCCAACCCAGGCCTTCTGAAGGGGAGCACACTTGGGAATTAGGTTCCTTCTTTGTCTGTGATTTCAAAACTGCTCTCACTAATCTTTAGCTCTGTTCTGAACATTTGGCTGCCACACCTGAGTGACAAACTAATCTATGATAAATCCCTGTTAAATAAATGTTATGTTAAGAGAGTTAAGGGTATTTGTACCTTTACTTTTTAAGGGTGCTGACACAAACTCTGGATTTACAGCCTTTCCAAGTGGCATACAGAGGAAGGATTTGACCCCTAGCGTCCCATCTGTTTCCCCATACAGAAGGTTGCTAAGAGTGAAGGATGCATAGACACACAAACCCCACAGTTGCCTGTAACTCAGTGCAGGAATTCAGCAACTCTCCACACGAGCTTCCTGCATGGATTTAAAAGAACAAAAACAAGAACACCCAATGCCACAGGCAACTATAGAAAAGATTATTCGACCCACATGGAGAAATTAGCATCCTCAAAAGAAGTAATAAAAACACCTTTTTGCCAAAGGCTGCTTTTAAAAAAAAAAATCCTAGTAGGTTAAACAAACAAGGTCTGAAGTCACAGAATCATCTAGGTTGGAAGAGACCTCCAAGAGTCCAGCCTCTGACCTAACACTAACAAGTTCTCAGACCCCATCACATCAGACCCAGAAACAATCAGTGTTACCTGGTGCATTTGTCAATTTTCACTTTGTCTAATATATTTTGGGGAGATTTAATCTTTGCTCCTTGGCATCATGGAAAGCCAAAGTTGCAGAACACTGTTTAAAACTAAAGGGTCTCTCAGTATTACAGCACGTAATTGAGGCATGGGGGGGAGTTCTCATTACCAGATGCAAGGTTTCAAAATAGCAACTTCCTTTCTTCTCGGTCTATACTGGCTGAGAAGTCCTCCTGACCACAACCTCCTTTCCCACAAGCTGCAGCAAGCAGGGCTTGTTTATTCATACACATGACAGAGATAAAAGTTCAGACAGATTGAAATCCTCGACCGGTGACTGTAATCCAGTTAGTATAGATTATAAACCCTATTCATTATACACCTATTAAGTTCTCATCTCCAAGTTTGTGCTTCAGAAAGGATGCAATGCCACATTTTCACATTGCTCAAGAAAAACCATGCAAGGATAAGTTATATCAGACACACATAATCAAACAATGGAGGAAATCAGTATTAGGTTGCTACACAGCAGGAACTGTTTCACCATATCATTGATACAGTGATTTTGATCTGTTTTCTGGTTTGTTTGTTGTTTTTTTTGAAATCACCTAACAGATGGACCTATACAATTTTGGAGACTGCCAATGACAATGAACAAGTAAAGACACTTGCCTTTTTTAAAAAATAGTTGACAGATGAGAATCCTGTGCCATCCTGTATATATGTATAAACTTCTCAGTTACAAAAATTTATTCTAGGCTTGATGAGTTACCCTAGCCGACTTGGACTGAAATGTATTGAAGATCAATATTGAAGATCAGCACTCAAAGAAGCACTCACTGAAAAAGCACTGGATAATCATACATAAACAATATCAAACAATACAACACTCAAAATGATTTGCCAACAGTTTAAGGCCAGGTGTGTGTTTGTTTCTTTAAGTAGGCTTTGCATATTTCATTGTCAGACATTAATTATTTTAGTGTCCCTTGCACAAAACAGCTCCAGCAAATATTTCTATTTTGTGCTAAATAAGACTTTTTGCTGGCATGTAGATGGAAAGAGTATACTTACTGCTAGGAAGAGCATGCAGTACATGGAGAATGATGAATGGCCAGAGTAAAACGAGAGTCTGGAAGAAAAGAGATCAGACATTTCATTATTTTTCCATTTGCAACAGTCTACGATGATACTAAGTTATTTTACACAAGTGAACAAGGAAAATGCAAACATCCCCATGCTGTTACTTCAAGGATGCTATCTGTGCACAGAAGTCATCACTAACATCTGACGACAGTTTTTGACAAAAGAGGGCTGATTTCACTATTGAGAAACTATCCTATTTCAATGTTAAGTTGATTTCGACGTCTGGTAATAACTGCCTGTCTTTTGACTAAAGCTTGACTAGCAAGTGAGCACATCCTCAAAACTAGAAATCAAGCGTGTATTAAAGCAGTATATTTGTGTTGTGTTCTTGATAAATACCAGAACTAAGAAAGTGTAAATATCATCAATTTAAAAGTGCCTATCTGATAGTCACAGTATGGTTATGAGAACAAATGGCATACTCACCCAAAATGAATACTCATAAATGAATGTTGAATATTGTTAAATATTGCCTGATAGTGACTGCTCATGTTTAAATGTTTATACTACATATTTGTGAAACATACCACTTCGTACAGACTGACCACTGACACACTGAAGGGGACAGGCAGGAAGACAGTTCACCAGCCAGCCAAGTGCAAAAGATGACACTCCATCCCACATTTATGGAAACAGTTTTATACTCGGTTATTTCATTTAAGAAGTAGCAATATTGCCTCTAACTTCTTCTAAAGGGAGCTTTTAGGCTGAGAGGTGTGGGCAGCGGACAGTGACAGCCCCAGGACACCAAGGAGGGCCTTGACAGGGCTCTCACGTCAGGGGCCACGGGTAATGGCAGAGGCCTGACAGGACTCCCAAACCCGAGGCAAACCATACACAGGACAAACCCCTGCCACTTCTTTGTCAACAAGGGCTGGTAAAATGGAAGGAGGTTTCTGATTCAATCTTCAATCAAGAGATGAAATTATATTTCAACTATTTTTTCCTACCTCATGCAGAGAACCTACAACTGTTTGGCCATTTCACAGGCTTTCCACCAGGCCTCTGACAGGCGTCTGTGTGATTTAGCTGTGTAACCCACTTAAAATCTTACATACACAAACAAGGACAACTTAAAGAGTTTTCATAGCTCCCATGGTGGCCCTCTGCCACCTCACGACTTCAGGAGCTGAGCCAGCTGGAGAGCCTGGATCAAGGGAAATCCCTGGTGAAGGAAACATCTCTGCTGTTCCCACCAAGAGTAATGATGTGCAGTAAGATAATTGGGTTCAACACTCAACACTAATTGATTGCCTTCTTGAGAGTATTTCAATCTCATGCGCAAGGGAAACTCAATTTGCATGCACGGTATTAAGAAACTGTATCAGACAGTGGAAAGAAAAACGCATGCTAAGTGTCCTGTGTAGGCCGGAAGAGTTCTTGGTTTACATTTGGTTTAAAGCACTATCAATAGCCTTCATCTTCAGAGACCCTAAACAAGCCCTCTGAAAAGAGCAAGATGAGTATTTTGTATATGTAGATACCACAGACACTTCCAATTCAGAAAAACTGTACTGACAGCATTATCTTCAGATGCTTGAAATTCAAATCCAGGTTCTGCAGCAAAACTGCAGTCTCACCATCTCCACTGCATTAGCCCCGTAACTCCTCACCAGCTAATTTCTGGATAGAAGCCTGCTATGAAATCCTGTATGACAAGAACTTGGAAGCGCTGTCTTTCAGACAGACATGTCTGAGCCACAAAGGAGCACTCAAAAAAAAAAAAAAAAAAAACCAAAAAAACGAATTCCTGAGCCCTGTGCCAATATTTTTATCTTTGGGGCTATCACTTGTCCGTAAGACAAAACTTCCTGCAACTCCTTAGGGCAACATACTGCCAACTGAAGGCATTCAGAAGGTTGTTGAATGAGAGCAGGAATAAATGCAACTCTTTTCATTCATTTTGGAATCCCTATGCCCTTTTAAATATGTTATTAGGTATGTCCAAAACCAAGAATGCCAGCAGCTAATGTAACATTAAGAATGTCTTGTTCCAAGTTGAAGATTACAAAATTTAAGTACAGCCTCATTAGGAATAGATAAATATGCTGTGCATGACTTAAAACTTTGTGCTTAGCACATGAAGTATTGCCAGAAATACAACTGGGACAAAATATTGATCCAACTTGTACATTGTGCAATCCCAGTGAAATTTCTTTGGTATTACTGCCATCCCTACACTTCCCTAGACTTTAATTACAAAAACCTTAATATTCTTTCAAATCTTTAAACTGAAACAATGCAAAAGTTTCCTGACTATTCCTCAGCATGATTGCCATGAGCCAGCATTTAAAATTAAATAATTAAAAATAAAATCAGAATTTACTAGTTCCAAGAACACCGGAGTACTAGATCAAATTACATTTGTAAATAAAGTGCTATAGGCAGCACTTTATTAAGCCCTACATCTGGCTAATGAAGGAAGGGGCTAATTATCTCAGTAGCAATATCTCAGCCAGCAGCATTACCTACAGGAGCTGCACAGAGCCATGTCCGCAAATTTGCTAAGGTCTTTACAATGTTGACAGAAATACAGAAAGGCAAACAAGAAAAGTCTTCCCAAGAGACAGAAACAAGTCAGAGGTGGGAGACAAACACAAACCCCCAACTCTCTCAAAACATTAGAGTTTGGATTTTGACTTGTGAAAGTTGTATTGCATTTTTACCTGCTCCCAAGCAGAGTCACTACCTACTTTCAGCACACAAAATAAACTGCTAACCTTTCTTCATTTAAACAGCTTAACAGTCTGTTTAAACTGCTCTTAAAAGTGTGGCTTCTTATATGCTTGTAAGAACTACTGAAGGTGCAGAAGCATTAAGCAAAGTGCACTTCTCTGCAAGAGTCTGATAGAAGAATTAATAGCCTTCGTGAAGCAAGAGATTAGGAAAGAGTTGGATAAGTACAAGACAATGAAATATTAAACAGCAAGAAGTTAAAAATCTTTTAAAAGATTTAGAAGTGACAGTAAAATGGAATAGCCCAGAAGCAAGGCTATCTTGTGCCACAAAAACATGAGAGAGACTTGGCTATGGGTATTGTCTCAGCTTAACTGTTGGATTTTGTATGGTAATATTTCTGAACAGAAAACAGGATATCCGACAAAACATTATGCCTGTTTCTATATCATCAACACAAAAACAATCACCCACTGGATTAGCCTGCAAAAACTCTTCTATCCTCAGGTTCTCCAGATTCTTCACATCTGACTCAAAGCTTCCCTTGACATTCACGTTACAGATTTCATTGATCTGGTGGGGAATAAAGTGTCCAACGGAACTGCAGGCCAGCACGTCCATTTCAAGTGTGCCAGACAGCTCTGCACGCTTGGCAGGGAATTATTCCTAGAATTAACACACTAAGGACCTGGTTTAATAAAGTGATAGTCCTACACACAAGCTGAACACTACATTCTTTAAAGACAACCAGCTCTGCATTCAGCAATCAACATGTTTTCACAGACCCCACTCTCTTCTCGAGGTGTTGGACTTCTACAAGAACAAGTTCCAAGGATATCAGTGAGGACTGAAAGTTCTGAGTACTTTGCGCTTCACTGCAAAGAAATGGTCAATTAATTGCACAAGCAAGTCATGTATATTTAACAACATCCATAACTAAGTCAGAAATCCATTTTCAAAAGACGGTACTATTTACAGTTACTCCACCTTCTTCCTTCCCTGCCAGTAGTTAAATCCATACTGAAGTACAGAGCATTACATTCAGAGGAAAGAGCTGCCAGTCTTCCCAATTTTACTGACAAAGGTGTTTCTACGTGAGATTTCTGTTAAGTGTCTCGTACAATTCCCTAATCATACTTGGGGCAGGAAAGCAGAGCCACTCAGCTCTGCTTTAAGTAGAGGCAGATACTAAGCAAACTTTGCCAGCACTGAGACAAAACATGCCAAGACTAGGTTTGTAAGAAGAAAAATGTGTGATTACCCATCTTCAAAAAGCTGAGCAATTTCACCGTTTTCTTATCTTACACAAATGAAAGTTCCCTGCCTGTCCTATTGACGAAAAACAGAACTAGCAGGTTCGAGGAAGAAATAGGCAGTCCTTCTAATTTGCAATCACCTTCTTCTCTCCCCCACCTCTATTATTCTTTTGCAACAAGCCCTGCAGATAGTGCAAGAGGCAGGTGAAGAAAGTAACCTTTTCCTGAGGTCAGGGACAACGTGGAGTGGTTTCACTCAGCTCTGAGTGTCAGGAGGCTCGTCTTCACTGAGGTCAAGCAGGCTTTTAGACTCAAACCTCTGCTGGCATAGGGTTCCACTAACCCACCACCCCGGGAACTGGAGAAATATAGCACAACACATGCAAGCAGGCATGGATCTTGTTGTTTTTACAGAGAGATTACACACTGGTGGAACAATCTAATTGGGCAATTTCTAGTTAGCTAGCTGTTCTGCAGCTGTCATTGTGGCTTGTACAGGTGGCTACCAGGAGAATGAACTTTACTGTAAAGATAACCAGTAGAGAAGAAGTTTTATTAGCCTGCTGTTTTTTCTTTTCAAATGAGCAAAAATTCGCCTGCGTCCTGAACTGACTAATATTCTCTCTTCAACATTTCATCCAGGGAGCAAGAAGTTACTCAAACTCCCAACATTTTCACCATGCACAAGCACGTACGCTCTGAATTCAGCATTACCAAGTCCAATCTACTGGCATGTGGGAATGGCATTCCATGCTCACATTGCAAAACCACCAGTTTTCCTGTGTTATGTTTTACTTTGACACTCAGTTTAGCTTAACTTCCAAAGGGAAATTTGGTTTTCCCCTGTATTTCTAGTTTACCTCCTCCAATCAGAAAAAAAAATGCAACCTTGTTTACTTCTTTCATAATAATTCTCTCAGGAAAAAGAGTGAAAACACTGAGTGGGACTCAAACCAGTATTTCTAAAGGCTGGTTTGCTCTCACACGCATCAGATTACAAGCCTCTGTTCAATTAGCCATGTCTGCACAGGTTATCCACATACTTTCCTCACTCAAAGGAGTGTTACCATCATTTTACATAAAGGGAATGAGAACAAAAAAAGAGTAATCCCTGTTAAATCACAGATTTGATTAATGATCCCTCTTTAACAAACTGCTTTGGAAACAAAGCACCTGGAAAGCATGCAGAACCTTATCTCCAGTCCGCCCCCCACCCCGAAGTTTGTAATCCTCAGCAATTAGGGGGCAAGAAAGCTGTCAGCACTAAGTGGATTTCTTGCAGTACTGCTTGAGCTTTGAGCAACATACAGATACGCTCATGTCCATTTTGAAGTAGTCCCTTTCTATTGATTTGGGCATAGGCTGTGCAAGTCAAAGTTCTGCCAAAGGATAAGATGTGTCTACCTGCTCCATTAGCCATAGCTAAATTACAAAAAAAAAAAATCAGCATCACAAACTACACACTTTGATTGCTAATGAACTGAACGGTGATAATAAGTAACTGAACTAACAGATAAAATTTAAGTAAGTATATTTTTCAGGCTGACATTTGTGTCTTCTTAAGCCTAATAACACATTTAATAAACCAGGTCAGGTGCACATGAGATGCAGTGCCTTAGCTTACACGACTTGACCAATAGATAGGAAGAGATGCCCTTGGAATAAAGATACAGGCTCTGCCACACAGTGATTCAGTGGAGCACTGTATGCCCAGATCAAATTAACACCAAAACCAGCAGGGACAGCTATTTCTGAGAACTGTAAAGAGCGAGGAGCCATATTTTCAGTTATGAAAATGAATGCTATCCATCACCACGTAGAAGGGCCAAGTCACATCAGGACAAAGAGATGGAAGATCAGAAATCTGATCCGGACTGCAGAATTGCTTCTCAGTTGCTTACAGCAAGTTTATCTTTCAGACCCGGTGCTCCCTGCTGACAATTAATTTCTATTAGAGAGGCAGCTTTTTGTGCTCTCTAGATCAAGTACAGCCCCCTTTCATCATTCACCATGGACCAGCAGCAACTTCTGAAGTTTAGTTATTTAAGAGGTTCACTGACCACCATATTTCAGTGTTTTCCTTCCATGTAACCTTCCCACAAGCGTTAAGTGTGGGTACCCTGATTTAGGCTCCAGCTCTCAGGAGTGGAGGATTATTTGGATAGGACTGGATGCGTTCACAAATCAGCCGTGCTGCATCTTGGCTAACAGTAATGACAAAGGGGTGAGAACCAGTGCTAAAGGGAACGGTTGCATCATTTGATTAATAGCAAAAATGTATCTGGCATCCAGTCCATTCAACCTTTCAACTGCTTTGGTATCCAGACTTCTTCAGAACGTTTTGGCAGGCATCTTTCCAGAAGTGAAACATACTGAATAGGTTCTGATGAAAACTCCTGAACCTTTAAGCTTCCGCGCAGTGACAGTGTAACAGCTCATAGGTTAAAAGCTCTGTAACAGAAATAATCAGATTGCTATACACAACATACCAGTAGTACCCAAGCAAACGTGTAGTTAACAAGTCTGTATAAACTCTAGAGGCATTTCTGATTCATGATGTTAGTGGAAACTGCCAGATTAGATAAGTAAACTATTTAGTTATGTTTGAATGAGTAAGTGCATTTTGTTTTTTTTCCACAAAGCTTAGTTTCAAAACAAAGCTTTTATGAAATATTCCAGTATAACATTATTTTAACACACAATAGTGCTTCATCTTAGAAATACCACCAGTACCAAGAGAGAACTATGAAAACTAGGAACAATTGTGTAATAAAGACAGGTTAGTGTGAAGCAAATGTCCAGTCTTTTGGGTTATGTTTAACAAAATCCAGAGCAAATCAACTGCAAAGGCTATCTAATGACACAGGAAAAAAAAAAAACAATACTGATTAAAATCCAAGCAAGTTATGTCCGATTTTTATTTTATTTTTTAAACAATGAGTTTTAAAGGAGTTTTCCCTACGTAGAAGGGACAACATATAAGTTTCCACCTTTATTTTGAAGTTCAACCAAACCTTTATGCAGGCTTAGCCCCATGCCAGCTGTCTGACATGGGTACTTAGCTCCTGGGAACTGCTCTGAGGAAATTAACCACACTCACTGGCACGCATGTGCACTGCCTGTGAAAGGGCTCAAACAGACAACTCTAAACAAAGCTAAAGTAAAATTCCTGGCAAATGATTAGTCAAGGGCACCACCTTGGCAATTGTGCTGAAATAAATTATCGAGGTCAAAACAGTCAGCTCTAATTTCCTAAAGACTTCTTTGAAGATTACATTTTGTTTGCAATGGCAGACTACACATCTTGTTCTGAGTGCAGGCAGCATGACAGCAATATATCAACTGAAGTAGGGAACTGTTTTTTTCCACAGACATCTGAGTTGTGATATAAATCAGTACATTAGTAATACAATTATAGTTATGAACCTTCACAGCTGTGTTATCTGTTACCACAAATGCAGCAAAGTGACAGACTGAAATTAGAGACCTTCAACAATCCTATGGTAAACTGAACTTTATAGAGAAAGCTTTTCTCACACACAGGCATCCCTGCTAGCCTCAAGTCCTCTTTTGAGTCTAACAGAGTTCAGATTGCACAGAGAGCCTTTCAAGTAGCTTGATTAGTGCAGCATGGCTTAATATTTACCACCTAAGGTTCAAAGGTTTTAGTTGCGTGTGTGCGTTCAGTTCAGTGAGCTGAAGAATAAGCCAGCAAGGACAGCTGCTTGGATCTGCACAGTCATCAGGTTTTCCTGTTCCTCCAAACCCAGGACTCTGACCTTACAGATCCCAGCCCATCACCATTCCCTTTTTATTTTTTTTTAAACTGACAAAAATGTTTAGAAGTCAGTAGTTAGAATACCAGGAGAAACTTGAACTGCTCATCTAAAATGCAACAAAAAACACATCCAGAAGAGCTTGGAGTGAGCACAGAAAGCCTGAGCAGGCAGGCTAAGAGCCCTTTAGCACACACCCAGGACAATTACATGTGGGGGTGAACTTCACACTGTACAAGAAGGTGTGCTGATGGGAACTAGTTTAACCAGTGGTAAACCCAGAGAGTACGCCAACAAACTGCACTGCTCACTGCCACCAAGTTTAGCACTGCTGTAAGAGGTGGGGCATTAGCAGCCTAAACAAGCGTGCTGGTGTCCAGTTCATCTTTTAAGTACCTACAACACTGCTCCCTTCCCCCTCTCCTCTATATTCAACCACTCTGTTAAGGGAGAGCGCAGATTTCGGGAACAATTGCTGAAAATAAATGTTTTGTTCTAGTTTGAATAAGTTTCCTGAAAACTAAAAAGAACTCTGAAAAAGCTAACAGGTGCTCAGAACTGCTTTCCAACGAGACTTCAGATTCAACTACAAAAAAAAAAAAAAGAGTCTTAGAGCACTTTCAGTGTGCACAGCAGAAATATGGCAACAATTCTGTGCAGAATCAGTTCAGCACTGTCCTTACTCATTGACAGATCACCTGCACTACCTTCTGTTTGCACAGAAGCAGAGGTTATGCAAGACACTCTTTATGCATCTGCATATTACACACATGCACTTAGTTGGTTAGTTAGGAACCTGCAACCACAACTTTTTTTTTTTTTTTTTTTTTTTGCTTGAAGGACTAGTCTGTCAAAAGACTGTTTACAATTACATTCTCACAACTTTCCAGCAAAGGAGCTGAATGCCCACTGCCTGTTCCCACAGTTGCAGTGTTTACCAAGGACGAGCAGGTTATGTTTATGCCTTCCCATCTGCAGAAGGGAAGCAACTGTTCCGTATCTCATACCAACAGCATGGCAATGTTTACAGCCCTGGAATGAAGAAAGCAGCTTGGTTTATATGATGACGACAGTGCACTGCCACATGTGTGCAGTACCTCTGCTTTCTCCATTTTTAAGGCTACAAGGAAGAGCAAGTTCCTTGCTGTATGCATCTCTGGCTCCTAAATACTGACCCCTTCATTCTCAGCATTCAGAAATCTGAACCATCTCCGTCTGCAACTCTCAAATTGCTTTGAAATATTATTGCTAATTTCATAAGTTTCAAAAATTTTAAAGTTTTTGAACTGCATTCGAGCAAACTAGGTATGTGTATGTATACATAGATGGGTACATATATAATAAAAAAAAAAAAAAAAAGAGCCCAGCAGTTACCTAGGTTTGAAATTCAATCCGGATTTTTCAGATGCAATCCACCAGGACAACAAAGTTTCATCACGAAAGGACACATCTGGCAATTATGAAATCCAGTTCAAAACACATTGAACGCATAAACAAGACAAACCCCCTTTTGCTCCATCTCTCTTTAAGAGAACAGAAATAATCCATCCCAAATGCAGACGGTGTACGGAAGAAGATGACTGGGACACCTCCAAATCTATACCTTAACCAAGAGCTCAGTATATGAGTAAAAGCTAATAAATCAAAGGGCTCAGGAAACCACTCCATGTGTTAGGCCTTCTCCTTTTACAACTCTCCATAAGGTAGGTGCACAGCTGGAGACACACAAAAGGAAAAGCAAAGTCATGAGAGCATCTCAAATAGGAAGCTTGCTCAGATATTTAGATGCCAGTGATCAACTCTTTCCTAAGAGTGAGGAAAGGTGAAGAGTTGCTGAAGTCTTCTTTTGAGGCTTAATAAGGAATTTAGCGTTAGATACAAAATACCAAACCCAAGACATCTCAGAACCCACTAGTCCAACCAGGCAACTAGCAAACATTTTCAAAGTCCTGTAAGGATCAGAGGCATAGGAACCCAGATGCTTCATATCCAGAAGGGCTTCGCTCAGGGAACTTTTTTGCTCCTTTGCCAGGGAATTTCATCAGCCTCAAAATCTGCTGGAAGAGCAACGTGGCAGGGTACAAGCAACTCAACAGCTTTCTTTTTTTTTTTTTGTTTTGACACTGCTGCTGGACAGGCCAAACAAGAAAGGTGCTTTGCTGAATCTATTACTCAGCAGCAAGGCTGAACTAGTTGGACACATCAGCATCACTGCATGCAGCAGCCAGGAGACATTAGGAATGCAGAGACAACCTCACAGCACCAGAGCATCCCACGCCCTTGTGCAAGGAAACAAGTAGGAATAGCAAAAGGCCATCCTGATTCAGTGAGCACCATTTAAATTCAGACAGAAAAAAATCACGAGATATAAATGGACTGCCTACCCAGGACAAGTATTGATGCATCACCCAAGCATGCTGCAAAGGAATTCAGAAGGCCAAGGATGGAGCTGAAGTGCTGAATTCAACAGCTAAAATTCAGTGAAAGCTTCAGAAGACAAGGATCCATATTACTTTATAAAGACAGATCTCTAACGTATAATTTAAATGGCAGAGTTTTTCAGCTTTTAAAAGAAGCCAGCACGTTCATTTTCTGAAGTGACAGTACTTTAGGTGAGATTTTACCCTCAGAAAAAAGTTTACACTGTCATTCACAAAAATGGTCCTACTAAAATACGCAAAATAATTTTCTACATCCAAAATACAGAATTGCATTAACTTCATAAACCAGTTGCCAGGTATTCTTCATAGTTTGGGATGATCTCTTAAGCTTCTATTCACTAAATTGATTAGTCCTGTATAGATCTCAGAGATTTTTGTGACCACTCTGGCACAGCAAGCAGATCAGGTACACTGAACAGGTGAGAAAACTGATGAAGTAGAACAAGCATGCCAGTTAGAGGCTCTTTGCTTTCAAAGGTTGTAAATTCAGAGTAACATTAGCAACACTGTTTCACACTCCTTGTTGGTTTTTGGTGTTACAGACTTTTCCTTCTACATTTTTGCAGGAAGTGATTTTTAAAAAACAGTAAATTCAAGGGAAAAAAGTATAATTTAAATTTGAAGTTCTAGGGAGACATCATTTACACCGGCTGTAACTAGAACTTACTTTTCTTACCTTCATAGCCTATCATTTTCCCTGTGATCCAATTCAGAAGGCAGAGTAGTAGTACTGCATATTTTGTGCTACATCGTTTATTCTTAACACTTTGTGGATAACATGTAAGCCTAAATAGCATCAGATTCAATACACCTGACCTTTCTACAAGGCTTAAATGTGCTGTTTGTGCTGCCAAGTTTAACATGATACACAGGACTGACAGCATAATCTTCAATTAAAATCTAAAAATACTGTAAACTGTATATATAGCACCTGCTACATTGTTCAAGAATTTAAAGTGTTCTTTAGATTGCACACAGCTTTTTGATACCGTAAGTTCTTTGTTTTCTTTGTGTGTGCTTTGTTTCTAAATATATTTGGAGATTTTACTGGCTTGTAGAAAGAAGGGATAAAAAATTGAAAGAAAAGCCCATAGCCACACTAATTTCCCACCTTCCAAAGAGTATTGCAAGAAGCTTTGTGTAAGGTATACATTCTGTCTTTGGGATTGGACACTACATGCAAGAAACAATACCTATTCTTAGCCTAAAGCGATACTCAGTTAAAAGACCAACCTTTTCCATGTTCAGCTGTCCTGATCAAACTTGTCTGCTGGATTCCAGATCCTGTTACCTAGGGGTTACCAATGCTCTTCTGCACAAAGGCAATCAAAATGCAATTAGCAGCTCCTGACTGCCAAAAGGCGCCAGAAGCAACCAGTTAACATCTTCACTCAAGGTGTCACTGCAATCTGACAACACAGTTAGAAGGCCACCACCCTGAAGCCACAAAGCACCATACGTCTAAGCACAATAACTTCTGAAGTTTCCCTTTTACCCCTAGCAGAAGCCTCAAATTTTTTGCAAGAGCAACCAAGTGTTAAATACACTTAATAATAAAGTAGTTTTTTGTTCTGAGGGTGGTTTTTTGAGGGTTCCATAATTCATATACTAGAAGAAAACAGAAGCACTTTGTGTTCATTACTACACCAGACATTCACGCTTACAAACTCATTTCAGACAGGCTGAACCAGCAAGTACAATAAAATATACTTGAGAGGCCAGTAAAATACTCATCCACATCTCCTGCTGGTGAATATCTGTGGTTTCTATTAACTCCTTCCAATACAAGGAAGCTAACCAGCAGGACGCAAGGACAGTCTGCCACAGACGAGTTAGAGCGGACTGGTTTGAGAAGTGAGCCTTGCAACCAGCAAGGAATGAAGAAGTCATAATCTGTCCTTTGAGTCCTCAATGCGTACTCCTCTGAGGAATTCAGGTATCTTGGAAACCAACTCAAAGCCAGGTAAAAGTTGTAGCAAGCCAGAAGAGAAGGAAAAAATTGAACAAAAAAGGAAAGCTGCAAAAGAATCCAGAGATATCTGAGAACAGCACAGACTGCTCACTCACTTCCCCCCCATACCATGTTCACAGCCCAGCATACCTACTCCATCCTACCGGGCCTTACTTCGCCAGAGTTGAAAGATAAGATGGCCTTTAGGCAAGTCACTGCCTTTACATATCCTAAAGAAAGTACCTGAAAGGCAATTTAGCAGCATTACAGTATATACAGAAATATACGAAGTAATATGATAATTACTAGCTCCAGTGACAGGAGAACAACTTGCTTTTTTCTTTGAGACTTAATTTCCTAAAACATTAAAACAAGCAGTGCCTCCCAATAAAGAACCAACATGATGCAGTGCCCTCCTCCACAGTGCAATTACATTTAAAAATCCATAAGCCTTACTCACCCAGGTTATGTATGTCATTGACTAAAGAAAATTTTACTGTTTTTGACACCAAAGGGAAAAAAAATCCCCTTCGTATGCCAAGCACCCTATTTAGTTATTCTTTGTAACCTTCTATTTGAATGTAAGTATTAGAAGCTCTGCACATGACTACTGGGAATTAAGCATAGCAATACCTTTAAAAAAGCTTCAGAATACAGCTCTGTATGAATCATTCACTCAGAAAACTGTTGTGAATTAGCTCATACCAGCTTCCTTATCTAGCTTAAATTAAATGCCAGAGAAAGCCTGAAGAAAGGGCTATCCTACAAACAGGTAGGAAAGAACACTGATTTCAAACACTAATAGTTTTCAATTTAACTAGAAATTTTTAAAGTAGCTATTCCCATACGTATTTTAGAGATCCGGAAATACTATATACTTTCATGCAATATATCTCAACTCTTATGTGCAGCTTTCAACAAATACGAATGAGATTTACTAAGCACACAACTGTTATTGTGATCCTCAGCTTGGTTTAACTGCCGGTAGTACTGGAAGTGCAAACTTCCAGTACTACAAAAATACACTACACTACAAAAATACACTACAAAAAGTACTACTTTTTGTACACTACATACACTACAAATTTGTCAAGGAGAAGCTAAGGCTATCTAAAGCTGAAGAGGACTTTTCAGAGTAAACAAGATACTGAAATCAACAAGAATTAACTTAATCAGGTTCAGGTTTGAGAGGAAAACCTTACTGAAACTCACCAAAATCCATTGCTACTTTACCAGTGTAAACAACCAAGCAAAAGTCCATTGCTTTACTTTCACACTAACACACACACAGAGGAAATATTTTATAGTTGGAGTTCAGGGGATCAAAGAAGGACAGAATAGAACAGCCCAAGATGCATAATTTAAGCACACCATGGATTTTTCACCCTGGAAGTGGTTTTCCTGGTATCATTTAAGGAAGAAACAGTAAATAAAGATTAGATATGTCTTTGGCTGTATAACTGAGCATGAATCTCTGAAAATATTCCAGAACTACCTCAAGCTCTGTCACAACCCAGGAATGGTGTGCTCAGTTCAGAACCTATGATTTTGTATGTGACGTTTGCCTTGTCTTCACTCTCTCCGTACTTCTAATTGCATGTTTATTTTATGCAAATGTGAAGGCAAATGGTAGTTAACTCTACCTCTAATAACACCTAATTGATACAGAAATTCACCTTTCAGTTACCGCTCAAGAGCTTATCAATGTCCTCCAAATTCTTGGGAAACTCATTGCCAAGCTCCCTTTACCTTTGGTGGCTTATCAACCCTCAGGTGTGAGAGCGCCTGCCTGCAGAATACAAACCACTCTCAGAGGTCAGGCCCAATTTCTTTGGGAAACAGCAAGTGAACTATTCTGTTGCTGCATCTTTCTGGACACTGCTGGTGCTCCTGAGTACAAATACGAGATTAGTCTCACAGCCCATAATCCTATCATATCATAAGCCAGCGTTACACAGAACAGCAAAATTACAACCTTAAACCAGCTCCCAGAAGTGATGAACAGCATAACAGGGAGCTTAGACAGCAGGTAAGGTGTTACCCAAGAATTCTGGCAACAAGCACAGCTGCAAGGGCAAGCACATCATTATTGTGACCAGCAACCATTAAACTAATGTAACACTTATA
The DNA here is from genome assembly GCF_047663525.1 of Anas platyrhynchos. Taxonomy (NCBI): domain Eukaryota; kingdom Metazoa; phylum Chordata; class Aves; order Anseriformes; family Anatidae; genus Anas; species Anas platyrhynchos. The sequence goes on from NC_092621.1 coordinate 18,846,660, forward strand.
CTAAGTTTGCTCTAAAAAGCTCTGGTCGGACCTGTTATGTCTTGTGCATTCCCCCCACCTAACAGGGGGACAGAGAAGAGAACTGGAAAAAAAAAAAAAAAAAAAAAAAAGGTAAGAACTTGTAGGTTGAGATAAAGACGGTGTAATAGGCCAGAAAATGAAGGGAAACAAATATAATAAAGACTGCTACTAATAACAACAATAACAGAATACACAAAGCAAGTGATGCACAATGCAACTGCTCACCAGCCACCAACCAGTGCCCTGCCTGTCCCTGAGCAGCAGCACCCCCCAGCCAGCTCCTCCCAGTTCAGATGGCATCATGCTTAGCAATAAGGCATGGGACATCCCTCTGGCCAGCTGTCCTGGCTGTGTCCTCTCCCAGCTCCTGGGGCACCCCAGCCCCCTCACTGGCAGGGCAGCACGAGGAGCTGAAACATCCTGGGCTCTGTGTGACACTGCTCTGCAACAGCTAACACATCTGTGTGTTATCAGGGTTATTCTCATCCCAAATCCAAAATGCTGCACCATAGCAATGACTAGGAAGAAAATTAACTCTATCCCAGACAAAAATCAGGACAGCACCTCATCTAGGATCACATTACACAAGACCTTAGTCTCCTCTAAGAAGTTAAGGTGTTCCTAAAACAACAGACAATCCTCCCCCTAAATCATGAAAAAATATCTCAGCACCATTTCAGGCATTACAATCAGTTAATGTTGTCTCCTTTTATGCTTTACATTTGAGAGTCCTTTCAGACTCATGCAGAAATTATACTGAAGACTCACACCTCTAGCAAAGTTGATTTTTGACCCCACTGGTTCGTCAATGCCATTCTGTTCCACAAACACCTGAGAAAGTACAGCTTAAGAGACCCATTTTGTGCAAAAACTTAGACAAGTACCTTCTTGCTTTTTGCACAATAGAAGAATAAAACGAAATAGCACATTTAGTGAGTTGAAGTGAAAAAGTTAACAACATTTTATACCTACAAAACCAGCTCAGATTGAGAGGATCAAAAGAATGTAGCTTTGTGATATTCCAACAGTGTGTAATATTCAAAGACTTCCCCTCCTTGCCACAATACTATATGCAATGTAAAAGTAATTTATAAATGCATGTAGGGGTAAATAGATCTTTATCTTCTTTTAATCTCAAAAGAATTCATTTCTGGCAATTAATTCTACTAACTTACCGCATAAAATTTGCGAAGCTGACAAAATACCAAGACAAAAATACCAAACCACACATCCTGCCAAGATCTTGCTTCATTTCTAATCAGGCTTGACTTTGCTAGTAAATTAAGTGCTAACAAAGGACTAAGGTTTGTTGCAGGCTCGTTTGTTGGTTTGTGGGTGTTTTTTTTTAGTGCTCTTGTTTCAGAGAGGTGGGGCAAGGAGTCGGAGAAACACGCTATTTAGAAATTCTTCGCTTGATATACTTAACAAAAATTCTGCTTTTTAATCTGACTTCTTCCAAGCTGAGGCTGACAGTCACACAGGAAGTGGCCACTACAAGTTCTATTTCCTGGAACTGAAATTCGGAAGATATATCTTATTAGTGGATATTCTTAACTCTGTGGGGCTACTCACAGGCAAGAGAAGTTCATGCAGCAATCAGTGTCTAGAGTAGCTCAGAGTAAATAAATGAAGCCTTCTGAGCACAAACAAGGCCATTAATAATAATAAAAAAGCTGTGCATGAAGCATACTCTTCTACTTAAAACTCCCACTGGACAACCCCTGATTTGTCTACGTAGTACCTGTATGAAGTTCTGCTCATTTTAAGATTACTTACTATTCTGCCTCACTACTTAATTCTGGTGCACTTTCTCCTGTGTTACCAACAGCTCTCTGAAACAAGCTGCTCCTGAAACCTTTAAGCACCTACTGTGCATGGCTTGAAACTACATCTGGTCCTTAGATTAAATCAACACGCAGCATGTTCCTATGGCTGCTACTGAAGAATAATACTGCTAAGAATATCGTGTATGCTACTGGAAGATCCGTAGCGGACATGCTACAGAAGTTATTCTGAACCTGCTTTAGCATTTCCAACAGTACTCAAACATCGTTGTTTATACCAGTCATAAATGTGAGGTGTGTCAGATGCTTCCCCCTTTTTAGTTCAATTTCAGCAAGGTAACAAAGAAACATCAGTTAAGTATTAAAGGAAGTGAGGTGACTAATAATGATAAAACTGAATTGATCTATTCCTTTAACAGTCCTCCATATTTTCTAAATGGATATACTCAATTTTGATTAGCTTCCATCCTAAGCCTGAACTATTTTTCCTTGCTATTCCACACTCTTTCTTGAAGGAGATTTCAAGTTCTTCTCCTCGCTAGGTTCTGCGGACATTTTAGAAACAGAAGCCAGACAAAGTTGTGTGCATCTCCCATTTCTGTTAGAAAATGGAACTAAGTATGTAGTAATTTACACATTCTTCTGTATATCAATAAAACTGATTTCCACAAAGTAGAAAAAGATTCTAGTGTCAAACCCTGGTTTTGTGAATTCATCACAAGTTTACCCTAGCAGAAGCACAAAGCATGCAGCAGACTCCAAACCCACCACCCCAAGGCTTTCCAGGCTAAGCAACGTGTCTCACAGCCGGGTCTACGAGGTTGTTAGTCACTCACCTTCCCTCATTGATTTTTGCCTTTTCTCCTTGGCAAGGGAAGTTCTCAATGTAACCCAGACTGCAGTTGATCCGCGTCCAGTCAGGCTGGCACACAGCGAGGAAGTGAGGGCGCAATCTGCCTATGGCATACTTGGCAATGTCCGTCAGCGACTGGCTAGCAGCTGCTCCAAAAATGAAGGTCCCAATGGCTTTGTAAATAGTGGCTATGTAGTTATTTCTGACAAATGAATTTGAGTGCAAATTGTTATAAAAGACAGAGAGAGTCTCTCCTAGGATTATCTGAAAGAAAAAGAAGGACAACAGTTAAAGGAAGACAGTGACTTGAGAGAAAAAGATTACTCTTGTTACTACTTCATTATGTAGTTTCAAAAAAAAATTGATTTGGCTCCAGAATTAATTTTCCCAGGAATTGGTAGTAACCATTCATAAAGCTTTAAAAAACATTTTTATATAAAGTTAAAAGAACATTTTGCCTTACCCTGCTTTATGCTGAGCTTTATACAAATATGCTGATTGTTAAGATTTACTAAAACAAAGCCTTCTCAGAGGAAGATTCAACCATACTATTTAACATGGCTCTGATCAGAAACATTTCCTCTAGCTTTATGTTTTATCCTACACCGAGTCTTCTTTAGCTGTTTCCACTAGGCTTTTTTTTTTTTCCTGTCAGAAAGTTTGGTGGTTTTTTTGGTGAAGCCAGAAACTATTCTGAAGGATCAAAATTTGATTTCTAGATGTGAAAGGCCAGTTATTTAAGCAAAGAAACCTCTATATCTCAAGAAAATGTTATCTTTAGGGGAGAAAAAAGTTAATGACAAATATTACCAAGGGCTTTCAAGGTATAAGCATCACAAATATATTAAATGTTGATAAGAAAATAGATATAATTTTATTTTTCAATAACTTCTGTCTTTTGCAGAAAGCATATTTTTCTTAAACTAAGCGTACAAAACTTCAGCCTCACTTGATAGAGTTAATGCTCCACACCAGAGAGGCTGGGCATGAGCCAGCCAGTCCCACTGGATACAGAAGGGCTCTCCTCATACAGGTGATAAAATGGAAGCAAGGCTGCATGCAGTTAGGCAGGTATCATTAGAAATCCTATAAGGATTAAATGATGGCTCCATCTGTCACTTGAGAGAGTGACATGTCCACAACCCCAGAGAGGCAGAGCTTGAGCGAATAAGGCTGTCATTAGACACTGGCACCTGGGCAAACGAGGCAGCTGTTAGTAGCTTTGCACACTTCAGGCAGGCAGACAAGCCAATGAGGGTATGACACTGATAGCTTTTGGGTTCTGCACGCTACCAAAACATGGACTGAAACACAGAAACAATGGAACATGGACTAAAGCTGAAGTTACATTTCAAGCACAGCAGAAATCAAAGCTCTCAGACAGAACCTACCCATCCCACAGGGTGTCCTCTTAGCAAGGATAGCTGAAATGAAGCGTCACAGCCATGACCATGTATTGACTAGTAAAGAACTAATCCCTTTTAAAGATCATGGCTGAAAAAGTTGGAAGGCCACTCATCCCAGCTGAGGCGATTAAAGAAACAAGTTATGTCAGTGGTATCTGGGCTCAGAGCATTTGTCTTCAGTCATCTGTATAGGCATTAAGACACCAATGTTTGCTTCTACCATCTGACTTGAAATAAGCTAGATGGACCTCAGCTGTTATCCAGCATGGCTGCTCCTTGGCAATACTGACTGCCTGGTTTGAGCATAAACATGTAAAATAAAGGGGGGGAGGATTTAAAAAACCTGCTGCATTTATGTTCTAAAGCACAGTTTTTCCAATAAAAGGAAACAAAGTAAGTCAGTTCTGGTTTCCAACCCCACACTTCTACAGGTAAGGATAAAAAATTCACTTCAAGAGCACACGTAAGCTACAGGTTGACCTATATGTTGGAACCTCGATAAAAATCCATACCTACAGTATCTATACAAGAGACTCAGACTGCTATATTTCCTGCTTTTAATCCATTAGCCCAGAAAAACAGCCAGCTGACATTCTGCTTTAGCTGCTCATTATCCTGCTCTAATTTCTGACATATTCCTGGATAAGGAGTTAAACACCTAAAAATCTTGTTTGGCATAAAAAGTTTCAACACTGCTGAAATTGTAGCTACCGTCAAATTTGATGTCACCCAGCACAAAGGCGTGAGTGGAATCTGAAGTTTTTTGGTAGATCCAGACAGAGACGAAGCCCCTGTTGAGGGGCCATTGCGGGAATTAAGTACAGTCCCACAAGACATAAAACAAAAAGTAACTGGTGAGATCCAGCGTTCCACTCCACCCATGCCCAATGGCATGGTCCTGCCACTTCTTGCATGAGCTGTGAGGAGAAGGTAAGGGGGTGACAGTCCCCTTCCCCACAGGGCAGAGCCGAACCACATTAGGTGCAGCAAAATGAAACCTAGCATTAACTCAGACAGCTGGACACTGTTTTATTCTCACCTTCAGAGTAAGTTCAGGAAAAAAAATTCCCTAGCTCCTTATTCTTTGTGTTCTAAAGCTATGGTTGTGCTACGTTCTGATTTGAAGTCATAATATTATGTTTTGTCTTATTCCAGAACTTTTTACCTCCAGTGTATTTCCAGTGGCTCTGTGGCAAATAGAAATATTTACTTTATAGGTTATGATAACTTGCCTCCTGAGCAGTAGCTCCCAAAAGAGGAAAGCTTTAAACAGACATTTAACACACGAGTCTTATTCTTAACCCATAAAAGCTCTCTTCATTCCCATATCTTACAAATATCTTACAAAAACTGTAGAATTAAGTCACCTAAAAACCAAAATATGCCACTATAGTTCAGTGGTGCTCTTTTCCTGTTCTTCACTTATATTTGTTTGGCTTCAAATGAAAACTTTTTAGTTATCCTTACCAGAAAACCATTTCTCCTGCCTTAGCAGCAAAGCTAAGGGCATTACTTTAAAGTTTGAGAAATCCTATAGAAAAATGTTTTAGAAATCTGTATTACAGACTGCCCCTCCTTCCCACCCCCATTGAAATCAAAATGCAATGAAAAAAAAAAGTTTAACTTACAACAATTATACTGAAAGGAACAATTATTCCTGCTAACAACTTATAAGAAATGGTGTCCTCTTTGTATGGATACTGGATGGATTCGTCACTACAGAAAAATCCTCTCTGGAAGGGGATACGTCTTGAATTGAGAATTGCAAAAGGCAAGCCAGCTAGCAAAAAGGAATAAAAAATACATTACAAAAGCAACATTTAAACTCTGGTGATTATTACACCCCCGCATTTCCAAGGAGCAGTGCATGAAGAGGAAGGGACATGCAGCAGGTCGGAAGGCTGTGTGCTCTGCCCCAGGGCTGCCTCCTCCCGCGAGAGGCTGCTGAGCCACGTGCACAGGTTGGAGGAAGGAGAGAGAGGACAGGACTTCTTTCACCTTCACGTTCATGGCACACGAATCATGAAAGTATGCCGAAACCATGACTGAGTGAACAGTTGAGTGACCGCCACCGAGTGGCTCAATTTGCTGCCGCTGCCACAATTACCCACTCCTCCTTTACGTTGCAGTGAGCAGCAACTGCCCCTTCACGCCTTCCCTGGCCAGCTTCAGAAAGCAGGAGAGCAGAAACTGCATTTCGTGAAAGCAGAAGAGGGGTGCTCCTTGGGGAGTGCAAGTGCAGAGGGAGTTTTCAGGAAGGAGCAGGGGAAGGATGACAAGGCGAGCATGCAGCCTCCTCACTCCAGGCACACTGGTTAGGTCCCAGGAACAACGTGGTCACTGCACACACCCAACAGCCTCGGGGCTTGGAGGTTTCGTTCCTGTTTTCCATCAAAAGGAGTTTCTGTCATCTTAAGGACAAGATGAAGGCACACAACGGACTGTGCACCAGGAGACCTGCAACACTAATTGAGGCTAGGCATTTGAACGGCAGAGTTTAAGAGACGTTCCCAAGAGGATACAAACTCTTACCAAGGCATTTTTAAACCCTGATCCTCTGTCTGTGGCTCAAAGATTGCAAGCACTGCTCCTACAGGGATGAATAACCTCAGAAGAACGTGACTGTATGGAAGAAGAGAAATGGCAGACCACCAAGAACCTTCAGTAAGTCTTCAACTTCGGGATTTACAAGCGGAAGAGAACTTGATTTTGTGCTCGAAATTCAGTAGCATCATACAAAATGCATACCAGGTGAGAGCTGGACAAACAAAAAGTCATTTTGGGGAAGACCCTACTCCTTATATACCAATTAGGGATCACAAGGATGAAAGACGGGCTCCGTCCTGCCTACAGGAGAGATGCCACCGTGATCACACTTCCCTCCTCAGGATCTTTGTGTCAGGGCACAGCCCAGCTACCTCTTCCCACGTACATACCAGCCACCCCCAGGTAAGTGTCTACAAACAAAGATAATATAGAAAGGACAGAGCAGATGACATCGGGAAGAAAAAATATCAAATGCTGCAAAAAATTAGGGAGTAGGGAAGGAATGGAGCCCAGAGTTATAGCCAAACTTCACAAAAGTGAAAGAGAAAACACTGGATACTTCTCAAACTCTTTCCCCCTTTAATCTCCACTCAGGAAGCCCTACAAACAGTCCAACTCATGGTCCAGACACAGATGAGGAACACGGTGGTTACGCCAATGTTTCGCTACAGCTTTTGCTGTTTACGTCACGGAGAAGTGACTTTTAAACAAATGCTTCAGTTTCAAAACTGAGAGGGAAGAATGAATGACAAGCCAGTGACTCATGAGGTGAAAACTTCCTCGAGGCAACCTGAGAGTGACGCAGTGCTGGGACACAGCTGAGTAGCTCGGGGCTTGTTGCAGTGCCCATCACTCAGAATCAAACACACCCTGCACTGCTGCAGTTACACAAATCCAAGTTTCCTACCACTTCCAGGGAGGAGAAAAGCCCTGCCATTGTGAAGAGGGGTTGTTTCCAGATCCATGCCAGGGGGACTACAACTGATCTGGCTCTGGAAGCCATCCAGGCACACTGACCGAGCAGAGGAGGGACAGCAGGACAGGCTGAGAGCCAAGCCAGAGCCTCTCCAAAACACTGAGCCATTCAGACAGCAGACAGCGCGCTGCCCGGGAGCTGGGCTGCGCAGGACGGTGCAAAAGCAGCCTTTCTACCAGGGAAAGAAAAAGAAAACATAACAAAACAAAAAATACTAGTGTTCCTTGATCCTAATAGCAAGGATAGCAGGGATTTGGCCCTGCCTTCCTCCGTGGTGGTGTTACAGCAGCACGCCTGCACATCAGCTGCAGATCAGTGTTTAGCTCCCCTGTGCGAGGGAGGAGGCAGAAGTAGCGTGCAGCCACGAGGGAAGGTGCTGCTTGTCAACACGAGGCCATGATGCATTTCCAACACCATTTATTCCATAGAAGTATGATGGAACAAAGGATGTTTTTGCCCTAGACACACACTAACAAAAAGATTCAAGACTTCTTTAGATCTCAAGGTTAAAAATGAGAACTGATTAAATGGACTGATGAAATAAGACTGATTTTTTACAGGATTTACTCTTTCAAAGTTGGTAGTTTCCAATCATCCCTGTAAAGCAGTCACTCACGCAATTAAGCTCAGCCTAAGAACACAAATCACAGCATCCCAGAATTGCTGAGGCTGGCAGGGGCCTTTGGGTCCATTCAGCCTAACCTCTGCTCAAGCAGGGACACCCAGAGCAGGTTGCCCAGGACCACGTCCAGGCAGCTACCAAAACCCAAAATCTCTGCTCTCCTAGGCGTTGTCACTGGCATGTCACCAGCTGTGTATCATCCCTTTTAAAGACCTGCTTTATGATTAATGGCATGAAGGTGGCTTCATCCCCACTTCCTCCTACCCCCACCTTACTGCTCCAAATGCTCATGGCTGGAAAGGAGGCAAGTTTCTGGAGGGCTCAGGTTATGTTTCAAAAATGTTTTTTTCTTGCAAAGAGAAGTTGTTTGAAATGTGTGCTCACTCTTCAGCAATACTGAGATTCTGCTCTGATTAGTCTGTAAGTGCTTGCAGCACTGTCCTGTATCAAGAGCATGCAAACAGAATAGTTAAATAAACAACAAACTTGGTGTTTGCTTTGCATTTTAAGCTACTAGGAACCAGCTAAAATAAGTTAGACTGCCCTCTTTCACAGCTTCTCTCCATCACTCAAGTGCTGAGGTGCATCTTCATCTGTCTGATGTTCCACTGCTCGTCTTTGTTAGACCAAGAGTCGCGTAATAAAGCGATGAAGAGCATGGTAAAGGAACTCACATTTCACCCTAGCACTCAGAACATCTCCCCAGGCTTAAGAGAGAGAAGGATTCTGATCTTCCTGAGCTATAATCCTTCAGGCAGTATTACCGAGACAACGTATGAAGTATTACGCAGTCATTTGTGTCCAGCAGTGGACTACTGACAGACCAGCACTAGGTATGAAAGCATATAATGGGTTGCTCCATGGAGCTTTGAGGAAAGTACTACACCTACACCTGAAGGCCACCGAGTATGGGGAAGAACATCCATTAATTATGGGAGTCACAGACAGTTTCCTGAAGTCATAACCAGCAACGCTCAAATAAGAAAGCCAGTAGCTTTGAGTCAGAAAGCACGATTTCATTGAGACAGTCTTAAAAAGTTTGATATTTACCTACAATTAATCCAAAGAGCTATGCTGTGTAACATAACACTGTTAAAAATTGTATACAGTTCGTTACACGTAGTATTTTTTTTTCCATTTTCTTCCAATTGTAACTGATTAAAGAAACAATTGCAACAGACTTTTCTCCTTGTTCTGAGCATGTCTCAGTGCTGAAAGGAGACATGTTCCATTAAAAGCTGGCGCAGAAGTTTTAGTTTCCAAAAGCCAGCTTACTGGCAGTTTTATCAGATTGATCTAATACTATCAAACCGAAACCTTCAGTCAACAGAACTACATTTGCAATTTACCATTTGCACAGTCCAAGGCAGTTGCTAATCAGTAACCAAAAAGACATCAAGAGCCAGTAAAGCACTCTCCCGGGGTCTACAGCTACCCCCTCAAAACACGCTCCATACAGCAGGTTTAATTTACTTCTTTTAAATACACATTGATTGGTTTCACTGTTAGCTGGTTTAGAGGGGAAGGGAGCAAAGGGGAAGTCAGACTAAGAAGACAACAGCAACCCCTGTTTCTGGCAAGCAAAACCATTAAGAAAATGCACCATAACTGAGGGTTTTGCTGTTTTTTGCTGAGTTTGTTTAGAAAAATAAACAAATCCCACATAAACAAGCCTGACACTTAGATTGAAATCCTTTCAAACATAGACCTTTAGTACTTCTGCAGTGTAAGTACACATCCCTCCAAGATAAAAGACAGAGAAATACACAGTTCAGCTTTCATACAAACACAAAAATACAAGCAACACAACTGGCATAATGTCTGAACAAGGTGAAGCCTCTCACTGTAATAAGCACAAAGTTAGTTAGCCCTATATTTGTAATAGACTTTTTTTTTAAACCCTGAAAGATACCATCATTTCAGAGGACAGGCATAAGAAAAATTAACAGAATTTTAGACCTGTTGCAGGATAAGCCTACCTAGACATGAGATTTATCCACCTGGAAGTATCAAGGTTATTTCTCAAGGAATAGTAGTAAAAATTCAGCAGCAAATCTCTGGGCAGTAGGGGTGAATGCTACATCTTGCACAATCACACTGCCACACTATGTTAAAAGAAAAGCCCTGCTTTTTCTACAAATATCCATTTCCCCCTAACCAAGCTTCAAAGTGCAGAGTCTGGCAAACAAACAGGAGAATTACTAAAAACCAGCTGGACTCAGTTTTAGACGAAAGTAAGAAAAGTAATTGGATTTTTCTCTTTAGTAAGAAGTAGAGATGGCAAAGGGTCATTAAAGGCTCTCTACTGAGTACTTCTCAGATGACAATACCAAAAAAGCATCCCTGATGTGGACTTGTAAAGGTTTACAAGTCAACTGCAGCAGGGTGAAGAAGTTGACTAAAGGGAAAATGACAAAAGGTATGTTAAGACGAACTATAAGGTTGGGAGAAGGTTACTGGCAGGGTAATCTCAGGGATCAAGTCACGGAGCTAGCACTCCGCAGTGTATAATTTATTAATGATTCTGGCATAACTAGCAGATGTACTGCTGACAAAGCTGGCAACTCTTTGACACAGTAGAAGATCAAGGTCATCCAGTTTTGCCTGCAAAACCACTTTAAGGGCAAGAGAGATGGAGATTTGTCCATTAATGAGTTCAGAGTAATGCACTTGGAGGTTAAGCTACTCAGATGAGCTTGTCATTTCAGCGTACAAGAGGGGGGAAATTGTTTCCTATGGCTGCTGTACATCAACAGAGCAGCCATTAGACAAGGCTTTTCCAAAGCACTTCTTCATGGAGCTAAAAGCTGACCATTACCATGCAGGCTGGAAGAACATCACACTAGGATTGCATAGGGTTATTATCCCTTCTACTCTCCTCAGGAGGGACATCACTTTACATTCATCTACACTGTATGTCAGTAGCCAGATATATTGCTGTCCTATCTTGACCCCTCAGATTTTCTGCATAATATTTTGGTGAGAAGATCATTTGGATCTATAGAAAAAAAAGTTTTGTTGGTTGGTTTACGTTGTTTTATTTTTTAAATGCTGCTTTGTTGTCTGAGAACTTCATCTTCCTAGTCTAATTTCCAATTATTAATTGATCAAGTACTGATAGAGACCTCCTTAATTCTAGAAGAAGAGAGGATTAATAGGATTATAGAGGAATTATTAAGAGGAATAATAGGATTAGGAGAACAGGTGGTTGACACCAGGAAACAGTGAATGCATTTCTGACAAAACAGACTTATACCTCAGTGCTTCACTAGTGGGTAGCAATAATCTAGAAAGACAAAGTTAAGGCTTTTCTTGAAGAGCTGAGAGAACAGCAGACAGCAAAGCCATCACCACTTTCAACCTATTAGCTAATGTCAACTTCATTAGAACTGCTTTAAACTAGGGAAGACCTAGGTTTCCAATGGAAAAGCGTAAGTGGTATTTTGAGATTAAGTCCTCTTACACCAGAAATTCAAGACAGTCAAGGCAGAAGCCAAGTTAATGCTTCTCCTGTATGTTCTGTAGAGACCTGCTACTACGTTCATCAGCAAAAACATTCATAATATTCATTTGTACAACACTAGAAAACATGCCTGGAAACATTCATTTTACAATGACTTAACTGAAACTTCCAAGACTTTGTTATTACCCCATGTAGCTACCTGCATTCTATGCAGGCTGCTGCTGGTGTCTCACAGCTCCTTACAGACAAGTTAGATTTTTGCTTCTCTTTTTCAGTTTTATAACAGCTCCATTTTCCATTTATGTAAAGAACTTTAAAGTTCATGAGAGCACCTAGGAAGAGCCATCAATCTTTGGTTCACCACGAGCAACTGCTGCTTTTTGTCAATCAATTTTAGACAGGAAAAAAAGCTGCATAAGCAATTTACTGCCTAGGGCACAGCAAATGAAGGTGTGAGCAGGTGAGCCAGAGGACAGAAGACAGACTGCTTGTTATTTAAAGTAATTTAAGCAGAAGTCTCAACTCTCTCTCCCTACATCTCCCCCTATTCCTTTTTACTCTTTCATATACTTTGTCAACTAAAACCTTCAAGAACAGCTCAAACACACTGACAGCTTGGTCTTCTCGTAGTTGTGACCAAACTTCACCTACAAGTTTAAAAACCCTTGCCTGAAGCTGTCTACTATTAGGCTGCCAATTATTTTACTCTGGTTCTTACATGGCACCTTCATCACTGTATTAATAATTGCATCTGAAGGATTGAGAAAAGAAGTACAACCCCAAGTCTACACACTTAATAGGCAAGCTGCCACAATTTAAGATTTGCATCTGGTACAGGTGACTCATTCAAGCACAGAATGTGCTTGGTGCTCCTCTGGTATTGTTGCATCCAACTGCTCTGCAGGGCAGCCGTGAAACAGAAGGGGCCGAAGCTGGTGCAGAGGCTCAGAAGTGGCAGGTGTTGCATCCAATCTCACTCAAGGATGACTGATCTTTTAATTAAAGTACATCACCCTACACATTACCCCTTCACACAGGGTTATTATGCTAGGTTTAAGCAGAGTATTCCTCAGAATAAGCATGGTTTCAAAGACAATACTCATCTGGAGTATAGCAGGTGAACAGTTAGTGTCAAGCAGAACTCATAGCAGAATATGAAATTCATCAGCACTGCCCGAAAAGGTTTCCAGTGCAATGGAAACTATGAGAGTAACACATTTTCCTATTTGAAAGGTTTCCTATAGTAGAGAAACTCTTGTTTAATAAATAATAAATCTATCAGTTTTAATAACTAGAGACCTAAAAATGAGAAAAGGGATGCTAATGTGCGCTCTAGTGTCAAAACGAAATTTAATTTCAATCAGTTGCAAAAGTATCAGCAGTGGGCCATAAAAAAAGTTGACAGCAAAAAATGAAACACGTATCTGTACCAATCTGAGTCTTACAATGGCTTAATTTCAGTTCCCTGCTTTATCAGTCTTTACCACAGTTGTAACTACATTTGTCCCTTGAGAAACATGAGTTAGCCCAGTAAGTGCTTATATCATTAATCAAATAGGAACTCTCAATTGAAGTTTCACTGCAAAACGGATCCCTTTCACAAACACAGAAAAGTTTCACTTCTTTTGTCAGAAAATAAATTGATAGGTGGCCTCCAAAGTATTGTGCCTTTGTAGGAAGGAAAACTGACAGCCAGATACTGATGCATATGGTGGAAGGACATGTTTCTGAAAACATTAAGTCTAATTGGTCAAAGAAACAAAACTAAGTGGCTTCCTTTTGGGAAGGCTTTGTGATACTGAAGACAGCAATGTCTGCCAAACCAAACAAAGACTTTGTTCTGTTTTATGAAGTAAAAGACAAAGTGATGTGGCAGGGGGCATTGGAGTTAGGTGATCTTTAAGGTCCCTTCCAATCCAAACTGTTCTGTGACACAACTTGAGTGTACGTCTTCAAGGAGGATAAATTGAGTTCCACAGACCCATGACATTCCTTTCACTCAAAGGAAGGAGTCCCAAGCAGCGGATTTAAGAAAAGCTGCATAAGTGCCCCTGAAGGCAGTGGGTCTAAGAATGAGGACTGGGGGAAGAGGAAATTGATTTGTAGGTCAGGTCACCAGAAAAGACCAACTGAATGGAGCACATGCAAATGGGCATGGCTAGAGCTTGCCACAAGAGAGACATTGACACACTTTGTCATTGTTCCTTCTTCATAAAACTAGACTTCTTAACAATGGAATATCTATGCGCTACTCATTATTGTACATTTGGTGGTTTTTTTGGTTGTTGGGTTGCACGCACACACCTTTGAAGTTATTTTATGTTCCACTACAGGCCTATCCTACCAACTGAAACAGACAAGACCTTTCATTATTATTATGCAGGGAAGATGTTGAGGCCATTTCTTACTGGATTCTGAAGATAAGCAATCTTTTAGTGCAGCAAGGAACATACTCATAATATTTCAAGCATTTCTGCTTAGATTTTATGAGGCTTTGGTGGCTAAAGACTAAATAACTGGATCAGGGATACCTCCACATTGTTGAGTGCTAGAGGGAAGGCCTATAACCACTTTACTCCTCGATTAACCATTCATTTTTCACATTTCAGATATGTTTCCCTTTACTTCCCTCAACTTCTTACCACAAGTTCTTCTTTCTTGTAATGAGACAAAGCTGAGGTTAAGTCCAACGCAGGAACAAGAGTCTGATGTGAGAACAAAGTTTGCACAAAAGACCTATTTATGAACTCTTCGCACGGTACTAGACCCTACTTTTAGCATCAACTCCTTAATTAAAAAGCCTGGACCTTCCACAAGACTCTTATCTCAAGATAACATTTGGACTAGATGTGAGATAATGAGAACTACTGTTCAATAAGCTCTCATGAACCAGCTTTGACCCTGTTGAAGGTATTGATTCAAAACATACCACTTCCAAAAACTTTAGCTGCTCTGAAAACAGGTCTCAAGCCTCCATTGAGACAGTCCAGAGCAAGAATCAGTCTGGATATCTGATTCTCCTGTCCTCTGCCTTGTCAACTTTTTCACAGAATCACAGAATTTCTAGGTTGGAAGAGACCTCAAGATCATCGAGTCCAACCTCTAACCTAACACTAACAGTCCCCACTAAACCATATCCCTAAGCTCTACATCGAAACGTCTTTTAAAGACCTCCAGGGATGGTGACTCCACCACCTCCCTGGGCAGCCTGTTCCAGTGCCTAACAACCCTTTCAGTAAAGAAATTCTTCCTAACATCTAACCTAAAACTCCCCTGGCGCAACTTTAGCCCATTCCCCCTCATCCTGTCACCAGGCACATGGGAGAACAGGCCATCCTTCCATTCTGACTAAAAGCAATATTGAAGTTAGAAAGCATTCAGCTGGAATCCACTTGAAATTCAGTAATTGATAAAACCTATTTCTTTGGCTCCCTAGTTCTACAGCTCACCCTAGTCCTCAAGTTCTCAGTAAGCACAGTCTTTTCACCCTTTGCAAGGGGCTGAAAAACTGCCTACAGACATTTCCAGAACTGTTTCCACAACCCGATTCTCCTCCTCTTCCAAGTTTCAGCAGTGAAGTACAATTACAATTTAAATATCCATTGTTCTGATAGGGTCCCAGCAGTTTCAGAGGCAGATTCTTTTTTTACTCAGTGCAGAGTAGTTTAATTTTGGTTTTATCCTACAATAACTTCTATCATTCTCAGAAAGAGGTGTTTTACAAGGAGCTCATCACCTACAGAACTTGGAAGCATCACAAACTTAATCCAAGCCAACTAATAGGCATCAGTTAAGACTTCTTGCATTAGTAGACCAACACTTAAGAGAACAAGGTGGGGGAATCTAAAACCAGGACTAATAAAACCAGTTAAGTTACTGTGTTACCTACACACAGCAGTAATATACCTCTGCTACAAAGACTGCCTTTCTCTCACTAGATCACAGGAAACCTGTGTTACTTCATGGTTTGTAAATGTTCAAATTGAAACAGAACCAATCTGGATAACAGGTATTGTTGTTGTAAACCTACAAATGTTTTAGATTTTGACAGTCATTCTCCCCCTTCCCTCCCCCCCCAAAAAAAATACACAAACCATAGGCCAGAAATGAGGATACAGGTATATATTCTAATTCCCTGCACCAAGGCACTGTAAGTTTGCTGTGCAAATCCTACACATGTACATTAGCGGACTTAACTGAAAAGCTTCAGACAACTATTTTCCTCAAAAATTGAACTAAATACTAATGGTAACAATTGTTGTGTTGACCTTACTTTTATTGGAGAGGAACAAACCTCTAACAAACAAACATTTAAAGCAAAATTTGAGTAAAAAAAGCACATGTATAGATTCCACGGATATCTGGTGACTTGTTTTAAATGGCTACTTCTACCTTCTAACCAGTTTAATATGTGCAGAGACAAGATGAAACTCCAGGCCAGAGACTATTCTGATTAGTTAGATTTTGGCTCTCTAAACTAGTTCAAACCTTACTAAAATTTGGATACAATCAGGCTTAAAATACTGTTAAAAGAACTACCGCAGAGTTTAATTCTTCTTTATTAAAATCATGTGGTCTTGAAAACAGAGCCTCTTTCTGTAAGCATCTGGATTTTCAGCCTCTGTATCCCACTTTTGAAGGTTTAAGGAATCATTACACTTTTTAAACAAAAAAAATCACCACCGAATTCAAATTAGACATTTCTGTAGAAAGCGTACAGAACCAACACTTGCTAGTTGCAGGTTTGCATGCTCTGCTAAAGTGGAAGTCTTATCACCACAAATATTTATCAGAGTAAGCCATTCTGAACAGAAGACAGATGTATTCATTTCTTAGCAATATGGAACCTGTAGTGTTTTTCTCCCCAAAGATAACAATCGAAGCTCACTAAGATGCAGCAAATCCTCATCTCCAATTTTTCTGTTCCTAAAGCAAATGACATTATAGAGACACTGCTAGTTAGAAATTAGTTCCAGATTTTCTCTGCAAACAGAAAGTAGCCAACTGCACCTTTCACATGTATACGACTATATGTACATTCGGGACTTTGCCTTTATAACCTCTCCTCCTGGCTTCAGCTCAGTCACAGTGCTGTAATCCTAAAAGGCATACATTTTACTCCCATCACCAAAGCTCCCTATATATTAGCTACTTACAGAGAAAATGGGCAGGGTGAACCCCACTGTGTAGAGGACAGTGGATGTGATGGTACTGTCATGGAACGGATACTTGATGCTGTCATCATTACAGAAAAAGCCTCTCTGATACGGTTTTATTTTGGCCAAGTTTAGAACACCAAGGGGTAAGCCAGCTGTTGGGGGAAGGAAAACAAAAAACATAAAAAAAGAAATACATATGGTTAAATCAAAAAAAAAAAAAAAAAAAAAAACATTCTTAAACATGCATGGAGGAAACTACCAAACATGCAAAACTCAAGTTTCCCAGGCCAGAGCAAATTATCATGCAGCATACACACTTAGAAAACCATTTTTACAGAAATTTTATACATCTGCTTCAGAAAGACCTTGATATTACCCCACCAGATAGAGAAGTTAAGCACAGAACTCCAAGTCCTTTCATCAGACAGAGTTGCCACACACACTGAACCAAGATTGTGCTTAAGGACAGCATTTGCCACTCACATGACCAGCTAGTTAGTGAGGGCAGTCTGTGCCCTTCTGTGCCCTCTCCACCCCATGACATTGGCTCATATCTGAATTACCAGCCTTGTTCTACACACTAATCTGGTCAGTGTTTACAGAAAACAAGGGGAAAAAAAAAGATACTTTTATTTTGAATAGGGAAGTTAAAGATTTCATGCAAGTGTTTTTCCATGCAGGTAAGGAGAGCAAGAGAACTTCAGAGACACCAGCAGGAAACATGGGCACTTTGAATGGACTGCATCTAACAGCAATGAGGTTTTTAATTTTACAAGGTGCATTTACATGAATTTGGTTCACTTCAGAAGACTTCTGCATGCACATAACAATGAATTTTAACATGAAAACAGAGACTTGGGTCCGAATGACAGCTCTCTGAACTTACTCTGCATGTATAACACATTAACTTATGTCCTCTCCTAAGTTCACTCCCAGTATGCTAGCAGTCATACCCTAAAGAAGCCATCAAGATGTCTGAAAGATACATTTGTCTGGACTTGATTTCTGTCAAAGTAAGAATTAGCTGGAGAATAGACTTCACAGGAGCAGTCAGCTTAGGAAGCTCAAGTTTGCCGTCTTACTTCCAAGTTTCCCCCTTTCCCT
This sequence comes from Anas platyrhynchos, assembly GCF_047663525.1. Classification (NCBI taxonomy): domain Eukaryota; kingdom Metazoa; phylum Chordata; class Aves; order Anseriformes; family Anatidae; genus Anas; species Anas platyrhynchos. Next base: position 18,864,595 of record NC_092621.1, read on the forward strand.
TGGTCCCCTGAAAAAGTAGTGGATCACCAGTGTATAATGAAGAACTGTTAAAAGCCCAAACCCAAAAAAACTAGACTTTTGCTTAAAAGAAGATGAAAGAGGTAAACTAAGCTCAGGGAAATCACCTCTTAAAGGCCTTTTAAATAAACTTACTCCTATATGCTTCATTAGAAGGAAAGGAAGGTATCAAGAGTGGAGAAATCTGTTCCACAAAGCACCTGAAACCCTGAGGACTGTCACACTTCACTTGAAAGGCAGAGGCCCTGGTGCAGCAGATCACTTCGGCTGATGCTTTAACATCTCATGAGATGGAAGCACTTCTTGAAGCTGAAGCACCAGCCTTTTGGTGAAGTATGATACCTCCTAATCAATCACATCTAGAGCCCTCTCCCTCCTCTGCTCTGACAGCTGAGCAAGAAGCAGTGCAAGCAGACTCAGCCCGTTGAGCACAAAGGAAGTCACACTGAAGAACTCAAGAGTTCGCTCAGAGTGGATCAAAGGAGGTTGCTGCATGGCAGTCTGGAGCCAATTTTCAGCTCTCCGAGGCCGTGGCAAGATTCCGCTGATGTAAGTCAGAGCCCACGTTTCCTGTCCTCGTCTCTGGCGCGCCATACCCAGAGTCAAGCCACGGCTTTGCCAGCTCGCTGTCCTATTTCTTGCAGTCCTATCTCCTCAAATAGGTCGCACCAAAATACCACCAAAGAGGTCGTGTGTGGAAATGTCACAACCTCATGGTCTATTTAAGCAGCAGCTTGTGGTCTTCAGAAGCTGACTACTATAGACACAAGGACGCATTTTGTGAGAAAAGCTGCTACAACTTAACACCAAGAAGTAGTTACTCCTTTGCCACACGATTTCTGTCCATTACATTTCTAGATCAAACTTTTTTTAAGCCAATGTTGTCAGCTTTTTACTTTTTTTTTTTTTGCCTTTGGTTTTGTTTCTGGGTGTTTGGGTTTAGCCTGTCTTAGTGAACTTATCACCTTTGTCAGCTGCCGAAATACGTTCTCCAAGTGCTCTCGTCAGAAGCTAGAAGCCCCTCCAGCAGAGCTCACTTACGAACACGGCAGGATCCTTAGCTCACCGATTCCAGGTTTCGTGCCACCAGCGCTCACAGTTTTACGGTTCTGGGTCATGGTGGTTTGCTTGTTTTTAACAAAAAAATCTTTAGGAATTGGAAGTGAGACATTACATGAGCGTACATGAGAAAGAAGGGACCTGAACGGTTTGACAAGCAGTGTTTTAAGCCTTCCAGCAAAACAAACTTTCTTTTGAATAGTTTTTTTGTTGTTGTTGTGTAATTGCAGTAGGAGAGAATTACTCACTCTGTAACCTAGTTAAGACAGAAGCTTGAGGGCTTTTTATTGTTTAGTTTTTTTCCAATTAAGGCGAATTCCTGACAGTGTTATTCATTTTTATTGAGCTAAGAGAAGTTCAGTTTTCATTAAACTACAGGGAAAGGAACTCAAAATTCAGCTCTCTCTTCATCTGAAGAAATAACTTTATGTTAAATCTGTTTGTAAGAACTCATTTGTCAGAACTACTGTTGCTTAACAAGAGTCATCCGAATTTTTCTGATGCTCCTACATTCAGCCATTCCTTCTGACATTTCTAGGTTTGCATAGTGGTTAAATCAAAGTGATTCAGTTACGTTATTAGAACTGTTTTTAAGTACTACATAGACTATGTCATCTAGAGTTGACATTAAGAAATCATTTCTTATTTTCAGCCAGGAAACACTGGGAAGTGGCAGGGTGGGGAGGAAGGGCAGCAAATGAGAGGGACAGCTTCACATAGGTGACTGCAAAATTTGTTTGTGCAGTCCAGAGCAAGAGAACATGAGGAACCCGAAGCTGGGTGGGCTTCCTACACTGACTGCCCATGGCAAAGGAACAGCAGCATTTTTCCCATTGCTCATTCTGAAGGGTGGGAAGACCCCACCGGGTACACACAGACAAAGAGCCCTGCAGTTTCCACACCAGAAGCAAACAGTGGTGTACGTGGCAGACCAGTATCACCATGGCAGATGCCAAGCTGCCCCACGACCTTTATGCAGGCTGACTGAACGCTGAACTTTGAGGAATGCACATCCGTGCGGATCCATTAGCTGTTTCCTTCAGTTGGTAAGGATCACCAAGATCTAAGTAAAGATTAGAAGGCTACGAGGCAGTATCGTACACCAGCCCTCGTGCCCTGCCCTCTTTACAAGGTTTCTCTTCCTCTTTACCTAGCCAGCAGCAGCAACCTCTGAGGGTGCTCTTCTGAGCTAGGCAACCCACACCTTCCTTACGGGATCCTAATGGCTTGGTTATTATCCACCTCCCCCAAAACACAGCCTTCAGAGGAAAAGGATCACTTCTGAGCCTGAAGCATGGGGAGCTTTGGGAAGTAGAGTTTCTCTTTTCTGCTACTTTGCTTAACTGATCTGGTCAACTGCTTGTCACCGACAGACTCCAGAGGTTGCTCTGCAAGCTAGCAGCAAGAAACAGGGGGCAGCTCTGAGTTGCTCACCTGGTTCCAACACACGTGCTGTGGCTGACCCTCAAAAGCTTCAGAAGTAGCAGCAAAGTTGAAAAGGAAAAAGGCCTGTAGAGATTTGAAGCCTTTATCTAATGGCGAAAGACCTCAGACGCATGAACCAGATCAGAAAAGGGCACAGGATGGAGTTTGAAAGAGGATTGGAATGACCAAGCAGGGGCTGGGGGAAGAAACAGCTCTAAGTTTTTGGCTGGAGCTATTAAGAACAGGGCAACACAAAGCTGAGCTAGCAACACACATTATATCAGGCTGCTCTGAGACCACAAGGAAGTTCAACTCCAGCCAGTTACAGCCTCGTTTCCATTGTGAACCTAGATAATTCACAGCAGTATCAATAGCCATCAGTGAACTCTTATTTATCCGTATCTGGCTGTACAACATGGTATGACACAAAATCCTATAAGGAAGGAAGAAAGGGAAGTACAGGGTGGGAGACCAGAAAGGAAGTTACTGTTAGATTAGTTTTCCACCCACAGAAAATGAATGTCAGGAAGAAAACATGGAAAGGGGAAGGTGGAGTCCTTATCCGGAAAAAAAAAAATCTTGTTTAATGTAGAGAAGTGTTCTTATATGTGTTTTTATTAAGAAGAAATTCCTTCTGTTTTCATCTGTTTAAATGAAGTTCCACCATCTATCCTACATAAAAGAAGAATGATAAGCTGTATTTTCATGGTATGTACTGCTGCATTGTTATTCAGACGCATGGTATCTGCCACACTTGTGATTTTAGAGTGAAGTACCTAAGCTTAGAAGCACATCATGGCACACTTTGGCTTTGCCAGCAAGCTACACAGGATATCACAGAGCCCCCGAAGGGCTGAGGCTGACAGGGGCCTCTGGGTCCATCTGGCCCAACCCCTGCCCAAGCAGGGACACCCAGAGCAGGCTGCCCAGGACCAAATCCTGGTGTTTTTGGAGATCCCCAAGGAGGAGACCCCACAGCCTGTCTGGGCAGCATGTGCCAGGGCTCCCTCACCCGCACAGCACAGGAGGGCTCCTGGTGGTGGGATGGAGCCTCCTGTGTGCAGGGTTGTGCCCACTGCCTCCCATCCTGCCCATCACTGAGCACCTGGGAAGAGCCTGGACCTGCTGGCAGTGCCTTGCCTGACGCAGCCAAGAGAGCCATTAGCTTTCTTAGCAGCAAGGGCACCTTGCTGACTCAGGTATCTTTAGACAAAGAAATGAAAAATATCCTAACATTTATAGCTGAGCTGGCCTCTCTTGCAGCTGACAGTTGCCATAACATGTAAGACCAGCAGAGAATACTGTGTGACAGCAGGTGGCTTCAGAGTCACAAAAACAGTCTTTGCATTCTGCTTATACTCCAAGAACCTTTTCCTAATTCAGGCTGTGGACACAGTTTAGAGCAGTCATGCATATTAAAACTATTTTTTACTTTTGCTCATTATAGACTATGCATTATGTTATCCTACACCATTATATACACCATACTATCTAGTTGGGAATCAGCTGTGGTACTATCAAAACATGGCCAGAAACTTCAGGAGTTTTGAAGAGCAACTCAAGCCAGCCTAGACTGACCTCCCCTCATCCTGCCTCTGGCCATTTACTGTCTTACCCTGTCCTCATAATGGTTGTAATAGCTTCTGACATTAATCTGACTTCAAAAAAAAAAAAAAAAAAGAAAATTAGAAAATTCAGAGAACATAAATATTTTCTGGAGATCTTGCTCATCTGTCTGAGTGCATGACTTAAAGGTAGTAGAAAGTATAGAACAGGAACAAGTAGCCAGGAGTATGGAGGAAAAAAAGACTGGCCGTAGCCTCAGATCAATTTAAATGCCTCATGAAACAGCGTCCCTAGCTATAAGACATTCTCCTCCCCAGTTTTAAGCAGTTCAAAGTAATTAACTACTTTTTGTAAACATCTTTTAATTAACCCAATGACCTCCTTATCTTTGGAGGTGACAACCTTCATTTGAGGCTTAGCACCACGTTGAAAGCTTCCCTGAGCCGTTGATTCCAGTTCCCTGTGGCACACGAGACCCCCACCCAGCCTTCCATCAGAAAGTTCTTCTCATTTAAGCTAACGAGTACGTCCTAGCAGCTGGGGGAAAGGCAGTTAACCTTCAAGTGTCTATGGAAAATGAGAATATTCTAGCTTGATCATTAACCAAAGTCTTCCATCACGCTAATCTGAGCTCAGAAGTGCTAGTTAAGAGAAACTGGACTGGACTAGAGTGAGACTGATGTTTGTATTTCTCCATGTTTATTCTGGAGAAAAGGATCGTTAGATTGTGCAGCTGATGTTCTGACACAAAGTAAACTTTGGCCTTTGAAAAGAAATCCCCAATTTACAGCTAAGCTGGGAGAAGAAGGAAGGTGTCAAACAGGAACTAAAGCTGTACTGGAAAAATCTGTATGAAATATACCGAAAGCCAGCCTCATAACAGACCAGTAATTGGCCACTCATTAAAAAAAATGAGTTTTCATACCATACATACTTATTTAAGAGATGATATTGTGAAATAACTCCGCGTCCATATAGATGGTGTCATTCTGAGCTGAACCTCACCTACTAACCCAGCTGGTAACTTCTACTCAGGGTGAGGGAGAACTGAGATTTTTCCTGCTCTTACATGTGTTTTTGTCGTTATTTTCAGCCAGTACAAACATGTTTGCTTTCCTGCTCATTTTAGAATGCACAATCTGGGGGTAAGGAGGTGTGTGAGAGATTTAAAGAAACAGACAGGTCAATGTCATGCTGCTGTAGTGAATTTTGGAGAATCTGTAAAAAGCAGTAGTACTGAAGAATTTCTTCTATGTGCAGTGAAGAGAAAGAAATAGTCAATGGCTCTTAGGTAGAAGTGACTATGGGTGTAGTGAAAACTCCCCCCCCCAAAAAAAAAAAAAAGGAAGACTACAACTTTAAGAAGTGTTTTGTCTTTTGACACTTTTGAGGGATGGACAAATGGAAGGTCAATGTCATTTTCAGCAGCTGAGATGAGGGAGTACCCTACAACTCACCTCCCAGTCAAAGCTGTCACAAACCTTCCCAGCAGAGTTTCTTAGTTCGCTACCCTGAAGAATGCAGAATGTTTTTAATACCAGCACACTGATTGCTCTGACAGTGCCTGAAGCTGCTGTACTAGGCTTCAGCAAACAAGGGAGACACATTTCACAGACCAGACTACATCTGAATCTCACAAATAAACCTGCAGCTATAGATTACCTGCATTTTGAGTCTTTCTGTTCGCTTGCAGAAAAGCCAGGTGAGCAGCCTGGGCCAGCTAACAATTTTCACCAAATGATCCCCTCCCCATACCTGATGCTTTTGGGTAAGAAAAGTCAAGGCTGGTAGAGACAGAAGGCAAGGGAAGCTTTCCTCTGAGCTGGGACAGCCTAAGCACTGAATAATTTCTAGTCCACTCATTTATTAGCAGAAATCTACACCCAGTTCTACAGTTTTTCTGCATCCAACAGCAGAATTACTACACGGGAACACTAGTTCAGTTACCTGTATGATTGACCTGTTAGAATAAGCCACAACACTTGTTTAAAAAAGAATTGGATGGACAAGTGAGGTGTGCTCCCTCACTTCTACATTTCAATCTTGTTATAACAAGATGACACAATCAGCTTGAATGAGCATTTAGAAGCACTTGCTGGAGCCCAGAACCCCACAGCTGTCTCTCCTGTGAGCATCTTGGGAAGTACAAACACAAGGTAAGTGCAAGGATGTATTACTGTCTCATCTCACCCCTATCCTATTCTTTGCACCACAAAAACCACATGGCTCAAGAGAGCCCACTGCAGGTCAGAAGCTAAGGCCTTTTGCCCTCTGCTCGGCACCTGGTCAGCGGGTGGAGGAGGTCCAAGCCAAACAAGCCCACAGACAACCCCCGGGAATTCAGCAGCAGCTCACCCAGCAGGGCAGAGGCCACTTGCTCTTACTCCTGACATCCGACAGAGATTTAAGACCAATGTACTAACCACTAAGAGATCAGGGGCAGAGGGGAGAAAGGATGGAAAGGGATGTAAGTGTGGGTAGCTCCTCTCATTGCAATGCTCGAAGCAAGCTGGCTGCAGCCCGAGCAAGAGAGAGCAGGTTCTCCCACTGAAACCCTCCCTGTTTAGAAGTTAAATATTTATCACCGCCTGTACTGCATGCCCTGTAAAAGGCTTTGACCATGTTGTGTAAAGAATTTAGAAGCCCATATGTGCACACCAAGTACACACAGCCTAGGAGAGCTTTCCTGCAAACATTCCACCTAAAACTGCACTTACAAACACGGAACACGATACAGTGAAGGAAACCAAGCCATTAACTCTGGCAACACGGGTAAGCAATTTAAATAAATAAATGAACCAAAGTTGGTGTCAATTATAAGGCCAGTGTTCTTTCATGAAGTTATAAAGACTGAAATGGCAAGATAATTATTTTTCCATTCACTCCCACAAGACTTTCAGATCCTTCACTTAGAGTTACACACCCTGATCTGAAGTAACAGTCAGCCCCCCAAAAATAGGGATTTATTAGTTCGAAGGGCATCTGCCCTTTTCCCACTGAGGCCTAAGAGCACAGCAGTACTCAAACATGCTTTAAGAAAGCCAAGTCCTACAATGGCAGTGCTGCAGAGGCACTCAGAACACCCATTAAGTTGTACACCTTGTTGCCTACCAGGACATCTCACACACAGCTGCATGCCACAGTGCTTACAAGGAGTATTTCTGGTATTGGGGCATTGTTTTTTCACTGCACACTGAAGTTTGTAGTGTGTAGCCACTCTGAGAACATAACCTCTGTATTAAGCTAGATCTAAATAGAATTTAGAAGAGAAATTATGCCCAATATACTTTACAGCTATCACAGCCATTGTTCTGTACTGATTTGGGGGAATGTGAAGTTCTCAAGAATTTGTAAACGCTGCTCGATGTGAAAGTATGATGAATAATGTTGGTGTAGAAAGTCTTCCTGTGCTCATGTAATAGAGCAGGGGTAGCTTGCCAGTTCTGTCAAGAATCGCCACTATTTGATCTGTGGTCTTAGCACCTACATATTGATGATCAGATTTCATTTTCCAGGGCTGATCAGTGGAGTCCTAGGGCTAACAAAGAGATCGGAAGCAAGTGTGCAAGCAGAATTAACAATTGTACTTCCATTCCTCAAGAATCTCATTAGCCTCAGGGCCAGCCACCACGTTGGGCACGAATATTTTAGCTGGACACCAGCCCTGCAGTGAAGACTCACCTAATGAAACAAAACTGAAGACTTTGATTTCACTGACTCAGGGAAGTGTTACAAACACACATGGGAGAAGCTGACGTGAGAAGTCGCTTGTGGCTGTTCTATGGGAGCAGTTCCTGACTGAAGGTATTCTCTCACCCTCTAGCTGCTGAAATAGCCCTTTCAGCCTGTGGTAAGATGAACCCATTACCCTTTGGACACCTGAAAATAAGGCAGATGCAGTTAGGAACACATACTCTTCATCATCCTAAGTACGAAGATTGCAGGGAATGCTGCACATACAGTTAAGCTTTAGTGACTCAGTCATCCAAGACTCAGCTGTGGCCTTACTACAGCAGCAATCAGCAACAAAAGAACCAGATTACAAAGGGATAATGTACTAACTTGAGGAAGAAATTCCATCTTATTTGAACAGAAAGGCAGATGGTGACTGAAGTGCTGAAATTTGGTATATAATCCCTTCTACACTTAGGGCAAAGCTCTTGTTCAGTACAGGTACTGCTTCCTCCTTCCCTAGGAAAGGGGTCATGTAGCAAAAAGCTATGCCCTTTCTTCTATACCAGGGATGGCAAGGTAACATCTCACAGCTATTGTACAAGACCTGTTCTAAGTAATTAGGCCCTAGGAAAGAGAAGCTTCCGCTGGGGGGATATGGGATAAGGAGAAAGCCCTCCAAAGAGCAGACACAGCAGCAATGAAGCCCATACCAGTGAATCCCTGACAAAAATCACAGCCACATTTTTTCTGGCTAGCACCAGAGCAGCTACAAGATGAGGCAGGACCTCTTCAGCTATGAGGGATGAGCTAAATGATGTCATTTAGCTGTAGAAATTTCATTTTCTAGAGAAAATGCATCTTCCCTCCCCATCTCTTAAACAGAAGGCACCAGCACGCTGCAAGAGCCCTTATTATGTCTATTTATGATTTAAAAAACAGGACTGAAGCGTTTGGTAAGGAGGCTCGCTGCTGAGAAGCATCTTCCCCTGCTCTGCCAAGAACAAGGAGTGTAGTGCTGAGTTCACGATCTGGTTCATGGGAAGATACTGGAAGGTGGACCAGGATTTACACAGAGCTGTAAAAAGGCAAGTACAAGAACTTTTTGTGAGCAGGGGTTAGCCAGAGGACAAGATATACTTAAGAGCAACACCGGGCAAAGCAAGAACCTTACTGCTGGCTTTGAGGCATTCATTAGCTAGTCAGGCTCTAACCTGGGGCTCCAGGGAGGGGACAAGGGAACAGTGTCACAACTGCAATATTCACTCCCATGTCTTCAAGAAAGCAGTGTCAGAGGGAAGACCTTCTGGGTTTGAGGTGACAGATGTTTTTGGGGAACCTAGAGCCAACCTAGTGAGTACCACCTTGCGGTCCCTGGTGGACAGTGTCATCTGTAGGCAAGTGGCTTTGACATGAACCTGCTACAGCTTAACCATGAACTCAGGCACAAGAGAGAAGAGATTAAGAGCATCCACACAATGTGGAAAATAAGGATGGTGACACAAGTACCCGTGAGTCAGAAGTAAGAGGGGAGGAGGTCTTACTTGAATGAGGGCAATCAGGAAGTGCTAACCCATATAGAGCAGGCCTTCCCTCACTGCATGGCAATCCCTCACCATCGTACAGGCTTCTGCCTTCACCGACAGACCAAACTCTGCCAGATGGGAATAACAGCACCTAAAACAGAAATGTTGTATGGGGTGCACAAAGCAGCCTGGCCATCGCACTCCCCCACTACACAAACTGTAGGACACGTGGATTTGCTTGTACAGGTGTCTGCTATTTAGCACACTGCCCTGTACCACAACACATTCCTGTAGACTCAGCTATCTTGTTAAAAACACCCAATCTTATGTAAGCAATTAGTACTTCGTTTTAGTTCTCACGTTGTTCTCTTTGGAAGACTACAGCTTCCCCTTCCCTTACTGAAGGGAATGTCATGAAACTATCTTTGTGAGAAGAAAAGAAGTCCCTATATATACACCAAACGAATTTAAAACTGCTGTAAAGCATAGCTACGTAAGTAACCCCGTACTATTTTCCAACTTATTGCAGAAGGCTAAGGTGTTTTTTTTTTCACAAAAAATATTAATTTTAGGATGTACATATTCTATTATGCCAAGCAATCACACTGACAAGCACACTCCTTACAAACAATACCTGTACCACCACTGACAAGGCAGAGAAGATCCTAAGTTCTTGTTTTACCTCAACCTTGCATTCAAATTAGACATGAACTGCAACAAGCATAGACCAGAACCAAGTTGCCTAGGGCCTTACTTCACAGAAAACGTTTTCCTTCTCTAGTCACCTCTAAAGTACTTAATTTAGAAAAGAAGTTTTTTTTTTTAAAAAAAAAAAAAAAAAAAACATGGTGTTTTTTTTTTCTAAATACACCCTGACCTAGTCTTAATGAGAATTTGGACTAGAGGTAGGTGTATTTAGCTCTTGCATTCATTCTAGGATGTAACCAGGTGTTTCCCGGCTTTGTTCTTTTACTTGCCTTTCTGAAGGAGCCTGATCTGCAGCCAAACAATAGACCTGCAGGAACAGCAGGGTGCACATGTATAGTGCCTAACGAGGACATCAGACAAAGCCTATCAAGTTATTCTCACAAGCTGTTGTTTTCCTGCATGAAACATTAAAACAATATCAATAATAAGAAATAATCCAAGTCTTGGTATCGATATAAAACCATTTTACTTTTGTTTAAATGCAGTGACAGTCCCAGACATCTGAGCCATGCTGTAAGAGCTGTCTCTCCATCAGTAAAGTAAGGAGGGACCAGTAATAACATAAGGATGCAGAGGAAAGAAACCCTGCAGCCCAGGGCATTCACACTTTCCACCGAAGGGAGAAGATGTTAGCTGATGCCCACTGGGCCACACAGATGGGAGCTTTTGTCCGTGGTGCTGCAGACCTGGGCGCAGCCATGCAGCACCCACCCACCAGCACTGCAGCACGCAGGCACAGCCTCGCTGCTCTGCTCCTACTGACAGGGGCTGCAGAAGTCTGCAGCTTGTGTGTGTTTGTTTTTCCTAACGTTATCTAGTGTTCTGGTGCTTACTAGGAAGGAATTATCATTCTGATAAGAGAAAGAGCATGTTTCTTTTCTTAGGGCACTGAAGACTGCTTTCCCAGAATTATCTCTCCCTCACCAGTTAGAAAGGTGGACAGGGAGGGAGTTTCTTTAAAGGCCAGGTAAGAGTAACTCTAGATCAGTTTAACTGCCTGAAACCTGAGTCTAATAGATTGACACTACATTAACCAGGAGACACTGGTACAACCTACTCTTTTGTGATCTTAACTTAGCAATTCTGTCTCTTTCCTCTGTACCATCTTCAGCATTTGCCAGACCTTTCAATAAACACATTTAAAATCACACACACAATCTCACAAGAAAGCTCTTTCTCTCCTCCTCCCCTTTCAGAAAACTCAGAGAGGTTGGCAGAGTTGAACCTGCAGAAAGAACAGTACGAGGAACAAGCAAAAGTCAAACAGACATGCAGTCAGTCATCCACTTTCATAGCAGGGAAATTACAAGTCAGGTCGCCAAAACTTGAAGCATCACCAGGTGGTGATACTAAGTAGCCTTAATTTTTTTTTCTGTCCAACTCTGCTGAGACAATAAAATTTATTGTTTGGGGCTTTTTTTTTGCCACCTTCACATACTACAGAGGTGGCAGGATCAGGAGAGAGAAGAGAAGAAAAAAAGGAAGCCAAACTGCTCTGCATCAGAACTGCATAACTGCATAACATCAGTAACTGCATAACTGCATAACATCAGTAACTGCATAAGAGTTACCTCAGGGATCACAAGCATCATATGTGGTAGCCCTTTTTGTGGCAGAAAGGGTGATCACACCAAGACTGGGACTTTGGACCCTAACCAAAGCTGGTCTACAGAGCCTTAAACTTTCAGTATGACACAGTTAAAGAAGTTTTATCTGAGAAGTTTCATGGTCTCTCCAGCAGAGATATTAGATATCAGGTTAGCTGCAAGACACTTTATCTGAGCAGTTACCTAGGTCACTTGAACAGATATCAAAGTGCACGTGCAGGGGGGAGGCAGAGTTAAGAAAAAAATGCAAATCAACAGGAATTAGTTTTCTTGATAGAAGAAAAACAGAACAGATTCCCCCTCCAGAGGCACAGGCTTAAATTCTGTGTTCTTCTAAGGTCCTGTCTCAATCCTGTGGGAGCCAGGGAGAAGATGAAAAGATGAGAATTTGCTCCTGTTTCTAATATCTATCCCATTCCTATATTTCTGTATTTTGTCTCAAGTACAGAGTTTGTAACTCGATGTGTTGCAGGTGTCAGGATGCTTTATACAATGCACTGGCTGCAATTCCTCCCCTGACAGTAAGAAGCAAGCAAGGCAAGGAGAAAAAAAAAAAGTCTGTCAACCACGGCTTTTGTTACTGACTGCCGTTTAGTTGCAGGTACACAGCATCGCTATTTAAGCACCCAGAAGCTATCAGCAGCCTACCTAAGCAAGCTAGAGCACTGCTCGGATGTTGATGCTGGCAGTAGGGATGCCTCTGACCAAGACAGATGTCACGTTCGGTGTGTGCTGTTCATACAGCTCTGGCCCGTGACAAGACCATGCCCGGGTTTATCACTAAAGCTCTGCACTTGTTTGAGCAAGAAGAAAGCTGCCAAAAAAACAAGACCACGTAACACCCCCTGGGTCCCCAAGCAGATAGTGAAGGTGCTTCCCTGGCTCACAGCACCTCGAGGAGCTTTGGCTTCCCCAACCCTCATCTGACCAGCACCTACCCCGTGTCCCCTGCACCCTGCGACAGCTCACACTACGGGCTGTACTTTTTTAGGAGGGACTGATGGAAAATAAAGAGATGACAAGAACCGAGAGCCGCGGTCCCGGAGCTGCCTGAGGGGAGCACCGCCGCGTGTGGGGCACAGCCCGCAGCCTGGCAGCCACCCCGCGGGGCTGGGACGGGCTGTGAGGGGCCCCGGGGAGCAGCTGCAGCCCAGGGGCAGGGCCCAGGGCGGCACTGAAGTGAGGAGGAGGAGTGAGGAGGAGGAGGAGGAGGAGGAAGAGCGAGGAGGAGAAGCGGCCGCAGGCAGAGGCGAGAGGCAGGCAGGGGGAGCCCCGCGCCGGGGGCTGTGCATGCGGGGAGGCGAGGGGCAGGGGGGGCTCCTCTCCCCCGCTCCCTCGCGGCCAAGCCCGGGTCCCCCATGGCCGCAGACCTACCCAGCACCACGCAGACCACGTCCAGCGCCACGAAGGGCAGCCGCGTCCTGTCAAACATGCTGGCGGCGCCCCGCGGCAGCCCCGGCACCGGCTCCTCCTCAGGCGGTGACAGCCCGGGCCCGAGGGGCGGGAGCGCCTCAGACGCGCCCGAGCAAATGGCGCCCGCCCCCCCCCGCCGGCAGCCGCCTCCCGCACTGCGCTACTGACACGGCCGCGCCGGCTTTAAGGGAGGGAGGGAGGCGGGCAGGGGGACGGACAGACAGACACAGACAGACGGGGAGGGAAAGAGGGAGGGAAGGAGGGAGGGAAGGAAGGAGAAGCCCGGCCCCCGCCCGCCGCCGGGGCGCCACACGACGCATGGCGCCGCCTGCCTCAGCCGGCATGGGCAGCGCCGCCACGGGACGGGGACGAGGACGGGGACGGGATCCCGGGAGGGAGAAGGGAAGGGAAGAAAAGGGAAGAGGAAGGGGGAGGTCGCCGCTGCCTGGGAGTGGGGAGCTGGGTCTCCAGCCCCGAGCCGGGCTTCCCGTTAAAAGGTGTTTTCTGACAGGAGATGCTGTGGGCGGCATGGAAAAATAAAAGCTTGAATACACACGTTGTTATTTTAGAATCATAGCGTCATTCAGGTTGGAAAAGCCCTCCAAGATCATCTGTTCCAACCATCCTCCTACCACCACTGTCACCCACTAAACCATGTCCCCAAGCACCACATCCAGCCTTCCCTTGAACACCCCCAGGGACGGTGACTGCACCACCTCCTTGGGCAACCCGTCCCAGTGCCTGACTGCTCTTTCTGAGCAGAAATGTCTCCTCATTTCCAACTCAAATACCCCCTGGCACATCTTGAGGCCATTCCCTCTGGTCCTATCACTAGTTATCTGTGAGAAGAGGCAGACCCCCAGCTCCCCACACCTTCCTTTCAGGTAGTTGCAGAGAGCAATGAGGTCTCCCCTGACCAAACACCCCCAGTGGCCTCAGCCACCCCTCGAAGGACTTGCTGTTTCTGTCACCTTTGTTACCATTGTGGGGCACAAACTCTCCAGTTCTGTCACCAGGCACAGTTCTGCTGTTCTGGGAATTGCAGGTGTGGTGGGCGGCACATCCCATGCTCCAAGCACTGGGCTTTGTGGGCTTTGTGCAGCTCCTTTTTCTGCACTTTCTCACCTATTCCACCCTCTAATTCTGTCAACGGGTCCGCTTTGTGTTACATCCTAAAGGCTGAATAACAGGTTTGGTGGATCCACAAGGGAAAGAGCTCCTGGGATGGAAACATCTCGCTGAACGTGCTGTATCTTCAGTTCAAACATGCTCTCCAAATACGTTACATAAGTAGTTCCCTACAGAGCATCTATATATAAAGAGCTTATAATTAGCAGACTGTAAGGGACTTCCTGATTTCACCTCAACATCCAGGAAGGAAGCCATCTACAAACCGAAATGTGCAGCTCTAGAAATTAAGGCCACCCTTGATTTATGCAAGTATAGTGTTATTTGCAGAAATCACTCTCCTGTGCAAGTATTCCTGGATGGTCTCATGGAGGTAGAAACCCCAGTGTTGCCTTAAAATACAGAAAGTAATAGAATAAACTGTAACACAACATGGCACTGGCAAACCCCTGTTTTATCTTTGTGAGAACTGTTTCTGAAGGGAAGCGTGCAATCTGCTCCTCTCCTCCCAAAGGAGGGGTATTGTTCACAGGGTCTGCTGGTCCTGAAATCAGTAGATAAGTTTCCAACAGTTGCAAGACAGTTAGGAAAAGGGGGGGCGGGGAGAAAATAGACAAAACAATGCAAACATTCCGTGCACAATTGCCGTAATTGCTTCCTTCAACTCAAAGCATCACCTTAATCTTGCTCAGGCTAAACACCAAATGGCTCTCCTGCTCCACACCCCTACGCAGTAAATTAGACACCAAAGAGATTGCGCTGGCTGATTTAAATGGAACACTTCCCAGAAGACTGTAGGCAAAGTAGTTATGACACTTAAAAACACCTGAAAATTGGGCTGTAGCAGAACAGCATTCCCAAGCAAGAGAAATTAATCACATTGTATTGTCTCGTAGTTTCTACATCCCTGTTTCACCCTTGAGACAGCTTGCCTGAGGGAAGAGGCATCTCTGCAATCTTCTGACAGAAGTCAGAAACTAAATTGGTCACACGGTTCCCCTCCAAACTTTCCATTGCACAAGGGATATGTTCCTTGCTGTCGCAACCGTATTCCCACCACTGGGCTTGCTGATGTCTTGGAAACCCCCATCTGACCACAATTTAAGGGATCAGTTTAGCTCTCTCTGTGGCAGGCATTCAGAAATCTTTTCTGGGCCTTCAGATACAGACAAGTATCAGCTGTGGAAGCACACCAACACTTTCTGACAGAACTGCTACCCAGTAGGGGTAAAGGTACACAAAGCCCCCTTGTCACGCCAGGGTTGTGTCGGTATAAGTACTGTATCTGCAGGCCTGTTACTGGTTCTGCATCTTCGATGATTATCGCTGATTATTTTACACAAATAAGATGTTTTGTGTAACTAACAAACAAACAAATAAACAAAGACACCTTTAACATAAAATATCTGTGGCAGCAACAGTGTCCAGGGTAGCAGATGCTTGTCCCTAGCAGCAAGGTCCTTAGATGCCCACCCAGTCCACCATAAACCACTGGCGTCAGATCAGAACTACCCATATGTTTGGCAAAATCTATGCCAGAGAGCATTTTTGAACTGGGACCTGAGTAAAATTAAGGCAACAGATGAAAGTCAGAAGTGACATTTTATCCCTACATTAAATATTTTAGTATTATTCTCTCGAGTTTAGACTCTCATAAATATCTTAATTTCTCACCTCTTGTTTGGAAAGGTTACATATTTTCTTTCTTTCTTTTTTTTTTTTTTTTTTAATTGTCTCCTTTTTTTTTTCTCTTATTATTTTATTTTATTATTTTTTTTCTGTTTAATTGGGAGAACATTAAGACCAGGTTGAAGCCCTGTTCTCTTCTTTGTTTTCACCTGGTTCTTCTATAAATCACAGTCTGCAGTATTTTGCCCATCCTCCTTAAAAGTTTTGTGTATACTAGGATTAATCTCAGGAAGTTTATCGTTAGCCAGTAGTGGTACTTGTATGCTAATTGAATAGTACCGGCACAACAGGACCTTTAACTGCAATTAACATTCATATAGACCAGTAACCTCAGTAAACGACGGGATTTTCCCGAGATAGTTTCTCTGTAGCTTGATCTGGGGTGGGAGTCGATGGCTCTGAGTGGGCTGTTATCGTTCAGGAAGAAGATCAGAGGGTGATCGTGGATGGTTCTTGGAAGCCGTCGTCTCAGCGCCCAGCGGAGGGCTCACCGGGTCAGGCAGCAGGAGAGCTGCGAGGGAAGGCTGATAGCAATCCGTACGGTGTCATCGTGACACATTCCTGAATACCGCCAGCACCACACCAGGATGCCTGTAGCAGGGGCTGAGAAAGCTCAAAGGCAGGCAAAAGGGATCATTAGGACGCGACACAACAGCATCAGTGTAAGAGAAATAGAAGTAAAACAGGATTTTTCAACATGGGAAGTGATGAGAGGGGAAAAGACTTTACAAAGTACAGTTCTAGAAAATCATTAAATGGGTGATGATAAACGTAAGACAAGTATTCACTATTCCGTATCAGAAAAGAGCTAGGGAGAGCCTAAACAAGGTGTCAACACGACTCTTTTTAACATGAGAATATGGTGGAATTCATTGCGTCAGGTTGCTGTGGGGCACAAAATCACAAAGCGAACAAAAGGCAGGAGGGAAGTTTGCAAAGGATAGGGCCACTGCTAAGCAGTGGATCTTGGTAGTCTAGGAACTGCTAAATTCCCAAATTTAGAGTGGTGTGCTGGGGACAAGCCCCACATGGGCTGTTTCTTGACCTTCTTCCCTAAACCTCTGCTGCTGGGCCCTGTTAGGCGGTATTGGGCCGGGTGGACTTGATCTGAGCCAGGTTTTAGTTATGTTCTTAGCCAGTGCAACGCTGCAGAACATAGTACAAGTAATTAGTAGAGACGGAGTAGTTTAGGCTTGTTGGTAATGTTCTGTCAGGCTGACATACATCTGTGTGGTTATTTATAATTTAACTGCCAAATCCCCGCTCATGCAGTAAGACCTAGAGAAATGAGTCGGGGAAGAACGTGTGCCAAGAAGGCTCTCCTGAGCTCTCTTATCCCATTTGTCCAGGACATGGGATTTACCCCCATGTTAAATTAAACATGGTCCTACAGCTGGTTTTGAGACCTGGACCTCTGGAGTCAGTTGACATGCTTTGCATGGGAAGCTTCAGAAAGCAGAATTTAGGTTCCACCAACACATCCTAGCTTCACATCTCTTCTTTTGTTTGGTCTGGTCGTTTAGTTGTTTTCTTTCTTTTGCTCCCATGTCTCATGTTTGTTTTTTAATCAGGGAGCAGTGAGCAATAAAGAACCTTTGTGTTCCTAATGGGCAAAGCAAGAAGAGTTTCCTGTCTTCTCTCCCTTAATTCTTTTTCCTTTAAATACGGATGAGAGTAGTTTGGGCACTTCACCCCCACATTTCTATTGAATTGTGTTCTCTTCACCAAAAAACTCCTGCTCTTAGGCCAGTGACTTGAGATAGTCACCTGTGGTGCTCCACTCCCTCCCGGGCAAGTTCAGATCCTGCTGGGTTCTGCTCCCCCCAGTTTTATGTCAGTGTTACAAGAGCATTTCTACAAAAGCGATAAGACCTGTTCTAGTAGAAAAGACAAGTTGTTTCTAAAGATTAGCCGCAGAAATAACGAATCAAGTAGATGTCACCAGGCAGCATAGCAATAGGAAATTAGTATTCATGTTCGTGTAATGAATGAAAATTCTTTAAACCCCAAGTACATACCTTCATTTATATATATTTAATAGGAAGTGCTGTGCAGCCTCAGATCATACAGCATACTCCGGAAAAACACTTCAGGCTGTGTCTTTGCACAAGTTCATTAAGCAGGGCCAGCACACGCCGAACAGGTACTGCCACATGATTGTCCACACTGTTTATTTGTTAGCTCACAATCAGCGTTGCTCAGAAATAAGTAGCACTCTCCCAAACAATTCCTGGGCCTGGGTCAGGGGTTAGCACAGGCCAGGGACCATTCCCCATGGCGAGCTCGCATGCAGCCATGCTGATTTTGAGAGGAACAACATTTAGCTCTGTGGACATCAGCTACGCTGTACTAATTGGCCTCAGGGCTAGCCATCCCCATTCGCTCTTTATTGGATTTTATTTCAATTTGTTTCAATTACAAATATTGCTCTGGAGCAGTAATAGATTCTGAAGGAAAGAATCTGAAGGAAGTCTCCAGGGCACTCACAAAATGTCCATGGCTAAGAAAAATACATATATATATATATTAAAAAAATATTTAGATGATTCTTCTCTTCTTGGTCATGCTTTGCAGTTACACCAGCGACCACAGCAGAGTTACCTCTAGCAGCCATAGGCATTTCAAGAGATGAGCTTCAACAGGATACACCAGTTGTATGGTAAAGAATTTTCCAGTGATGTATCAAGAGCATGCAGTTTTGACCCATGACACACCTAAAGCCTCAAGCCTCAGCCTCTTGTGGCTCATTCCATATATTTTTGGATGTGGATGCCCCATCCCTGGAGGTGCTCAAGGCCAGGCTGGATGGGGCTTTGGGCAACCTGGTCTGGTGGGAGGTGTCCCTGCCCATGGCAGGGGGTTGGAACTGGGTGGTCCTTAAGGTCCCTTCCAACCCATTCTGTGATTCTATGATCCGTGTATCCACTTCAACAGGAACAAGAAAATAAACTCGAAGGAATATATGCATCATTGTACCTCTTCCAGGTACCTCTTCACGTGCTTCACTGGCTGATCAATGCTGTGCATTTGGAGTGCACGCGCTGAAGCGTCTGCTCCTGCTGCTCACCCCTGCTTGGCCACAACAGCCGCACCTCTTTTACCCTGGATGTTAAATCAGGCAGCAATCCCAGTCCCTTACCGGTCCGAAATGGCTTGGAACAGCACAGAAGAGACACAAGTAGACAGATGAAGGGAGGAGCAGAGCTGAGCTTTTTTTCCTGGCCCAGTTGTTTTACTCCTGCTAGGTGGCTGATCAGCCTGACTGCTGCCCCTCCAGTTCTACACGTCCTGCTTATTTTTGTTGGAAAGCCTTCCAAACGGCAGCGGTCCCTGACTATGTAGGTTACCTAACACGACAGATTGTGCCTGCAGATGTTACCGCAATGCTCGTAACTCACAGTCATGCAAAACTACACTCCAGAACTAAGACAAAGTTAATATAACCAGGATGGCTATGGAAATATGTCTGTAGGGGGCCTTTTGCAACATTTCTAGTAATGGTATTGTGCTGTTACAGTTGTCAGTGTTGTTTTTCTTTGAGATCCACAAATCTGTGTATGTTTTTTTTTTTTTTTTTCCTAGTCTTATAGAACCAAAGGAATTTATTCATTAGTTCATAACATTTCATTGTTGTTGTTTTCTTAAGACATTATAAATACATTTAATAAAATTCAGCGTTGGGCACATCTCCCTGCACTAATATAATGCAATTACAATAGCCTAGCAAACATTAATAATTGCAACTACAAGAATGAATTACAAGGGGGCTTTGAAAGTGAAATAACAATAGGCAAAATGTCACCAAAAACCTCAAGCTGGCAGAATCAACTAAAGCAAAAAGAAACCCACTTCAGTATCAATTGTTGAACATGTTTGTTTCTTGCATCTCTGAATTATTCTCCACAGAACATAATCAGGAGCAGTTCCTGCTCAAAACAAAATTAAGGGTAGGGGAGAATAAATCAACAGCTAATTGTAACATTTATTATTTAGCATTCCTCTTCAAAGAATTATGTGAGGATTTGGGTCTTAATGCAATCATTATCTAATGAAAGCTTTTGCCTCTCTATCTTCTATAAAATAGTACTTAACTCCTTGAAACAGTCGTCAGAGTTCAACACAAAAAGCCACAGCTGGAGTTTTTCCCACATGCAAAGAGCTCAGTTACTGAAATCACTTCCTCTTCGCTTGCGTCCTACATGCAGGGCAGGAAACGTGGGATTTCACTTTGCTGTCTTGTCCCTTTACATGGATCCATCCCTCTGCCAGCAGTGGATTCAGTGCCTTGAGGTACAAGTCGATGGCTCCTGTAATCTATTGCCAGAGTACAGAATGTCCAGATTATAATTAAGCCCTGACCGCTTGGTATTTACTTTTATTGCACTAATACCGAGAGGCCCCAGTGAGATTGGAGCCAATTGTGCTGTGTGCTGTGCACACTCGCAGCCATTGCCTCAAAGACCTCACAGAGCAGGGCAAGAGAAAGAAAGTATTATTTTCCACAGCAGCACAAAGAGCCTTAATTTTCCTGCTGTTCTCCTAGAGGCACTCATCCTGGGAGACACAAGGAATGAACCTGTCCTGTATGAGTAATCAGCGCAGATGAAAGCATACAAATATCCTCTTATCTCCTGGTTTATCTTTCGATGTTGTGCTTCTTTCCCAATGAGGATAATAGCTGTGAAAATAAGAGTGAAGTCAGCACTGGGCAGGGATGCTGTAGTGTCTGGAGCACCAGAAGCACTGGAAGCAGGCAGGAGTCTTGCCTGATGTGCTCTGGCTCCTGCAGCCAGAGCAAGCACTTGGCAAAAGCAAGGAGAAGGATTATATCTGTCAGAGTAACTTTTATGGGACCCAACTCTTCCAGGGATTGTTTCAAATCCACATAACGCTCTCGAGTGTTAATACTAGCACTGGGACATTTGCATTAGCAGATAAATGTGCAAGAACACGCTTCCAGACATCTGCCTTGTGACTGCACAACTGAGCAGTCTGCTGAAACTTGGTCCAAGGTCCACGAGGTCCTTGGGCTCCTGAAATGACTTCCAAGGTTTGTAATAAATTGTGCTGCTAAACTGCACTGCAGTTAAGCAACTCTCACATGATAGAAACAATGTGTGGTGTACTGCACTAAAACCACCCGATGTTATTTTAACTTTTCAGCCTTTGAATGTGTTCAGAAGGGAACAGAGGCATTTTGCTAAAGAAATTCATACCTACAAGTGTTGTGAAAAAAAAAAAAAAAGAAGAAGAAGAAAAGATACGATGATGCCCTAGGTCTATCCACCTCATTACTCAAGACTAGTGGATAATTCTGGTCTTTGCTGTGCTTTGTGTTAGCCCAAAGTGAGGAGGACGAGTGTCGTTGTTAAGGTGTAAGCACTCCCTGAGATTTCTAGGGAGCCCACTGCTTACGTCTCTCCAGCTATGGCTGTGGTTTTTTGGCCATGTCAGGATGAGGTCTCGGATGTGCAATGCCAGAGGCTGGAAGTGGTGGTGTCGAGGAGGGAGGGGTTCATTTGCAAGCAAGCCCAAAAAGCTTTGCAGTGTGTTCAAGTTTCCCTTCCTGGTGCACACACTGGCTTGCGTCAGCGTGTGAGTCAACAAGCAGGTGGTATGGGCTTTCAGGGAGCTGGGGCTGGAGCAGGAGGACCAGCCGTGAGCCTGTATACACCACACACCTCTGTTCCCTCCTGCCAGGTGGGGACGATAACGCTGCTGCGCTGCGGGTGGGTGTTGTGGAGGCAAACCTCACAGAAAGGGCAAGGGGCTCAGATACCGCTGCCACGGGTATGGGATTATGGCACAGATTTACTTTGTTCCTTTCTCTAACACAGTTATTATTATAAAATTCACCAGTAATAATCTGTTATTTGGCTTAGATAGGAGTGTTTTTGTGTTTTTTTTGTTGTTGTTGTTGTTGTTGTTGTTTTTTTCAGTCATAGTTAGGAAGATCACAACTGCCAGATTTCGGATGTAAGTTCAAATTATTTCAGATAAGATCCACTAAGGCACATCAGCAATAAACAGCTGGGGTGGTTCCTCCTGTAAACAGCTTCTTACACATAAATGGTGCAGATCCATGCAAGCGTAAGCCAGTGTGGTAGCTATCTTGTGCAGTACTGGATATCTGGAAACAAAAGCAAAAGCAGGACAGCCTGCTTGTAGAACCTTTACCCAAATCAATAGGGCAAAATCTGCGTGCGTACTTGGTATGACTGAGGCAATTAAAAGCATAAAAAGGGCACACTGTTGCTAAAAATAGGCCACTGGGGAGTATCCCATCTCAGACTCAGCACTTGGCAAGAGGGTAGGTGCTGCAGTCATTTGTTATGAACCTGGCCTTTGTTTTGCTTAAGGACCCATGAAGCGTGTGGTAAATAAACATATACTGCAGCGGCTGCCGCAGGTTGGCAAAAGTACCCAGGACTGAACCTGCATTTTATTGCCTAGCCACCTCAAATCTTAAAAAACCTGCTAACCACAAATCGATACAGCAAATCAATGCAGTGGCATTTCACCACTGCGTTATTCTGCTTCCAGAATAAAAGCTAAAAGGAAAGCTATACATGAAAGTGGGAGGGGACACGGTATGGCCAGATAAATGCACACCAACACAGCGTGTTAGACTCCGGTGAAGTGATGCCTGTGTGATGCAATGCAGTTGTAGGATTACGTCTGCTAAGTATAGGCTTGTTTTCTATCCAGCATCTTGTGCTATCCTTGCTTTAAAAGATTAACTAGATTTATAAAATTTAAAAGTAAAATAAATTAAGAACTGTTTATAAATGAGAGATCAGCTTGGCATGGTAAAGAACCCGCTTGGCTTAATCACATTTTATGATAATTGAAAGAAGTGGCTCTGTGAGGCTGCTGAGTAAGAAAATCTCTGAGAGATCGGAGCTTTTGCTAAAAGTCTGCTCCTCCAGTTGCTGTGGAAAAGAAGGGGGAATTCAGCTTCCCCTCTTTCCCACCTCCCAGCTGAGTGCTTTTACTGCCAGAGGTGGGCAGTGCATAATCCACCTGCTTCCTGGTTCTCTTTCAAGGGAGAGGTTTGCCTGCTCTGGCTGTTCCTGATAGACAAGGATCAAGAGCTGACAGGGGCTGGAGAACTCCTCCTTTTTGCATGGTCCTGATATGCGAGGCAGGTGCTGAGCACTCTCTGACTCCAGGGGTGACTCCAGCTGCCTGCAGGGCCAGGTCACAACTGGTCACACAGACATTGCCAATGTGCCTACGTGCCAGCACCCAAAAAGTCTGATAGGAATCTAAGACTTTAAGAACATGAATCACGACGGATACCTGAGAGGGCTCTAAGTCTCCAGTCCTGACTTTTCCTCAATTCATTTCTTTAATTTTACTCATTGCTGAGACTTGTTTGCTGAAATGCTCAAACCGACACACGCAGTTCCTCGCAGCATGGGAAGCCTCACCCTGCTCTAGCCGAAACACGTTGTTGACTTTTCTCGTAGCTTAAACATTTGGAACACATCTGTATTTGAATCTCATAAAACATGTGTGCACACATACCTGTATTTATCAGATTAAATCAAACTATTTTAATTGTGATTCAGTTCAGAGATAGATTTTAGGTTGAGTAGCAGAAAAAAAGGCCAGGGTGTTGTAGAGAAATTACCGTGTTGGAGAGACCTTCTGGCATCAGTGCACCTCAAAACTACATAGATCCTAAGCCTGCAGAGTTGGGGGTACAGCTCTGGAGACCATAACAAACCTTTCAGCAGGAGGAGAAAGTAAGCAAACGAAATACAGAGGCATCCCCTGGCATGTTTAGTTAATGAAGAGCATGTATGTGATTTTATCGGTGTTGTTAGTGTTTGGTCTTGTAAGAGGGTGAGGGAATGCTGTATGCATGGAAGTCGGAAGACATGGAGGAACCCCATCTGAAAACAATCAGAGGAGACAAGAGCCGAGGTGAAAGGCTCAGTGGATTACTCTAAAGAAGGAGATTAGTGTCAATTACAAAAGCATTCTGAATAATATTTCACAGTGGAAGAAAGCTGTGGATTGCATTCTGTTTTTATGGAAACAGGAAGAAAGATGACACAGACAGATTACAGTATTCCTATATGAAGATCCTGGGTAAACTAACTCAGCATCAGTCCTTCAGGCTTTCTCTAAAGGCATGAGAGAGTATCTAGAACAAAAACATGCTGAGAAAGGTTTGGATTCCAGAAACACGGTGACTCATGCATTTCCAAAACAGTCTTATAACGAGTTGCTGTCCAAATTTCCTACTATATTATATGTAATGCACATTCAGTGGTGCTGCTGGCATGCTTCCCTCTGAGTCAGTATTGAACCAATGCCCCAGTTCAGTTAGGCGACCACTGTGCTGCTGGAGCTTCTGTTGGTACGAATAGATGTAAAACAAATGTCCTAATTCCTTCTTAGTCATTAGCATCGACTTGCAGACAGTGGGGACTCATTCATCACTAGCCCGATGACCACATACAGAGACGGGTAGCTACTTTCAGCATCGCTGTGCCCGTCCAGTTGGCTGTGGTAATTTTCACTTGAGTTAACATTTAGCATTGTTCTGGGGAGCTGGGCTCTTAAGTTACATAAAGAGAACAGGAAGCTGGGAGGGAGAATTACTCTATGGATGTTTTCTCCTTTTTTTTTAAGTACCCGATGCAAAGGTATTATGTCCTAATGCTACGTGATCCTTCCTGTGGATCAGATCCTCCTCACATAGTTTGCCTAGACCTCGGAGGCACGGGGAACCATGGGGCGTGGTGGGAGGATGGTAAACGAGAGAAAATTAAAAGTATTGGCACTGGCCTTACCCATACAGACACAAAGGGATTCCGAGATGCCAGGAGCAAGGTAACTTGCTTACTCCACAAACCCTGCAATAGTCTTCCATGGGAATTTCTCCGTTTCCCTCTTCTTTCTACACTGAGTTTTACTGCTAATAAGAGAGCGGCATTTCAGCCTCTGGGAATTATTGACCTGTCTGTGAGAAGTTCAGTACAGCTTGGAAATGAAGTAGATGGTGGGTCACTAATAAAGTATTAACAGCATTGAGCTTCACAATCACATTGAGCTGAAACAATTGTATCCAAATCTGTTGAAAGTGCACAAAGACATCAGACAACAATCCAAAATATGGGCCTTTCTCTATGTATTAGATGCCATCACAGAAATAAGGAAAGAATTCCCTTCCCTTCCCTTCCCTTCCCTTCCCTTCCCTTCCCTTCCCTTCCCTTCCCTTCCCTTCCCTTCCCTTCCCTTCCCTTCCCTTCCCTTCCCTTCCCTTCCCTTCCCTTCCCTTCCCTTCCCTTCCCTTCCCTTCCCTTCCCTTCCCTTCCCTTCCCTTCCCTTCCCTTCCCTTCCCTTCCCTTCCCTTCCCTTCCCTTCCCTTCCCTTCCCTTCCCTTCCCTTCCCTTCCCTTCCCTTCCCTTCCCTTCCCTTCCCTTCCCTTCCCTTCCCTTCCCTTCCCTTCCCTTCCCTTCCCTTCCCTTCCCTTCCCTTCCCTTCCCTTCCCTTCCCTTTTTTCTCCTTTTCCCCCTTTCTCCCTTTCTCCCTTTCTCCCTTTCTCCCTTTCCCCCTTTCCCCTTTCCTTTCTTTTTCTTTTCTGTTAATGTACTGGTAGTTTCCTTGAAAGAAAGAGATCCTGAGGCTCTACATACCTTCCTAGCAAAACTTCTGCCCTCTGTAAATCTGTCTGCTTTATACCACGTGACAATCTGGAAATAAGAAATTATATCCTAAAGGCAATTTAATTGAATTGATAGTCTGGTCTTAAGGAGTCATGTTTGAATTTTTCCCAGAGCACGTTACTTGTCTGCTGAAATAGAGTGAATTTTTAAGGGTTAGGTGTTGCCTAATGCGTGCTGGAAAACCACCTTTGTAGATTTGCACTGAGGCAAGTTGGTATTTGAATTTGCTGGAATGCTTTGCATATTCATATGGCCCGAGGGCTGGAAACTTTTTATCACCAGCAGAGTAGCACAGATGACAGTAAAGATAGAGTTCAGGCAATGGAAAATGAGATGAAAACAATTGTTGAGACTCAAGTTTTCGTCAAAACACTTTTTTGAATGCAGAAGTCCAGATGTCTCTTGTAGAGATGTACTGATTTGCAATTATGCTCTACTGGATCCCAGAGACAGCTCAGATAAGTACAGCTTGGTCCTCAGATGGACTCTAGAAGTAAATATGGCAAACACAGCAGCTTTTCTTGGCTGTAATAAGAATGACATGCCATGTCCCTGCAGCTCGCAGTAAGGTGAATAACTCCCTTCCTACAGCATTTCCTTCCCTACAGCAGTCTTGCTGGCGAGGTCACAATTCATTTTTCAGCAGTGATGGTTTCCACAAATCTTGCTCTTGGGGATACAACTCTCCTTCCAAGAACCTCTCCTGAATGGCAGGACAGTAAAAATTAGACATTGTAATGAACAGCAGCCTGAATCTGGTGTCTTTTTGAACCTAGTGCTAAGAAGTTTATTATCTGCTTCAGTGCTCTCTGAAACAATCCAGAGAGACATCTCACAGTTGTCCTTTTTTTTTTTTTTTTTTTTTTCAATGTCCATTTTATGACACCACTCTTAGAAACATTTAGTTGTAAAAATAAGTCAAGAACAGGGCTACTGAAAGATGAGGGAAGCCCACGGGTGGCTCTCATGCTACCAGTTAGTTTCTGGTCCTGCAGCTGACAGGATCCATAAGCCTTCCTTATGTCTGGAGATCTCTGGGTGTGTGCAGACAGATTCCAGTGCATACAATAGCTGGAAAAAATGCTGCTGCAGCTTTGGAAAACATGTTTTTTCTTCACAATTACGATTCATTTATGTAACAGCAAGATGCAAACCTAAGACTGCGGTTGGCAGCACAGCAAATAATTAGGGATGCTTTACCTTGTGGAATATATTAATGAGTCATATTAAATAAAGTGTTGTGTATTCACATTAATTGGGAATGTTCATGTACTCCATTACATGACAAGTGAAAAAAAAAAAAAAAAAGTGGAAAGAAAGAAAAAAACACCAGAGAACAATGCAACATGCACACACCCAAGAAAGGGAAAGAAAGAAAACCTGTTGAATAAGTATCGCTATAAAAAGCAGTGAAATGTTTGCCAGAGACCTTGTAGTCTTTTACATGGATTTACAATTGCGTTTGATCCTCCTCCTCCAATTTCTCATGAGACCCTTGTCTAGCTTTGTCATTCTTTATTATGAGACTGACATCAGTCAGCTGGTTTGTAGCCAATTGCACTAATAATAAACTGGCAGGGAGATCAGGAATTACTGGAACTATTTGGTCATCTTGAAGCCGAAAAAGGAGGCCTACTCCAAAACTCTTAAAGTCAAAAAAGGAACACTCTTAAATGCCATTTCTGTAATAGTTGTCTTGCAGCAGAAAAAAAGTCCATGAAGTTCAAACTGTTTCAGTTCATTTAATACTCTGCTGACCTTAGGGCTGTGAGGAAGGCCTGGACACAGAATCTTTCTCCCCCAGGAGAGACTCATTTAATATTAGCAAACAAAAATACATATGGTTGAGGATGCAAACATTTAAAAGCATAGAAATAAGAATTAAGAATGACTTTCCACCCCGTATTGCCTACAGCTTTGTAAATATTGTGCTCCATTTGTTTCACAAGGTTTGCAGTTGAAGACGTGACATTTAGACCACGTAGGCTCTTGCATCAGCTGCAGAGCACACCGGTGGATTTGCACGTGTGACTGCCTCACTTGTGCAGTTTTTTGAAGACATTCAGCTCTCCTGGGCTGAAATCATTCACTTACAGCTTTATAGTGCTAATCTGGCTCAATGGAGTAGGCTTTCTTTGGGATATCTGGCTGATTGCTTCTGAGTATCTGGCTGAAGGGAGAGCTTGGTGGAGCTCAGAAGTATCTTACTAACACTCCTGTGAATGGTAAGAAGATGGAAGCAATCATACAATGCTCCTTCTGTCTACCTCTTTAGTTTTTTGGGGTGGAACTCCACACATCCTGAAGAAGCTTTTGCCATTAGATGCCATTTTTACATCCATCTCCTATTATCTCTTCTACAGCCCTGGAGTGCTACAGAAAGACACCACAACACATTTTATCCCCTTTGAAAGTTCATGAGGAACAGCACAGCCATCCTCCACAGAGTTACACCAGGCTTGGCAGTGAGGAAACCTGCCAGCTGCAGGGCACCTCCCTGGGTGCGAATGGCCGGGAGCTGGATATAGCCTGGGGCAGCTGCAGCTGCTGGTACCTGTATTACACCGAGCTCCTCAACTGCTCCCTCCCCTTTTACTGCCAGTAAAGGGAAATGAGCCTCTGGAGCTCACTCACATCACCATAGCTGGTGGATAACATAAAATCAAAATCCTTAGAGCTAAAAGCGTTTATTGTTGCTGAGTGCCAGGCTGTCAGGCAGGCCGCTGCCATGCACCCGTCCTCTCGAGCACCTCTGGAGATCGATGTGCAGGCACGGTGCAGCTGGTCACAGCCCTGCACGGCCAAACTTCATGGCAAAAGGGGGCAATGTGTGCTTCGGGAGTTCAAGCAGCAGCGTACAGATGCCTGTTATTTGTGTGAGGCCTACCGGCTGTGCCCACTCTCAATAGGTCAGTACCAGGTTGGGGGTGCTTAGGCCTCTAGATCCCCAAAACAGCTTTTTTCTACTCCAGTCACACACTCAGTGGTTCCTTTGTAGCCCAGTCACCGGTGGAGGAATTGGTACCTGCTACACCTATTCATCAGCTATAGACAAACTCTGATCAGGGGCTGCTTGTCGTTGGGTTAAGCAAGACTGGATTAGTTGCTCTAAAAAGCAGTATACAATGGGTAGGTGCTGATGCCAACACGGAAATACAAGCCAGAAAACTCAGTTCTGGGTCTTCTCCGACTTTATATATACTTCGGCTTAACATTTTAAAATAAATGTGGTCAGAAAAGTTCACAGTCTCCCCTCCAGCTGTCTGCTAGGTTGAGGTTTGTGGCTCTAGTCAGTAATGAAGGTAGGGAACTGCATGGAAATTCACACAACACTTTGAAAAGGGAGGATCTTCTGCAGGTCTCGGACCATTCCTTACAAGTGTTGTTGAAGAGGACAGAGCACCCTTAGTGTTTTTTTTCGTCCCCAGAAATACATGACAACATGTACACACAACGGATTATTCACCAAATGTAGAGGGTGCAGCTTGGTGCATACTTTCCGTGTGGTTCAAGTGCTATAAAATACTCCACGGAGAAATGCTGCTGACAAATAACTAACACTGAACAAGCTCAGAGGGGAGCAACAGTGCAACTACACACAAGTCACAGAGCCTTTATGTATTTTTGTCCAAAGATTCAGAGAAAAGAAAGATACATCCTGGGACTAAACAGCCACTGGAGGGTATGTTAAAGGTATTATGGTTCTGCACCTATGGGTTGTCGTTGCACAGGAATAAAACAAAAAACAAACAAAAAAAAAAGGCATAAAAAAAATCAGATTATGTCAGATTGTGCTTCCTGCTTATTCTGTGTTTCAGTCTGGTACTCACCTTTCCAGTGTTTTATTGTAGGTAATCCTGTTATATTACATTCTGCAATATAACACATAAACTGTGCTGCAGGTCTGACGGCACCTGAATGAAAGCTGCTGAAGTACGCCCAGCTCCCTGCGTGGAAAGCCGAGTCCTGCTGTTCCTGATGGAATCTTCCTGCCACTGCCAGAATCTTTTCAAGAGCAATTTCTCCAAGGCCTGAATCCGTGCCCATTGAAAGCAAAGGGAAAGATTCCTATTGATGGCAGCAGGCCCAAATAAGCCAGAGGTCCAGGCTGTCTTTGCCAGAAAATTTTGTTTATGTGCATTTTGATGACTTCTAAAGCTTCTCTTTTGTAGTTGACTTTCTTATGGAGCTTACTTTCCAGCGAATTTTTTCCAGACATTTCACATACTGTATAAAGTGGGGTTGACATGTTTCTGTTCCTGATTCAGCACAGAAGATCATTTTATCAGATTAATTTTTTAGAGACCTGCTTTAGGCAGGGTGCACTGTGAAGTACATGCAATATTAAAACATTCTGCTGTCCAATGGCCTGATTTTCTCTGTATAAACACATGGGATGAAGGTAAAAGACTCAGTCATGTGCTAAAGAAAACGGTACACTGCCTTCACAATAAAACCATAGAAGCCAGGTTTTTAACAAGTTTACTCAACGGCTGAATTTTTCTTGCATTTTGGCTTGGGAGGTAAGTATAGACATTCCAGAGCGGATGGGGATCGAGGGCAGATTTCGCAGTGGAAAGAACTAGGACAGTCCCATAAACTCCCAGGGAAGGCGTGGGAGCCTGTGGTCACATACATCCTCCTTTGGTGCCACTAAATGGCAATTTATTGCCAAGGTGCAAATCAGGTGAACAAACCTGATGAAAGGGGCTCGTTGGGGCACCTGAGTTATCTACAAAAATGTACAGGAAGGGCATGAAATACTGTGCACCTTGTAGGTAAGGGTTTATTTCTGGAGATCTGACCCATCATTTAATGCAATCGCTATGCTGAGGTAACTGCCACCTGCAGAAAGGAAGAGCTTGTCTGTAGTATAAACAAGTGCACTCGGAGTGCAAAGACTGTCTTCTCCTGCCTTTAACTCAACTTGCCTTCTTCTGTTGGGGCAGGAACAGTACGCACAGTTGCAACTCACTTTTCATGGATGAAACTAGTTGAAATATTGTTTCAGGCCAGACATCAACTAGTTCAAGTGGTAACTGAACAATTAGTTCAATTCAATTAATTCAATAAATGAAAAAACAAACAAACAAAAAACAAAAACAAACAAACAAACAAACAAACAAAACAATTTAAAAAATACCCTTCCTCAGTATTAAGAATATAGGTTTTTTGTTTGTTTTGTTTTTGTTTTTTACATCTTCAATATTCTAGCTAATATTTCAGAGAAGAAATCACAACTAGATGGAGTTTGGCTAACAGAGCTTACTCTTCACCCTCTCACTCTCCTCACTTATCAAGAGGAGACAAGATAACGTTTAAACTTGAAACACCACTGAAAAACTAGTTAGGAATTTGCTGGAACCATAAAGACGTGATTTCAAGGGCTCAATAAAACCAGTTTCAGGAAGAAGACAGCAGTTTCCTAAGCAAGGGTAAATGGCTCACGGTAACTTTCAGAGGGGCAGGATCTGATCTTTTGCCCAGTGTTGTTAATGGGGCTGCACCCATAAATAGCAGCCATAGTTCCATAATAGAGGAGGAAATTAGTGATGCAACTTCTGCCTCTCCAGCTAAATGACAGCAGGCAGGATAAGCAAGATCCAGCATTCAGCTGGTGCAGTGTTGCAGTCCAGGATTAGGAGGTGCCCTGTGAACACCTCTGCCAAATCCCAGACGCTCAGTGCCAGCACGAAGTAGCAGGAGTCATCTTCAAAGCCTCAGCCACCCTGCACCAGCCCTGAATGCTTCAGGTCTTACACTGGAAGGTGGAGGGACCTCCCTGAGCTTGCTTATGTCCACCTGACAACGTGCATCTAGGCTCTTATTGCACATCTGTATGCAGACAACCAGATATTCACTGAAGAAATCAAAAAAATAAGTTTCAGTGCAAAACAGCTTCCTCTCTGCTCCTGTAACTGTCCTGTAATTTGACCCCCCTGTGGTAATTTTGTAATACAGCCTCATTTTCCTCTAAGAGATGGAGCTTGCTGGGAAGCAGGGACAATGTCTCCGTTTTGTGTGGCATTTAGTATCTAGCCTGGAACTCAAATGTGTAGGCATTTCTTCTCCCCTCATATTGCAGCTGAATGACTCTGTTGTGTTGATTTGAAATGACCTGACTAATCTCAACTTCCTCTAACAGTTTAATGAAATGTCAGAAGTGAACAAGGTCTGTGGAATTGAAAAAAGACCATTCAAACAATGATGAAAAGAAACACATGGACAGCAGTTTTTAAACAGTCTTTGGGTTATTGGAAATAATTCAATGAGCTTTAGCCAAGCTGCAATATAAACATACTAAGAAGGGACCGAAAAATATTTTATATAAAGCTGCATTTTTCATCTGGACTGTTTAATCCACTTCAGGATTACAAAAATGAGGTACATGGGAAAAGCCACAATTAGGTAAGTTCAAAAACAGAAAAAGACCCTCCCTGCCCCCCTCAGATCGGCTGGTGTTTGGAAATATGTCCTGCAGAGCAACAGTTGCGCAGCCCTGGTTCCAGCATCTGAAATTACAGGAGTGAGAGGTAGTGAGGGTCTGGCAAACTGAGTCCCGTCCCTTTCCAAGGAAAGCTTAATGGCATTCTCAACTGCAGAAGAAATTAAATACAGCCATCGTGGCTCCGTCCCCACTGAATACCAGCTCTGAGCGAAATGCTTACACTGTACCCCCCCCCGCCAAGCACGGTACGAGGAGCTAAAACCAACAAGTCGATGCTTTGCATATCGTTCACATTGTATTTCCTTTGAGGAAGTAAGATGTCCTGAGAGGCAAAAATAGGCTTTCCAGAGGTTACCCTATCTCCCACCTCCCCGTGTCACTGCAGCACATCGCAACTGCAGCTGCAGCCTGACTGCACGCAGGAGGCTCTGGGAGCTCCCAGAACGCAGACTGTATCTCGAGGACCAGGGTGTCACAAATCCTCTGGGATGCCTCTCCCACCTGTAGCAGCTCCAGCATTCAAACACTCCCACTGCCTCCCAGCAGTGCTCTGCTGTGCCAGGTTGGAGGGGCATTCGTAAATGAGGGCCACAAAGGAGTTACACACAACCTTAGGGATGACTGCACGTTCTTGCATGTTAATTAACAATTGCCCCAAGTCCAGCAGCCAAAGCTAGGAGGTGCCAAGTCTGAGTAATGATAGAAAGCTGATCAGCACGGCAACCTTCGCATTCTCAAACTGATACCTTACGGAAAAAGTGACGTGATCTGATCGTGTAATCAAAAGCCAACCTTTGTGCAGAAGCCTGGTGGAGAAGGGAGCAATCTGCAGGTTGGGTGAGCAAACTGTCAAGCTGACAAAGCCTTTTGCATTGCGACCAAATGTCTTTATCTTTGTATATTTTTTGTTTGAAAGCTTGAACTTTTTAGGAAAAAAAAAAAAAAAAAAAAAGTTACCTAAAATACCTCTTCTAAACTCCTCTGTCTAAATGATTAAACATTTGAATGCTGAATGACCATTTTTGCTGCACAGATCATTTGAACTACAGGATTTAATATATTAACTGGTATCCAGGCATGTATTAACCCAGACAGAACGAGAAAAACTGATATGTAGAAGCAGATGCAGCTGCGTGAGACTGGCAAGAGCAAGAGAAAACTGAGAGCTAATCCTGTAGGACAGATTTTTGAAGACTGCTAGAAACTCAGAGGAAGACTCTGGACCATGACAACACTAAGCAAGTAGAACAGACAATGCTAGGCCACAGACAAAGCAATGAAGTTAGAACAAGCTTGGATATGGAGAGAAATTTTCTATCTCATCATGGCAGAAGCCCCATCATCTGTCCTTGTCCTTAGAAAGTAAGACCATTTCTGTTCAAAACAAGTTCTTGCACTGAAAAACTAATCCCTTGGTCCAGGTGCTCAGACCATGTGTAATCACCCAGACTGCACCACGCAGATATCTCCACTTGGAGCTTTCTGGGAACTTTCCTGACTACTCGTGCTTTGGCAATGCCTACAGGTCACACTGGGTTAATTTCTTGTATTGCTTGAGATCTGGATTTGGGCTTGATGATATCAGCCAGACGATTGCAGCTGCTCGAGCCTCATGCAATGCAAACTTCAGTTTGCACCACAGAGTTACCACATAATACGGAAGGCTGGATTTTCAGTGCAATTAGGTAGGGGTGATGCCAAACAAAGAGCCAGTGGTATTATGGAGAAAACCTTTGACTCTTAATGCACAGCTCTTGCCAGAGCTGACAGTCTTTCATCTTTCAGCTTACCCTAACGAAGCGCAAATGTAAAGACAGAATTCAATATTTCCAGCAGAATTTATTTTTTCTTCTTTGATAAGGTAATAAATGTCATTTCACAGTGCACCGTTGGGTCAATATACTTTTTTTTTTTCCTGCTCCATTAAATCTCATGATGATTTTCTGGAACAGAACATGTAAGGAATTGGAATTAGCTGGCCATCACTGCAGGTCTCGTGAGCAAGCAGGATGAAGTGTGTGTGCATGAAGAGCGACATTTTGTGCTTGTAGGAAAAGAGACGAAACAATCCACTTCTGTTTTGGGGGGGGGGCATTTAACTCACCATTAAATTTTAGAATACTATCTTTTAATTTAGGTTGTTGACTGTAGTCAAAGGAAAAACAAACAAACAAACAAAAAAACCCTTCATTCTTATGCCCAGATTGATTCTGGCACACGTGAATAACCCAACTGCATGTAGTAAAATGAAAAAATATATACTGTCTTATAATAAAGTGTACTTCAGATGATGACAGTGTAATGAAATATTTCCTATCACTTTAATATTTATCAATTCGAATCTTAGGTGTTAAGGGCCTGTATAGGCAAGCAGGGAAGCAAGAACCTCCATCTGCAACCTAGAGTTAAAACACGCTTTTATAAAGGTAAAGAGAAGTTTAATTGTAAATATTAACTGAATTAGATTACTGTGCATTGTGAAACGGAGAAGGAGGAAAAGAGAAGACGAAATTAAGATACATCACCATGAACTCTGTCTTACCTGGGAATTCCTGTTAAACTACCAGATACTAAGAGAAATTAACTCTGCTGAAACCAAGGAAAATCAACTATCAGCTTCAATAGCAAGGATTTATTTAACTCATGGGATGAAATTAAGATGGAACATGGGAAAATGTAATAAAATTGAAGTACCTGCATTAATTACAGATTATACCTAGATTAAACACTGAATTGATAATAAACAAGCATGAGTTTCATGCAAATCGGGCCAATGATTCTTGAAATCCCGCATCTTTTGTGTTCTCATTGTGATGTTTGAGAGCTCTTCTATACCAAAAAACTGTGGAGGTTTAGCAACATTAAAGGTGTGGAACAGTTAATTTGTAAAATTTGTCAGAAGGAAGGAGAGGTTTGTTGGGAAGGAAAAAAAGGATTTAATCTGTGATATACATTAGTGAGAACACTGAGGGAACACAGCCATCAACTCACATACAGTGCTGACTGCCTAGATGTTCAAGTGAAAAGCTTCACTCAGATTTTCTGGAAGAGGTGAGACCCGGTCCTTGCACAGCAGATGAGTAGGCCAGTGCTGATGGGGTCAGCACTGCCAGATATGAGGCCATGAGGCTCTGAAAAGCGTGGACAGATATGCCCTACAGAATAGGGAAACCTAGGAGTGGAGGACAAGAATACACAGGGAAGATGACCAGGGTGGTGCAGATAGTTCTCTCTAACAGACAACACGTGGTGGGTGTATTCTCCAGTTCTGATTCAAAGGCTGAGTCATGGTTTTGGTTGAGATAATTTTCATCCTAGAAGAGAAAAATTCTTCCTCGCATGATGTTGTGCTTTGGACTTACGATGGAAACAGTGGTGATAACACACAGATGTGTTAGCTGTTGCAGAGCAGTGTCGCACAGAGCCCAGGACGTTTCAGCTCCTCGTGCTGCCCTGCAGCAAGGGACTGGGGGTGCCTTGGAGGAGGAAGGGGGGACATTTGGAGTGATGGTGTTTGTCTTCCCAATAAACTGCTAAGCGTGATGGGCCCTGCTTTCCTGGGAGCAGCTGGACACTTGCCTGCGGGTGGGGAGCAGTGAATGGATCCCTTGTTTTGCTTTGCTTGCATGCACAGATTTTGCTTTACCTCGTGAACTGCCATTATCTCAGTCCACAGGTTCTCACACACTCACCTTTCTGATTCTCTCCCCATCCGTCCCACCTGTGAAGACGGAGTGAGTGGCTGTGTGGTGCTGAGCTGCCTGCCGGGGCTAAATCACAGTCCTTTTTGGTGCCCAATGTGGGGCCTGAAGGTTTCAGATTTGACTAGAGCACAGAGCACATTAGACCAAACTTGTGGCTGTTGCAGATCAACTGGAATTTGGCAGGCTCCTGTGCTTGCCATGGGGCTTTCTTGCCTTCCTGTATGTTAAGAGCCCAGTGTTGTTAGTGGCTGCTTTTGCCCTTTGCTCTGTTCTTTATCGCCTTGCTTAGCTGTGCCTGGGAACGTTTTGATAACAGCTATGGCCACGAGCCTGCGCTGGCAGCAGGCCAGGGCACGGCTGCTTTCCCTGTGCTGCTGCACTGGACAGGCTGCAACCAAACACTGAACGCCAGTCAGAGGGACTGCGACCTGGGGGTGAGTCCACGAGGGAGAACATAGGTCCTGGAAGCACCTGTGGCCATGGAGAAGTCCCCACTGCAGCAGGGACACCTTGCAGTGTCCGTGTCCGTGGGTAAGGCCATGCCAGAACACCTCGAAGCATCTATCTGTGGGTAACACCACAGGCACGCCCTGAAGCAGCTGTGTCGGTGGCAAGTCCATGCTGCAGCACGGACACACCTGAAGAAGCTGCGGGCTGTTGGTAAGTCCACACCAGAACGGACAGACCTTGGAGCATCTGTGGCTGTGGGTCAATCCATCACACAGCAGGCAGACCTCTGAAGGGATGGTGGCGCATGGATGAGGCCATGCCAGAGCAGTTACACCTCTGTGGGACTGTGGCCAGTGGACAAGCCCAGGCTGGAGCAGGTGCAAGGGGAGGAGTTGATGGCAGCATTTAATGCTATGGTCTGAAAGGACCAGGAGTGGAGATTGTGATGGATACGCCTTTAAACTGCTGTAAAGCATGATCCGAGTCACATGTTATAGGAAGTCCTACAGCAGGAACCTCCTGAACCATTAGAGGATGACCCCACAAGAAGCAGTGCACGTACAGCAGTGACACAACCTGAGCTGGCTTTGGTGTCCAGAAAGTCCCTGTAACGTACTGCTTCTGTCCCGAGCAACCACCATCACAGATCTAAGTCATGGACTAAAAGAACTCAGCCGACATCTTATGGACATCTCACAGGGGTAGTCCACAAACTAAACAAATGATATCTGTGTATTAATTGAAGGGTGGTGGTTAATGAGGATGCATTGGAAATTGTGGGACTTAGGATGACATGAGTGGTATGGAATGAGGAGTGGGTATCGTCACGGTTTTGGCTGGTACAGAGTTAACTTTTTTCCTAGAGTCTTGTATGCTGCTGTGTTTTGATTTTTGATGGAAATAGTGGAGATAACAAACAAATGTTTTTAATTGTTGCAGAGCAGTGCTTGCACAGAGCCCAGGACTTTTCTACTTCTTGTGTGGCCCTGCCAGGGAGGAGGCTGTGGGTGCACAAGAAGTTGGGAGGGACACAGCCAGGACAGCTGACCCTGGCTGGCCAAAGGGGTGTCCCACACTGCATGGTGTCATGCTGAACAACAAAACTGGGGTAAAGGAGAGCAGCCATTAGGAGTGATTGTGTTTGTCTTCCCAAGAAACTGCTCCACGCGAGGAGCCTGCTTTCCTGGGTGTGCCTGAACACGTCCTGACAATGGGAAGTTGTGAATGGATCCCTTGTTTTGCTCTGCTTGTACATGCAGCTTTCTCTTTACCTAGTAAACTGTCTTTATATCAGGCCACGAGTTCTTGCACTTTCACCTTTCTGATTCTCCCCTCCATCCATCTCACCTGTGAAGAGTGGCTCTGTGGTGCTGAGCTGCCTGCTGGGGCTAAGCCACAACAAAGGAATGAGAAGCTCCACAGCACAAAAGGAAGAGAATCTGAAATAATTGTTTATATTTCACACAAAACAAAAGTCCCTTATGCAAGCCAGTGTCTTTGCAAAGTCAAAAAAGTCTAAGTTATACAAATGGATCTGCATTATCGCTCTAAAAATTCACATTATTTCCCAGAGAAGCATGGTAAATTATCTAGGTTATGCTTTTCATTGTCTTTCTGACAAAGACAGGAATTCTTACCCTGCAAAGTAATTCTCTTCCCCAACTCAACTCCTACTTCACAACCATTGCATCACTTTTCAACTTTTTTCTTCTTTTACTTTCTTCAGTATGTAGCATTGCTGAGACATCCCTTTTAATTTTTCTGCATTTGTTGATTACTTTAATACACTGAAATTCTGTACAAAGAAGGTTTTTTTACTCTCTCTCCCATCTCAGCAGATGACATTCCACTAGCGTCCAACAGGTCCAGCATTAATGTATGATTTGGATTAAGACTCACAGACTTGCAGGTGAAGGAAGGTGTCTACATGCATACACATGCACACCCTCTTAGTAAACAACAAGTTAAACATAAAACAGCAAAAAAAATAAAACCCAGATTTTCCAGATTATTACAGCTTCTTCTAAGATCCATCTAAAACTTAAATTATTTCATTTAGTACGCATCTCTGAAGTGGCTAGCTTTGCATGTATTGTCTCTCTGGTCTGCAGTAATGTAGCTGAAGAGCACAGTGAGAGATCACCAGATTAAGACCCTACAAGGGAGTAAAGAACCGAGCCTGCAATGCACACTGCATCCATAAGAGCACATAATAATTCCTGACATGACAACCTCACAGCACATAAACAGCTCAGTTAACAGAGTTGAAGCGAGGTCAAGCCTGGAATTCTAATTTTGAGTCTTGTTCTAATTTTTTTTTTAATCCTCCTCATGTTTTTCATTTTAAGATCACCAACAACTTGTATACATATTCATTCTGAATTAAAACACTGAGACATGAGTTTATTGTTTCTCTTAGTTGGAATTCTTTAGAGGAAAAATGTTGCCAAAACAATTTAATACCATATTTAAAATTAAGAGTGCATTTTGACCCAAATGACTATAAATTAATCTTAAAAAAAAAAGAAGGGAAGACAATAATTTCTTCATTTTTCAAACAGAACAGTAAAACAACTGCAATTAAAGAGCATTTCAAACAGCCACTGAACAATACTGTAAAAGCATGTTTGGATTAAAGGTAGGGACAGTCGTTTTAGAGGACAGAGGAGTTCTACAGCCCATGGCTGAAAGCTGAGTGTTTTGAGAATCGAACTGCAAAAAATTAATATTTTGGAGCTTCATTAAACCTTGATGTACATTTGACAAAAAGAGTAGAAATACCCCACTTGTATTTGAACTGTTTCACTTATCTCAAAATGGTGTTTTTAGAGAAACATAGTAGGTTTCCTTTCAAGTGCCTGGCAGATGTGCTTTGGATTTGTTTCAAAGGTGCAGCTTTCCTCAAGAAGATCG
Organism: Anas platyrhynchos; assembly: GCF_047663525.1. Classification (NCBI taxonomy): domain Eukaryota; kingdom Metazoa; phylum Chordata; class Aves; order Anseriformes; family Anatidae; genus Anas; species Anas platyrhynchos. Next base: position 18,903,604 of record NC_092621.1, read on the forward strand.
TATTGAGGACTGTTCGGATCTCATGTGTGACTGTGTTGCTCAAGCCTGTTGCCAAATGTCATAGTACCACTTGTGACAGCCACAGGGAGAAGGGGGAGTTTTCACAATAGGAATTGTGCAATCAGATTAGCCAGTCCAAGGACGATTATAAAGATGTGAATGATCAATACTGGCCATGTCAGCTGCCCAGCACGATGCAGGGAGATCACATAGATGAGGGATGGATACACGAATACAAAGGCCAGACCACACGTTGCTCCAGAGTATCTGAGAAAAGAGGGGAGAGAGGAGAAGAAAATTAAAAAAAAAAAAGGAAAACAGAACACTTTGTGTTAACTCTTACTTCTTCTTGTCATTTTTTTCCACTCAAACCTGTGAACAGTCTAACTGAACAATGGTTAGTTGCAGTCACTAACTATTGATTCCTGTTTCTTGCTGTCCTTCACTGGAATGTGATTGCCTCCCTCTGTTTCCCTCAGCACTCTGACCCTGCATACCTGCACTCTGACATGCCTCTGGTGTTCCAGCCATGTTCTCAGATGCTTCTGAGGACTGGCTCCCTATTTTTGACTTGATGTTTTGACTTTCTTTGGGGAAAGTTGTTAACATTCAGCAAAGAAAGACTGGACAATGCTTCACTCATTAGGCATCCTTTACTTTCAGAACTGCCATCTGATTGGATCCCAGCCATCTGAGTTTCATGCTAACACATATAAACATGGAAATGCTACTGAATCCGCACCTTTTATTTTAGATTACTTTAATGAAATTCTAACAAACTATTCTCCAGACCCAGAAAAGATCAACATGCCCTCCTGGAAACACAATCAACCACAGCAACTGAAACATTTAACTTCTTTTTCTAACCACTCCCTTGCTTACTAAAACCTTTCTCATTATTTTCTCATACTGTGAGTTTCCACCTACTAAGCTATACTTTAGCGAAACATGAATTATTAACTAACAACACATTTTATTTCATGTATTTGAATATTCTCTTTAGACAGTGGAAACACCACTGTGTAGAATACACCTGCACAAACTACACACACACTAAATATGCAAGTTAGATTGTATACAGACGGTTTATCAGATGGAAATTCTCTGCTCTAAATGCTTGACCGCAATGCACAGTGAGCAAGCACATCAGCAGAAGTCAGGATCAGTTTGCAAACAGACAAATGTATTGCATGACATTTATTTTCAATTCATAACTAAACCATCTCTCTTGCTGGAATAAGAAAAGTTTCACTAAAATGAGAATTACAAAAAAATACATGGAAAAACAAAAACAAAAACCCTACACCCCAAAGATTAGCTACTGAGCAAAAGTAAGTTATTTTGCTACACTGGTCAGACCCAAGCTTGTCATTCCGGTTTTCTAATTGCTGATTCCTATATATTTTAAACACCTCCCTCTCCTGGTTGCTGTAGGAAAAATGAAAACTAGGAATTAATGTTGATAATTACATATATGTTCATGTTATATGTAGAAAACAAAAGTGGTTAGATAATTTCCTCTAATCTTTCTCAATTACAAAAATCCTAGGTGTTTATTAACATGGTAAATTTAAGATGTAATATAGAAGTACAATTTTTATGTCAGTTTTGCCTTTGAAGTTATTTGCTTTCTTGGATTTTTATCACAGACTTTCAAAACAGCTTTAAATGGTCTTAACACAAGACAAAAACAGATAAACCGCACAATAACCAAGCAACTTTTATACTGACATAACATTCTTTGATGTGAATATTTACAAAGTCTTCAGATATGGCTCCACTGAAACCTGGGGAATCATCCCATTCACCTCAGATACAAAGGCACAATTATGGATACTTGCTTGTCAGAACTTTAAAAAACCAGAATGTTGACACTTTTAAATTGTTATTTACAACTTACAAAAGCACACACTCTTACAGTTCCTTTTCCAAATCAAGAGGTAAACACGTAGTAACACCACAGGCAAGCTCAGTGTGCAGAGCAGCACTTACCTTATGATACCTCCTATATTTGGATAAAATCTTGCCATTAATACTCCAGCTCCGACAATCGCTATGTTCAGGATGAGCACATGGAAAACACTACAGGGAAATGAGGAAAGAATATTAAAATCTATGATGTATTTATTACAAAATATCATCATCTTTCATTTATACTAACATTTAACTGGTATATAGATGGTGTTTCAATTTGCATGACTCACTCTATTAAAGCTAATTGATTTCACAGTAAACATAACATCTATTGAATATCCTGAGTGCCAAACTCTAAATATCTGGTGTTTTGACTCAAAATATTCTTAATGAGTAAGTATGTGTAATTTGGCAATTCTTCTGAAAACACCATATGCAGTACTCAGCACTCAAGTATTTCAGATGGATATTCAAATATCAAGGAAACAATACTATATAACTTAATTCCCACAAGAAAGAATTAGCTTGTTCAGAAAAAGATCTGAATTGCTCAAAATGAACTAATGGAAACCAAACCAAAAGAAAAGATATATAATGGAATGGAAAACATTAGACAGAATACTAGGGAAAAACTACCAACACTACCATCATCAAAAACATGCCACCTTAATACTTGACCTCTGATGTATTTTGATAGAGAACAAATGTTGGATCTAATTTAATACGAGACCTCTGTACTGCTTACACTAGATTTTAATTGATGTTGGTTTTACAAATAATTTCCCGTTACTTTCCTTTTTGCATTAAGGATTTAAAAAAATGAAGTTTTTCTGTTTTACAAAAGCAGCTTTTAATGCATGAGACTAATGCAGTATAGGCATTATGAACACAGCTCAGACTCAGGAGAGTATCACTTTTCTATAGAGAATATAAAATGTTGGCATATTTCAATATAAAGTAAAGTCAGGAAATACAAGAAAAAAAAACACTAGGGTATTTTGGTCACACAGCTGTTTCTGTGAAGGAAAAGGAGAAACTGCACACAAAACATATACACAGAGTTTTTGTTTATTCTCCAGGATGACTTGATGTCTTAAACTGTAAACTGATGCTAATTTTCCCCCTTTTATTTTTATTTTTTAACTGTAGAAAGTATCTGCCTTATGTAGGATGTTACTAACAATCTTTTAAAGGTTACACCTGAAATGGTAGTAGTCACCACTTTCATGGCTGAAAGGCCGTGGCTGCTAGTTTTCAGGTTAGGAAGACAGATGAGGCTGTAGAGGAGCCTCATTAAAGTTTAGGGGAATGGTAGTAATTTACATGCAAAGAAATAATTGAAGATACAGACTATTTCTAACATTTGCTCTTAAAAATTGTTGTTGTTGTTGTTGTTGTTTTTAAATCAAAAGGACAGAAATAACATCCTTAATTCTGTTTGTGGTGTTTTAACTGTGCTACAAAAACAGGTACACTTCAGAGACAGAAGACAGCAGTGGGAACACAGAAGCTGAAATTATAACAAAAATATCATCAGATATGAAACTGGTAAAACTCCAATGATCAAATTAAACCTCTAGAGTCAGACTATTAGGGAAAGATGGACCAGACATTCACTGCTTCTCTAATATTGCTAAAGATATCTCATTAACTGACCTGTTCACAAAAGCATTTGCCATTAAAATTTACTTCCTCTCACCCTGTACATATGACAGATTACCAATCTTACTGTCAGATAACACGAATGAAGCCAAACATTTATAAGCACAGAAAATGATGGCAATTCCTTCTTTTTCTTTTTTTTTTCTTTTTTTTTTTTCTGATTAATTCTCAGCAAGCAAGAAAATGAGTCCAGCCTTCACAATTCAGAAATGTTCTTCAAATTTGAGTCAGTTCAGAAAATCTTAGCAGAAAAACTAAAAAAAAAAAAAAAAAAAAAAGTCAGAAATATGTGATTCTGACATGCTTTAAAACAGAAGTGACTTTGTAGTTCAAAGTTGCTTTTCTAAAAATTAATTCAGGTTTCTTGTAACTTCAAAAGTGTGTGTGTGTGTTGTGAAAAAGTGTTTTTCAAGCTATTCATCTGGGAAAAAAATCAGGGCAGGGTGAGGGGGATGGGGCAGTGATGTGTTTTAGCTCAATTGAAAATAATTGTCTCAAAATGCTGGAGCCTCCAAAACAATGCAGTGCTTGCGCAGAATTGCTTTGCAGTTTTAATTTATTGTTTTTAACTGCTTTGCAGCACCCTCAAGAATAATAACAAAATCAAAAAGCCTGAAAAGGATTTAAATCCGTCTGTTTCAGGGCTAAAGGTTGCACTGTATTTGTCCTTGGGACGTCTTTGCACCTTTTTCTACATTTTGCACCATTGTCTACATTTCTACATTTTAGCAGCCCAGATTAGACCATAAGGAAAGAAAGGAAATTAAAAGTGCTGCAGTAAGTGTGTAGTCAAAGGGTGAACTCCCACTTTTAAACAACAGGGGAAGCAAGAAGGCAAAGCAAAAAAAAAAAAAAAAAAAGAAAAAGATAATTTAAGTAAGGACTTTTGAAAGGTTACTTAATCTGAAAATGCATTTCTTCCTGGAAATCTCACTCAAGTGACATCAGTCAAAATACTGAATTACAGCAGTTTAGATGCCAGGCAGAAGCTAGGTGAATAGAAGATAATTAAGCATGCATGCAAACAGCAGAAATGTGTTTCATTGCATCAGAAGACACACATCTGTGGGAGAACTGGCAGGTCTGCTGGGCTACCATGGAGTAAAGGGAGGACAATCATTTGGGAAAGCCAAGTGATTTCTGTCCATCAGTTTATTTAACCTCTACGAATAAGAAAGTTGTTTTAAAAAGTTCTAAAAAATGATTAGATGTACAAAGTATTTTATGCACAACATATAATTAATCAAGGGAATTCTGTCACAACTATTACCGTAGCCAAGAGCCAATAACAACACTAACAAAAATTAGCTTTCTATACATCCAAGAAGATCCAGAATCTCATGAGACAGCAGATAAACCACATGCCTCTGGCTCTAAGTCACCCATTAAATTATGCCATTGCAAACATATCTCACTTTAGGAAAGAAAGTAATTTCCCAACCCATGGCATCTTGGCCTTGTTTTACACCACCACGGAGAGAAGAGAATAAACAGTTTCTTGGGTTTTGTTCCAGTATGTCCCTTTCTGTGACATAGTCTGTATACTAGCATCCATTTTCCTTAATGAAAGAAGAAATTAGGAAGCATTCTCCTGTTTCTAAATCTTTCATTGGAAGCACAAAAAGGCTCAAGACTTTGTGATGATGCTTGTCAGAAGACCATTGTATCCAGCATATCTACATATGTATTTAAGACAGGCAGAGACACAGGTGTCTGAGGCTAGTACAGAAGAGGAAGGAGAATTCTCCATCTTAGAAGCAAGGGGGGTTTAGCTCTCATAAGAGAAAGTTGATTCTTTGTCAGGAGGTAGAATTTAGACCAGTTGGGCTCTCAGAAAACATCATCACAGGCTTAGTGTCGGAGGATATATGATGCTAATTACTTCCCCTTTATGCTTCAGACAAGCAAGCTGTCACTGTTCAGTTGATCCGTGTGAAACCTGGCAGTAGAAAAAGGTACCTGTCATATGCCTAACCTTTGAAGTTTGGAGAGGATGAGCTTGTTTGTCATGCAAAACCACAGATAAGTAGGCTACACCATAGCTAAGCACAATAAAGCACTGTCAACAGAAAAACAGTAGCACTGCAAGATATCTAAAAAGCACACGGGGGTCAGTCTTTGGACAAAAAACTCCTCTAAAGTTGATTAAATGGTTCCTCATTACAATTCAGTCATAATCCACGGCCCACCAGCAAAAGCCAGGATATGAAAAAGATGCTGCTTTTGGTAGAAATTGGATGATAACCAATCGTCAAGGCTAAAAACTACAAAGCAGCAAACTAATACCTTGGTGCTTCATCATATCCAGTGAAAGACAAACAGTAAAGAAAAAAAGGAATTATAGCAAAGAATCAATTTGTTCTGGGCAATAAAGTCACTGCTAGCAAGTACAAATTATCTGGTAGCCCTGTAGCACGTGTGTTCACATGTGTGTATTCAGTCAACACACAGCTTTAAGAAGCATCCATCCAGACTTCAAGTGCATCAGGTATCCACATGTTCCTGCGAGGAAGGTTGGCTTTTAAGATCAGGGAGCTTCTGGTTCACGTGAAACATGCAGCACTTCTATAAGCAACCCAGATCTTAAAAACGAAGACAGGAAAATTTGCAGTGGGGACTGGGACCAAGGAAGGGGCTGTTTGTTTCGTTTTGTTTTTTTGAGAAAAATTGGACAATTGCAGACAGAAGGCAGATTTATATACAACTCTCTCAGCTGCAAATACAGAAAGGATGTAATTTAATAGAAAGGATATAACAATGGAAATACATGTGATTCAGTGTATTGAATCACAGTGGGGTTAACCAAGGCTAGGTGGCCAACACAGATCCTCAAATGCACAAACAGCATGATTCAGCACAGTGACAAATCTGCTGTATATACAGACACATGGATATACCATCAGTGAATGCTTCTGAACGCTATTTCCACAACCCTTCTTCCTGCAAAATCAGTCACAAAAAGACAAATTAATTTTTTTTTTTTTTTTTTTTTAAATCTTTCTAGAAGAATGGCACAAAACCTTGCCTTCTCCTCTTTTTCTTCTGCTTCACCCTTTTGCTTCCTTATTTACAAATTTTCACCAGTCAAGTGACTGGAAATATTTCTCTCCATATACACACCTTATGTATATATCTAAGAGCTAAAGCTTGAATCTCTGCAGGTCAGCCTCCTTATTGCCTGAGAACTATTAGCCTTTGAGACTTAAGATTTTGATGCAAGCCAAGTATATACAATAATTAGGGGAATGATTGTTTTCCTATGCAAAAGCCATGCCACTTAATGTCTCTAGCTAAGTTCTTTAGGGTGGATCTACAAGCTTCACAGAGAAACATCAGTGTACATCAATAAGAGCTACTACTTCGTATTTCCAAACTATGTCCCCCCAGACCAGCTCTCCCATTGCTCTTAGTTTAACTACAGATCTGTTTATAAGCATGACAGAACAGGAGAGTGATCGCAGAAATATGAAAACATGTCCCAGGTCCTGGAAGAAATGACATGGGACTTTCACAAGGCCCACCAAAGCTCTGGAACGGGCACAGGAGAGTTTCTATGGTGACAGATGATGATGTGTTGAGTACTGCATGTTCATACACAGGCTTTCACTACACTGGGACTATGGTCCGTTTTTTCCAGAGTAGCTGTTGGTAGCAAAACCAAGAATACTGAAATTCTTGGAAAAGTGATATGGAAATGGTGCTACTGAAGAAGGATCATCAGTTTTTGCTGCTGGTGAGAACCAGTCATCAAGAGGTATTACACAAGCTGGTCACAGGTCTTTACCATCCTTCTAGAGACAGATCCTGTGCTTGTTACCAGTCTTCAGTTAGTCCCCATTGCACAGAAAAACAAAGGGTTGACCTTGTCAGCTATAAATATACAGAAGCTGGAGCCTGGATGTCATTTAAGTGACATTTGTGCTATGTTTGATAGCTGGGATACTACAGAGAGACACAGACAGACAGAATGTACTACTTCGTCTCCATTAGTGAGCTAGCTATACAAGTAGCTTCATAGAAACTATTTCTGACTTCTCAGAAATTTTAAATACCTCCCTCTAAAAAGTCTTAAAAAAAAAAAAGAGAAAAAAAAGAAAGAAAAGAAAAGAGTGAAGCTACCCACAGGATATCCTGGAGATGAGAACGATGTATTTGCATCATCACATTCGTCATACCACAAAGGCTTAAAACAGCAAGCTTGAGCTAACCCAAGCAGAGGCTGGTATAAAGGTGTAGATTTTTGGAGAGGGCAGGAGGGAAATGACAACTATTCTGGTCAGGGAGTAACTGGGGGGAGGAGATGGGAAGAGGCGCATCTACGTAATATAAAGGACATGGCTGTTTCCCAATGGCTGTGAAATCCATGTTTAGCACTTAAATCAGTTGTTTCCAATAGTAGTAGCTTGCAGCAGTTCCTAAAAGTCTCTTTAAATTTGAACTGAGTAAAATTTAGCATCAAAAAAAGTAGGCACTTATTTCACTACCTAATTTTAGGCATCCAATTTCTAGACCTTTTCATATCTATTTTAGGACCCAGAAGAAACCTGAAACTTTTAACAATGTCTTCCCAGACCTATATGCTACTGCTTATGCCACAGAGGAAACGCACATTGCTTCCTGGGATATTTTTTCCCTTCTCTCCATCAACAGTAATTCACAATATAAAATAAGAAACTCTGAGATAAATACCAACTTCTCAGCTGTGACAAATTCAGACAACACCACAAATATAAGCATCCTAGGTTTTATTTAAAACAAAAACAAAAACAAAAAAAAAAACCCACACCACTAAAGTTGAAATCTGGATCTGCCTGGAGTTTAGGCAGTGTACAAATGTAAGGGTGTGGCTCATCTCTGAAATTAGCATGTGAAAAGTTATTTTTATAAGCACAGCAGCACTCTAGATACCAGGGCTAACAACTCACTTAGCTATTAGCTGTTTAAAAACAGCCAGATGATTACTACCTATGAACAATCAAAACTCGTGCTGTGCTGTGAAAGGTTAATATGCAGAACACACGTCCTTCAGAACTTAAAGACTGCTCGATATGTTTCTGAACTGAAAAAATGGTTTTTTTTCCCTGTACAAAAATGCATGACAAAGGAACCGTGTTGACAAAATTCCTCTGTTTATTGACAAACTGAAGAGCTAAAACAAAACATCCCTCCCCCCTCCTTCTGCTCTGCCAAGCTGTAGCAGTCTGTAGTGTTAGCAGGCAAGAGTTTACTTTGCATGCCTATTCAAACTTTGCCTCAACAAACATTGTGAAATTAGCTTTTGAAATGTACCTAATGCACCAAAGGAAACTCCGGAAAGCTCAGCCAACTTTCTGACAACGAACACAAAAGGTTAGTTAAGTAAAATGTGCCAAGGTCTTGTCAAAGGGTAGTCTTCTTACCTTGGGTAAGCATTTCCAAAAAGCTGTCTTAACAGCTGGACCCGTGCCAGATAGCCCAAGAGTGGGTATACAGTCATCATCTGAAACAGCAGGAATATTCTTGCAATAAATGACATGATGTCGTTGCTGGGAAAGTTATCTAGAAAATTCTAAAAAAAGGAATAACATTACATTTATCAATGGTGGCTTGATTATCTTTACATGTTGATTTTAACACCTGTGTGCAAGAAAGAAATGGGTAAAAGCCATTATAATTGCAAAAACAACTCCCTAGCACAGAGTACTCTTTTTCCCTTTTACAACTGTTACACCACCAAATACCACCTAATATTTTAATATTGAAGGACTGATGCCAGCTTTCTTATTAACAGTATATTTTCTAATCTTGGGAACATCTTAAAACAATCAAGGTATGAAACAGCTACCTGAATTGTTATGTAAATAAATTCATATGCTGCTCTCACCTGTCATATCATATCTAGACACTAAAAATAGGTATTGAACATGTAAAATTAGATCACAAACAAATAAGGATAGGATCATATACTGTAAGTGTAAACACCTGAAAAACAGAGTAGTATAAGACTTATATATGGAAATATATAAGTGGCTTTATAACATTTAGGATAACTACAGAAAATAAACTTAAAAAAGAAACAAACAAAACACTTATCATTTATTATTTAACTGTAGACTTTACTCCATGAAGTTACTTCAAATGGTTCAAAAAAAAAATTCCTGATTAAACAGCAGTAACAGTTCTAATTAACATACAATCTCAGGACACCTTTCAAAGCTCCTTTATTGGTAAATACTATGCAGGAGACATAGTACACCTTGCATAAAATGGATCACCAGTTGACAACTCTTATCTTTGAAGTAGTTGAGAGTAAGGGAATCAGCCTTGCCTATAGGTAGAGAAGAGTTAAAAAGCCTTCACAGCAACAATTGCAAGAGGTGCTGTTATCTAAAGAACTTTGTTGGCAAGGCCCACCACAGTGTTAGCCTCCAAACCTATCAATACAAAGAGCTCCTATATGAATACACTTGCATTCCCTTTCATGTTTATTATTTTTTATTTTTTGGGGGGCAGGGTGGAGCTAGTACCTGAAACTAGCCCCAATGAGTGGGACCTGCCACTGCACACACAATTACACATAATACTTTTCAGGATTGAAGAATCTAAAGCAATTGAAGCCTGTACTGTTCATTTTGGTCTTTTCTTCATCACTTTCACAGAGCATTTATTTAATGTTTGTTTTTAGAGAACTGCTGGCAACCAGACATGAATACTAATGAGATAGCATAAGCATTACTCATCTGCTTGTGGTAGTGCCCATGAAGCATTAGCCAACTGACCAGAGTGAAGAACAGATGTGTCTGCTGGGGTGAATCATGAAGCAAGGGGTAGTAGTTTTTTTTAAACATACTTATTTAAAAGTCAAGGGTGAATATATAGTACAGTAAAACATCTCACCTGTTCAATACATTCTTTGGATAGTGGTGGAGAGGGAAAAGATGCAAAAATTATCACTCCGACATATAGATATGTTAATCCCACCAGTAAGTAAGCAATGGAGAGGTCTCTCACCTGAGGAAAAATAAAATATTATTTTGGCCAGCACTGACACACCAAAACAGGTAACATAAAAAAAAATAAATTACTTAACGATTTCTATTGCATTTGCTAGTTACTTTTATATTTTATCATACAATCATAGAATATCCCAACTTGGAAGGGACCCATAAGGATCATCAAGTCCAACTCCTGGCACCGCACAGGTCTACCCAAAAGTTTAGACCATGTGACTAAGTGCACAGTCCAAATGCTTCTTAAATTCAGACAGGCTTGGTGCAGTGACTATGTCCCTGGGGAACCTGTTCCAGTGTGCAACCACCCTCTCGGTGAACTTCTTCCTGATGTCCAACCTAAACTTCCCCTGCCTCAGCTTAACACCATTCCCACGGGTCCTATCACTGGTGTTTACAGAGAATAGGTCACCTGCCTCTCCACTCTCCCTCGTGAGGAAGTTGCAGACTATGATGAGGTCCCTCCTCAGCCTCCTCTTCTCCAGGCTGAACAGGCCCAGTGCCCTCAGCCACTCCTCATAGGTCAATGTTTTATGTTTGTTATTTTTAATTGCTTTTACATTTTTACTTTTACTTATTATTTCTTGAATGGGGACTTCAAATCTGGATCAGACCAGAAAGCTGCAAGATAATTCAAATTTGAGCTAGATAAGTCTTACATGTCTATGTAGATATGGAAAGGATACAATAAAAAGATATTTCAATAGATGTAGTATGTTATTGCCAGATGTACAAACATTCATATATTATTTAAACATACATATTATTAAAACAAAAAGCTCCTCTCCTTTCTTGTGCTCAGCTATTACTACTAAGAGCTATGGGGCACAGTGACAGTTGTTAAAGACAAAGCCCATCAGTGCTGTAGAAGTCTTTTGTCCAGACTAAAATTTTACAGTTAAAGACATGCATACCCAGCTGCATATATAACAGAGGATGATGCACAGACTCCAAAATAGAAATTAATACATCAAGCATTTGCATGAATGCTGTGATAATGGAAGACACAGCTGATATATCATTACATAAAAATTACAAATATAACCCAAATAAAACAAAGGCATATGTATGCAGAGAGGTATATATGTCCTTTAGCTTATTACTGTATTATATAATGCCTCTGGGCATTATATAAAATTTGCCTATCTGTTTTGTTAGTAAATGTCTATAAATGTTCCAGATAAGTTCACTAAGTAATTGTCAAAGATTTTTAGGAGACAGTGCTGAAGCTAGGCTGATAAACCCATTTTTAAATGTGTTACATATGTTCACTTCTGAAAACTTTGACAATATTTATAATGCATCTAATATGTAAAAAGTATTGAACTACACAAAATTTAGTGGAAGTTTGTTAGCTACATTTAGTATTGGAATTTAAGTAGCAAAATTCCTCAAGTATTTTATAAAATTGCAGAATTCACGTATACATTTGCCTAACCTAACAGCAGTGTACTTATAGTGTTACCTTTCTACATTGACTTAATTTTAGTAATAAATAAAGGCAGACCTTTTTTATAGTCATAAACTGTATTCTATATAAGCTTATGCTATGCTACAAGACACTCATTACCTTACAGCAAACCATTTGTTCAGAGGCTGCTAACAATCAGCTTCTTAAAGGATTACTACTAATGCTTCAAAATATGACCCTATTTTCCTATGACTAAGAAGCAAATCTTATTAGCACAGGCACAGCACCAACTTTTATTAGGTCTATATGTCTTCCAGACCAGGATTTTATGGCATCCGGCCAGCTCACAGAGCATGGGCTTGCTCACATCTCTGCACGGAAATGTTTCCCTGAAGTGTTTATTCACACTATCTCCTTGAGAAAAGAAGCATATTTTACACCTTTCTGGGATCTTCTGAAGGCAGGCAGTCCCTCATGAAAATAAACACAGGGTAGATTACAAGTTTCAAGAAGCGTTCTGAACTGAAAACTGGAATCTTCTGCTCATTTTGCCAGTGAAAAGAAGATCAACGCCTTTTTCCCTATCAGTCCACAAGAGGCCAACGATCTTTCTGATCAGACATCAAGGCGCTGCTGATGCATAACCCCAGGGTTGCCCTTGTACGCCCTGACAGCTACACATTTCCAGCTGCAACCTCTTCCTGTTGCTAATCAGTTATATACAGCTGGAACACGCTTCTAGAGTCCACTCTCCTTGCACTGGTCACTGAGTAAGGACTACAAACTCCACCAGAGGTTGCGCAATAAAATTTTCTTTAAATTATTCCCAGAATTTCTCCAGATTGCTATGACAAATACTTGCAGTTGTGAGGTCAAGAAATCTCAAAAGAAATTCATGCTACTTCTTTTGGACTGCACTTGATTAAGAGTTGCTAGTTGGTATGTTGTTACCACTATTACCTGTGATTATACTAGCTAGTCTGTGTTCCAACAGTTTCTCGAGAGTGTCTGCTTTAATCTGTACTAAAACTAAATGCTGACATGATTTTGATAATGTACTTTTATAGCACATGACCCAAGATAGCCTTGACACAGGTGCTGTAACAACATACAAAATATCCAGATTTTGATTTCCATAAGCAGCAAAAAATAGTAGCGAAAACTCAAAAACAGTATTTATTTCTTCTCACACTTCAGCTGCACTGCAAATATCTGTTTCTGAGTTAGAAAAAAGCCACTAAGAGGGTTATTTTCATAGGAGTACATGTTTGCATGTAACTGGAACACCTTTTGATTACTGTTCAGGAGACTTGGGTTCACTCCCTAAGGACCTTGACTACAAATACTGTTTAAACAGCGTAATTACAGATAAAACTAAAGGACACATGGGGAGACGTAAAAGGATTATTTTAAAATAACAAAGCAATAATCACATTTGTCAATTTTAAATTTAATATTAATACATTTATAGTTGTTCTTCTTCCGCTCTGGTGGAAGCTGCCTAAGCATATAGAATACAGCAGCCCTTGCACCTAGACTTTATAATCTAAAAGTCAAATGTAGAACAGATGGTTGCAAGAAGGAAGTATATGGGGGGATCAGGGTGGAAGGGAAGTATCGCAAACAACATGTGGGTCACAGTCCATAAAGACTGACAGCTTGCCACCTGCCAAGCCCTTCTCAATACACCTGAAATAACAAGCAGCTTTTGAGATGGAAACTGGACAATGCTTTAGCCACAGTTATGGCTGATCAGGAGCTTTTCTGGTCAGACTCATGGGATGAAGCATTAAAAGTGTCTCTGGAGGAACACAAAATTGGGCAACTGGGGCTGGCAACAGCTGCGGAACAGAGGCAGAAATTGGCCTTCTAAAAAAAAGGATGAGCGATAAATCAGGTGAAGCTAACTTTAAAAGAGCTCTGAAAGTACAAGATGTTATATTACTAGCCACAGACAAGTACCCAGGCACAGGCTGGACATGTGGCACAGGGCTGGATGCAGCACAGCAAAGGCTCTGTGGCTCCACAGGTCTTTCCTCTGAAATGCTAAAAAGAGCAGACAACTTTCAGTTCTTGTTTTCCCTGTTCTATGCCACGGGAAAACAGCACATTTTTTCTTCAGTACCACAGTGAATGCAAGTTCATATATTCAGCTTTTGCATGGGGAAGCCCATATTGGAATCAATTCATTTTAGATGGGTAACCTCTCAAAAGGCAGGTGCTGCCTCTGCAATATCTCACCTAGACTCTGATCTGTATCATAAAAACAGACATGACCTGTTCAAGTGCCAAGGGCAAGTGATAACATATAACAGGATGACAAAAGTACTTCACCAAGATCTGTAATGCTGGACACAATCCTGGCTGGAAAGAGAAACTGATGGCAAAGTAGCACCAATGGAAGCTCACTCCGTACATGGGTAATAAGAAATGTTCCAATATTGCAGAAAATAAGCAGAACCCACAGCTCCATGCCTTCTGCAGCTGCTGTGTGAACAAAGCCCACCCTTCTGTTTCCAGCCTTTCCCCCTGGTAGGTCCACAAACAATGGTTAGGAGTCAGCACTAGTACACAGAGCATGCTCCCCTGTAGCTCCTGCACAGGGCTTGTACCGATGCTCAGGGAATCAGATCACAGAAGTGAATCAGATGGAAGTTATCAAACCAGCTCACTGTGCAGTTGCACAAACATGCTGATAGATACAAGGGGGAAACAGCGTGAGACAGGAGCAGGGAGAACATTATGTGGTCAGCAGGACTGCTCAACACTGAGCTGCAGATGAAAAACCATGCTCACAGGGCTTCTCCAGGCCTTGCTGTTGACATTTGGTTTACTCCAATGCACCGCTCCTCTCACACCCACCACTGTATGGGAATAGCAGTCAGAGGACTCCTCCCCCACGTTTTAAACTTGGGGCAGTTATGCACGCCTCTTACCAGAATGGAAGCTGCAATTGTTTTGGATTTCTGACGACATAAAAGGAATGTTACTGTTTTTCTTACTTTTTTTTTTCCACCTCACCAAAGAGCGGTTCTTATGACCACTAGTTTCAGCAAGTTGTACTTTCCCAGCTTGTCAAGTTCTGTGCCTTCTCACAGAACTCTGGTGGAAGTGACACGATAGTGTGTTGAGCCATTAAGCAGCAGTCTCCATCCGATCTCCATGAGATACCGATGTCAGAAGACATATTTTTGATGGAAATGTAGCATTAGGTCAGAGGTTGGACTCGATGATCTTGAGGTCTCTTCCAACCTAGAAATTCTGTGATTCTGTGATTCTGTGAAGAAGTACCCTCTATTTGTGACCAATCACAGAGGCTGAGAGCCATATACATATGTAAACTTCCCACTTAGTCCAGCAGACCAGTGAAATAATCACAAAACAGCTCTTCAAGAACATCAGTGCTTCATTAACATTTGCAAAGCACTTTGCAGGCATAGGTGAAAAGCTCCTGTACAGCTACAAACAGCAAGAAACATGCCAAGACATCTCTAGCCAAATAAAACTCCTAGAAAAACTATGTACAGACTTAGCTCCCATTGCAAATCTTTCCTGCCATACTAAAGGCTGTTCCTTCTGTGCAATTTCAATGCTCTTCTGCAGTGCAACAGTCTTGTTGAGGGCTGGGAATCCATGTAGGGCTGACCTCGATACCCAACTTAAACCCCAGAGAGGGCGTTTAGAAAAGCTGATTCAAATGCAGGCAGCAGTTTTTTCCTCCTTAACACAGGAAGCACAAACTGGAGAAGACTGCAGATACTACTCTTTGCTGCTCTTATTGCTTCCTCTAATATAAATGAAGGGGGTATGGCCACAGGAAAAAGTCTTGAAAGTGGCACGGAGGCAGTAGTCCTCTGCATAAAAAGCTAACTGCATAAGTGACAGTGCCTTTAAAATGTGAAAACCACTGCTACGAAAAGATTTATTTCCTTCTTCCATATTGTAATATTTTATCAGGAAAACTCACTGAGAAGAATTTGCTTAGTTTTCTTTCTCCAGAACACTGCTAACCCACTCTTTAGTTGTTAAACTACTTTCAGAATTGTCTGTAAAACACAAGAAGCCTTCCTGGAGGAGAATTCCTTACTCCTTTTCGGAGGGGCATCACTATCACCTGACCTTGTTTCACAGGGACAGTCATCTCATTGCATTGGCACATAATCTGAACTTTGCCTCTGAGTAATCAAAACAGATGAACCAGTCTTTGGCCCGCCTATTAATTAAAAATCTTTCTATGTTATTGCAGTTACCTTTCCAACTAAGATTTTAATGAAGCTGGACAAGAATCCTGGAAAGTACTGGAGCAAAAAAAATCTAAGCAATTACTGCAGGTAGGTACTTAAACCACTGTATCATGCTTACTCCATTTTGTATTTTTAAGATGGGAAGATACTAAGAATGTAGTTTCACATGGGTGAGTAGTACGTAACATTTTCAAAGGACAAAGGATCAGTGCAAAGACTAGGTATTGCATTAGTTCCCAACCCAGGTTTCCAACCTTGGGGATTTCCTAAATAAGTTCACGTTTCTCTACAAACTTTGAGTTGTTACACAAACCTACTACAGCAGCTCTCAGAAAATATGTTATCTAGAACTCATCATTGTTTTTCAGTACTCCACCAGAATCAGTTCTGTGCTCCAGATTCTCCTCTATTTTTTGTTTTAAAATAGGTAACTTTTTCCACAGCACCTTTGTCAGTCTTTCTGCCTCTTACATGTAATTTGGCCATTTAATGCCAACATGACCACAAATAAGCCTGGGATTCTCCTCACGGCTTCATTCATAATGCATATGTAACTGATTGGCAGCCAGTGAAAAGTATGTATAGGTGGTTTCTTATCAGATCACAAGAATGATTTGCATTTTCTGAAACTATTATAGTCCCTGGATCAATTTCAAGAGAAGCAGACAGGAAAAAAATAGTGTCACCTGGCAATATATATACAAATCAGAAACGTCGTGTGAAATTACTTACGTTGTTTTCTTGATTCTTGTTGTTTTGAAGAAGAGTGATGACACAATTGTGGATGAAGAAGGCAAGTGTCAGAACTCCCGTAAGCTGGGGGAACAGAATTCTAAACTCTAAGGAGGGGGAGAAAATAGTGTTAATAACTTGTTTCTGTGAATCAAACAATGCCAAAATTCAGAGGACATCTAATGTTGTGCAGTCTACTGGCAAAAACACGAACAGTCAAGTTGAAATGGGAAAATCTGTCTTTGAACATAGCCAACAAAATATTCAAAATGCATGAAGACAGTGGTTACTGTATAACATACTCTCCATGAAAGCTTCTCACATGTCCCTAACCATCAAAATTCATCAGGTAATCTAGGACTTACACATATAAACTTTTTTGCTTCTCAACATTGTAACTCCAAAGCATTTCTGAGGGGCGAATTGGTTTCACTGAAGCTGTATATATATTGGTCCCCAAAAAGGGAGATAGGCAGCAATCATATGTTCTGTGAGCATCCTCTGTTTATAGAAAGGCCATGATTAGCAAATCAGTTATGCTATCAGAGGAAAACTGACATCTGCAGATGCTTAGGATGTGCTTCTTTGCTTCTTCCAAAAGACGGCACAAAGAAAGGTAGAGCGACTTCTTCCCTTACCATACCTTTTTACAGCAGCTATGGTGCCCTTTTTTTTTTCTTTTCTTTTTTTGGTCTCCATGGAAATAGCATTGTTCTGCTTCTTTCCATGCTTGAATGTTAACATCCTCTAGAGTTTTTTCTGGAAGTGCTGCAACTGGTCTATGAATTTACCAATGCCACAACATTTATTATAAAATTTATTATAAAGCACCATTTATTATACAAGGGTATATGTACATATTAGAGTATTACAGTAATTGGAGATCGCTGAGCTAGCTCAGCTTTTGGAAAACATCCAATAATATAGCAAAACACTCATCAGAGGCTCACTAACCCTTATAGATCAAATCACACAGAGCTCCACGCAAACACATCTAAACCAGATTTCTCTAAATTGCTTTGAAGTCAGCCAGGTAAACACACCCCAGGCAATTTACAAAGGACTCATCCAGGTTGCCAGAATATGCCTTCCCTAGGGCTGGATTCACTGTATCTTCAATACCTACCTAGCATGATGTGTTATCAGTAGAATTCAGAGTGCAATCAAATTTTGGGCGTCTTTTCCAAAGCACTACTTGAACTTCAATAATAAAAATCACACTGACGGATTCAGAATTTCTCTTAGTGCTGTGTTTTCCCCACCGCTACAACAACTAGTTTTAGCTGGACTTGAATGTATTTAGCTATATACTTTGTCTATTTTCTAGCCATACTAGCGACACTGCCAAAATAATCACACCACTGGGTGCTCCACTTTGTAGTGACCATCAACACACGTGATACTGTAATTCATTTTATACTAGGACTGATGAATAGATCTTTAGACCTGAACTTCAAGATGCTTAAAACCTGCTTTTTTAGACTTTGTTTGGTTTCTGGCTTACATGGGTTAGTGAACCATGGTTTGGTTGAATTTTCTCCAGCATAATAAAGAGTTTGTAAATACGAGTCTATTGCAAGTATTCAAGGGCTGTCTGTTGTGGCAGCTCAGATTAAAATTCTGTTTTCAGAGAAAGCTCATATTGGGTTGCTCAGAGAGGTGTGTTGGCAGTGTAACCTACCTGTTATATACATATTGACCCCTGAAATTATTCACAGCAGTTCTCCTTGTCTAAATAAATCTTACACTGGAGCAAGATCAAACATTTTTGTCTATATACTGACTTTGAGCAGCGCAAATTAGAGTATTATTTCTATTTACACGTAGCATTAAGAATAATGTCATACAAAATAAATCAGGTCATTAATGTAGACGCTAATCACCCAGTGCTTTAAAACCCAAATAGTTACATTACAGACAAAAGTAGTTTGTTAGTTCATAAAACACTGACTGGAAAGTAAATGCAGTGATAGAGGAAAACAGTACAAACAGCACTGTTTTAGAAGTACCTACATCTGTTCATACCTATTTAAGTTCATATTTATGCTGCAGTAGTCAGAAGGATTCTTAGGGAATTAAGGAGATTAATAATTCATCCTCAAAGCATCTGCTCTGGCCTTGCACACAGGCATACTCGGCAAAAATTGCCTGGTTTTGAAGACTCAGCCAGAAAGGATGATCCTTTCTCCTCTTAGTGAGAAGACAAAGTTGAAGAAACTGTTCAGCACAGAATTTCACCTGTTTCTTGGCATTCAGATCTTTAAATAGGTCTCTAAATGCCTGGCTCAGATGAGAAAGGAATGATACTCAGCAGTTATGGAAAAATGAACAAACAGATCTGATGATAGTCAGGGACTGGGGGGACAGGGAAGGGGAGTACCGGGTTTTAAGCAGATATCTTGGCCAAAAATACATGGAATGCACTAGCTAAGCTGTTTATGCTGCTCATTATTGTGCCAGATCAATTTCAACTGCAGAGCTGAATTGACCCCAAGGGAATGGTAGAAGAACAAGAATAAGTAGCAGAAAGATTACTTCAACTATCATGTGAACACACTTAAACCAGTTGATTTTTATATGAAGAATTTTACTCAGTTAATTACACTCTGTATTTTACCCACTGAGCTGTTACTCATGTTGCCACAGTGCATTACCATCATTTCAAAGATTAGGTCAGATTCTACTAGAAATGTGGAACAACACTGGAGTTTCTTTTTTGATCCCCATGTTGTTCCAGCAATTCAAAACTCATTCTAATGTTTCAAATTATCCTTGTTATCTTCTGCAATCCTACATTCTTGGTTCTAACAACAGTTGGCATCTCATTTATAAAACTGTTGGCACAGAGTTTATTGTGACTGGGAAATTAAAAATGCAGAAATCCACTTTGTTAACATATTTTAACTATCTCACCTGGTACAAAAAACTCATCTTCTGTAAACCAGTTGTATTCTAGGTGGATTCCTAGGTGAGCAGCCTTTACAGTAACCAAAAGAATTAAGTAGATAACTGAAACCGTACCTAGAAAAGAGTAAACAAACATAATGAGACAATAGAAAGTATTTTTGTTGTATTTATTCTTGCTCCATCCAACTAGTTACCAGTAGCCTAAACTCTTACAGTTGCTATTCATTCTTAAAAACACTATAGTGTTCTAAATTTTCTTTTTCTTTCCCTCTACCTGTAAAAGAAAGAGAGCAATGCGCTTGCACCCAATGCAGGTTTTCAGTATGTGGTATGTTCTCCAGATACTGTACTAGTCAGAGAGGAAGAAGTATCCAGCAGTCACTGATGCTGCGTAGGTAGGGAGATCTCTAAACAGTAACAGATGAATTACAGTTTCATCTGTCAGGATTTTAATCTGCCATGGGACACAGCTGGCCACAGAAGCACAGCTATTACGATGTCCATTCGGTCCTCAACTGTGTAAACCAAATAGACCAGGGAGAGATAATTAATGCTTACTGCAGTTATCAACTTTACGCTGGGATCTCAAAGCTTGATAACAACATTTCATAATTACTGATTGAAACATTGTCATGATCATAAACTTGGAGAACCTTGATCATAATGCAGGATTTGCGTTCCCTCTTTTTGGTCCAGTCATCCAGCAATACTCTAAGCAACTATAGACTCCAGACAAGATCACACATGGGTATAAATGTCTTGCTGTGTCTGCATGTGGGATGGAGAGCATATGATGCATTTAAAAGAGAGGGGCAGAAGAATGACAGAATGACTACTCTGAAGGAAATACTGAAGGAAACCATGCACCAGCAATTAAGACTACTGTGATGCAACCTCCAGGCTAATAATACTGCATTATCTCCAAGGCTGCAAAACAAATCCAAGGAAATCATCATTTGATTATACAGAGCATAGTCAAAGAATTAAGTAGAGAAAAGGTTCTGTACTTGAGGATCTGCTTAACAGCTAAAATATTCCATAGTTTCAAGACTTAGATTTCTGTAAGTGTGAAGATAAGTAAGAGTTTTCTATTGAGATTAATTTCAGTACTTCGAAAATAGCTTTCCAACTCTTGTCCTATAAAAACCAAAGAAAACCAACACCTTCTGCATTAGATAACAATCACTGAAGTTATGAGAAAATTTATGCTTTAATCCTCATGTTAGTTCTCAAATAAAAAATAGCTGCCCATGATATGGTGCTTATTTTAAAAGCAGACACAATTATAGCTAGGTCTCACTTGATAAAATATTTTCTTATCCCTAATGTTGTATCACAGATTGACAGTCTATTTAAAAGCCTTATTTTCTACACAGAAGCACTACCACTTACTCAAGGTTCTGTGTTGCGTTTTCATGTAGCAGTTCTAGCAACAGCAGATCCAACCTCTAATTGAGTCACACTGGAACAGAGGACAAATAAAGCCCTCAATTACATGTAATGGAGGTCCATTATCTCCTTTACAATACACATCCATCTTTTTCTAACTGTTCTATGCTCCACATGTTTTTCCCCCTGACTCTTCAGTATAGGCTTCCACTGTTTTCTATACATTTATATATATATGTATATATATATATATATGATATCTATCTATCTATCTATGTAAGTGGAGTAACTTCCACTGTTTTCTATATATTTTAGCCACAGTGAACCAGTGCTTTATCAGTATTTGTTACCTACCCAGCACGTTAAACTTTGCAAAGAAGGATGGAGACTTCAGATTTAGCAGAGGCAGAAGAATGGCAATCAGGTAAAATGGTACCGTTTGTGATTTGTTCCACCACTCCTCAAAGAGCTCAAAGCCTGTACTGTTGCCAGAAGAGAACACCATACTCCCGTTTTGTGGTGGGTGGTCACCAGCAGCGCTTGGGCAAATGACTGGAAAGGAAAAGAAAAATATCCCCAGATGAAAAGGATTTTACACGCATGGAATTTTCACAGCTAAGATCCCATAATTTCTGGAGTGTGTTTTACCCCCTGAGAATAGGATCACTCAAAAGTAATGTTCAACAACTCAGATCCTAACTTCTAGTTGTTTCTTTATTAGGGGTTCAGTGCTAAGATTTCACTTCTAGGCACCTTGTACTTTAGGCTGACAAATGCCACTGTTCTTTCAGGCGAGCACAACAGAGACATACATTTGTTTGAAGCCTGAATTGTAGCACAGGGTAAGCCTTCAGGGTCACATACCCTCCTCACCTGTATCCAGTGCCTGCAGGCACCTGCACAAATTGAGTCATAGCAGCGCATCTCCTCATTTGGCTATATACTTAGCATTGTGATCTGTCCTTGCACACTGAAGTAAGATTAGATGAACCAATGCAAGAGCATCTGTCTACAGAAGAGCCTACATCAATGCATTGTGCCCTGGGAACACATGAACAGCATGACAAGAAATCTACAACTACCAATGGCAGGTCTAAAACTCGTGTCCCAAAGCAAAACACCCCATCATCTTGGTGCCATGCCAGTTGCAAGTACGTCACAGCTGGAAAATACAGCAGAAGCAATTTAAGATGGACACCCATAATGCTGCCAAAAGGGAATGCCACAATTGTTACAGTGGCTGATCAATGGCAGCACCTGGACAAGTGACTGAAACAAAACCAACCAACCAAAACATCCCCTGATGAAAATGTGCTTATTTGCTTTTTGTTAAAATCAGCAGTTCTTTCTAACACATGTCTACAGAGTTATGTGGTGAAATATGAACCTGTCTTATGCTCTTAATTTCTTCTTTCAAATCTTGGCATTCCACGAAACTTTAAATCCTCCCTCCCACACGGGTTTCATGCCTGTTCTATTGCAAAGGCAAAGGTGTATTAAGTGTTTTATCAAGCTTATTGAGACCATTACGTTATTTCCAGTTTTCTTATTTGCTTTCTCTCCTTTGCTTGTAAGGGGATTGTTTCACAGACCTTGCAAAATGTTTTGTTCTTTGTCATTTCCCTGGTATCCCCAGACGCCCTGCCATGAGTAATTTCAGCATCCAGCAGCCCTTTATTTTGTGCAGCAGCTGCATTAAATCTTCTAGTCACTGGAGGATGCTGTGGAATACGGTTATCTACTTTGTCTCTAACTTACACCTCTGCTGCCTAAGAATGGGACAAAACAGCTGAAGCAGGAGAGAGCACAAGAGAAAGAACACAGCAGCAGCTACTGGTGCCTTGCTGGTAAGGACTGTAGGAGAAACGGGATTCAACTTTAGCTTAAATGCAAATCAACTGGTTTGTCTGACTCCAAACAGCTGCTCTCCAGAAACACTGCTACAGCTAGTGTGATGCATAGCTGTATGGCTAGTTGTGAAATGTTTCCCTATTCTCACAACTGCCTACGACAGAGAAAATTTTCTGCTTTATAACAAAGAACTACACATCCAGTTTCTACAGAAAGGCAAAAAGATCAGATACTGACAATGTCCAAACTCCTGCCTTCACTGTGCTTTATTTTCTGCCTACTTGAGAACTCTCAACAGCTCTTTCTTCAAACTTGACTGTAGTTTCTTGCCCTAGTTGTGCATGTCAGACTTTCCACAAAAAAACAAGTGGACACTCATGCAGTTAGACAGTTGTTTCTTTCTGTGTTCAGCAGTTAAAAAAAAATGCTTACAGCTTTTTTAAAATAAAAATGTTCTTGCAGAGCTAGTGAAGAGAAAAGACATCCCAGTCAATAATTTTCTACAGGATGCAGATCTGCTGTGCCCCAGTTTCAGGGTGCAAAAGTTAAAATTCCTTAAGGCAATGCCTCACTGTGCAACAGCTAAGAAGTTTTTAGGAGTACCTACCTGGGTATACACAAACTTGTAATTTGCTTTTTAAGTCTTGCCTCCCTCCTCCCCTGCTGTTTTGTTTTGTTTTAATTATTAACCTTTTTACCTGTGTGGTTATGTGTGGAAGTAAAAACCCCAGATGGAAAATACTAGTTTTTAAAAACAAAGCTATAACTTATGCTATACACTTTATAACTGGAACATGGTTAAAATCTACACATGAAAATGAGTAGAGTAGCCTTTAAACTCCCTCCTCCCCAAACCCGGAAGCACAGTACTAATAAATGTTTCTTACCTTTGTTACTTCCATTTGTGCCAGGAACAATATCTGTTACATTAATATCATGAACATAGTCTAAAAAGAAAAAAAAAAAAAGGGAAAATTCTATTATCAGTGTCTCAGTTTTGCTATCAGGCTCTTAGCTGTTGTCTTAAAAAAAACATTTGTTAAGGAAACATTTTTGAAAATGACATAGAGATGCAATACAACAATTAGTACTCCCTACCAACTCAGGTGGATATTTTAAAACTTCCTTTTAAAAGTGTTTTGAAGTAGCCCCTCACTGTACTACTTCTTTCTCAGCAGCCCTGTCCGTCTATGAAGTACCCTTGCATTCGCTCTCAGCTGTGAACTCCTGTTCCTCCAGCACACTTTTACATGTCCCAGCTCTTGCACAGTAAGTTAGTGAGAAGATGCAACTTGCAATCAGTTTCCTTCAGAACAGAAAAAAAAAAAAAAAAAGATTCATACAACATACCCTTCACACCCTTAGTTTCCATACAATACAGCATGGAAAAAACTTCCCCTACTCATTTTGTTCTCATCTTTTTTTCAGAAGAGGCTCTGAGGGATGTTTTTTCCATATTGTATTTTATGTAAGGGCTTCTCTGGAAAAAGTTTCACCGTCTACAGTCACTTCTCATAGTATTTAGTTTCAAGAATACTTCTGTGCTACTATACTGCTCTGCCACATCAGATATTTTAAAGTTTCTGCAATTTGGCTAGTATGAGAGCGTTGGACAGTAGTTTTCTTTTATTTACATATATACACACATGCAAACAGAAAATGCCCATCAGCCTGGAAATTTAATTAGTGTCTCTCTGGTTAAAATTTGCTTCTGCTGCATGTGGGTGTATTGTGTACACAGAAAATCACTAGGGGAAGTAGGCCTCAAATTTTTAATGCAATTAAGAGCAGATTGTTTCTCATAACGAAAGCAAAAAGCCTTGTGGGAAGAAAATAATTTTATGTTTCTTCATTTTGATTTATGATGCCCTGAATCACTACTGAGTCTCATACTTATTGATATCAGTTCGGTGTACAAAACAAAGAGAAGATGTAATTAAAAACACTCCTCATCTCATCACTTCACCACTGTTTTGTGTTGCTACTTAAAGAAAGTAACTAGTGTGAAGCCATCAAAAGAAAAGACAATTCTTACAGAATTAGAGCACTTTAAAATTAGTTATAGATAGATAAATATTATGTTTCCTCTGTACATAAAAGTGTTTTAGAACTAACAATTGCATTTGTGGTTTTACTTCTATTTCATAAAACAAAAACAGAACAGAAAAATTGGTCACCGCTGTAAGAAGACAAAAAAAAAAAACAACAAAAAAAAGCATATCATATTTGGCTTACTGTCCTTGCCTTCTATATGCAGTACCAATTTCTAGACCATCCTCCCTCAGGATATCCATTTGTTCATGTAAATTTTTGGAAAAGCCACCTGAATGTACTAGAATCAAATACAGCATCCTGCTTAGGACAGCTTAGAAACACATGGTGGGAAGATGCCATTGGATCAAACCTCCATCCTATTACCCATTCTACAGCTTAGTAACTGAATAGCCACAATGAAAGTTAAGACAAAAATCCAATGGTTAAGGTTGTCACAGAGCAAGCAACTTGAGCAAAAACACTATAACAAATATCTTTAAGCGATAAAACATGCCAGACTCATGGAATAGAAGATTTTATTATTATTATTTAGTTTAGAATAATTTAGGATTAAAATGTTAGCCTTGTTAAAGAAAAACAAACTCTACAATGGAATGGCCTTAAGAATATATGAATTAGGTCAGCAGTTAATATAAACCAGTTATTAACCAATAAAGTAATGTGTGTCCTCCAGGGATGGTGGGAACTCTAATTAAACTCTGCTTAGGGGGAATAAGTATCTGTGCAGTTATTTGCCTCAAAAGAGATTTGTTAATTACCTTCAAAACAGAAACTCTTAAATCTTAGTTGTGCTATTCAACACCATGAGTCAGATTTTCAAAGCTCTCAATTCCATCATTTTATTCCCACAACTCTACATACCTAATTGATTGTATCCACAAAAGCTTGTGTGTCCGTGCATGTACAAGGGTGTAACTAACCAATGTTTTCTTTTGTAGCAATGCCAGAATAAAAATTTTCTTTCGCTGTTTTACAGATCATCATCCCTTCAGGGATGATTGCAGAAATGGTCTCTATGGTAGCACTGTAACTGCATTTGCTGAAATCTAGAATGAAACTAGATTTTCTTAGGTGGAGATCTTTTTCATTAACCTGGATCATTTCAGCATGCCATCATATGGCTCATCTGTCATATGGCTGTTCAAATAGTTAGAGTAGTGCAAACAAGGAGGGGGTGAAAATACAGACTGGAAACATGCAAGCTGATTTGAGTTTGGAACTTTCAATTTTAAGCCCACCAACGAACACACATTATAGAAACTGTATCAGAAAGCCTGATTACTCACTTGGACGCCAGATAACTGGTACTTTGTCCTTCATTACAAGCACACTTCAAGAGAGATTGAGAGACTGGCTTTGAAACCATACCTGCTTATGCCCGTAACTCCACACACAGTTACTTATTTTCACTTGACTTTTCACAAAAAGTAACAAAATCAAGATTAAGTAAACTGGACAATCCTTTCTCAGAATAAAGCAAGGTCTTGATCTTTAAATGAGACAGCTGTAAACATTAATCACACATTAATACTTACTGTATATAAACTTTCCTGTGTTGAACAGGAAGTTGGACATAAGCACCCAATAAACAACCATGGCTCCAACAAGCGATACCATAGAAAATAAGAGGCTTGTCCATTGACCAAAAGATCCAAAATAATACTTGCAAACATCTGGAAATTCCCAGTTTGAGGTATCTATTAAAGCTGAGGAAGATCAAAAAAGATACAAATTAAACGAAATGTTTTATTAGGGTCACTGGAACTATTAATTAAAAGACGTAACTTTTTCAGAATAGTCTGACAAATTCACAGTGCTTCTATGGGCTAAGAAGATTGCTATTAAATTGAAAGTATAACACTCATTAGGAAACACTGTTCTGCTTCAAACAGGCTACTACATTAATATTGCTTGTTCTACACAGGGCTGCCATACGACTATTCTGAGTACTTTCAGAAGCACTGGAATAAGACACAAAATGCATGCATGCATTTACAACTAAAGCTTTTTGGAGGAGTTACAGCAGAATAGGCCAGACCATGAAGTGGTCCTAAACAATATCCTAAAATGAGCTGTCACAAGCTGAGTAGATGATCTTAACTGCCATTATTGAAGCAAATAAGGTGGTAGTTTATGCAAAAAAGCACTAAGTACAAGAGCTGCTAGATGATCTTTGAACAATAAAAGCACACTCAAAGTAGAACTGCTGTCAATGAGGCAATCATACATAAATTGCAACCAACACAGAATGCAGAGTACCACATGCATTCAGTTGTGCACATTTTAGAGACAGCAGTATTGCAGCTTTCAGATGGCTAAATGATGATAAGGACCTCATTCCATTCTAAGCAGAAACAGACTTGGAAAGTTGATTTTTATATATAAACATTAGGGTAGTACAGACATACAAGACATATGCAGCTACAGCCCATGTTGTTCCAGTGTAGAACACAATCAAAAATACAAGCAGAGAACCAGACAGTGTTTATGGAGAGGCAGGTGAGCCTCTAGTTCCACAAGTCCCTAAACAATAAATAAGCATCTGAAATTTTGCTTGCTAAGAGTTTGGGTTTGGTTATAAAACCTATGTCCCAAGGAACTGAAGAAAAATCTATTAAAAATACTTTACAGAGCTTAGATTCAGATTCCAAAAGGAGGGACATTCAAAGGAATAGCTTTTCATTGCTGGTCAGATCTAAGGAATAGCAGTGGTAGAGAAAAACTAAAAATCTATTAGATCTGTTTATTTCACACTTCATTTGCATTACGAAACTTGGCATTTCTTACGTATCATTTTCCGTGACTTCACTACTCTGTAACAGCAATAAAGTGTCAAAAGGCCCATCAGTAAGATAAGAATGATTCCAGAAGTAAATCCTGCCTGTTAAGAGGGAAAAATAGTTTATTATAATAGTTTAATAGTTTATATAACTATAAATAGTTTATATAACTCTATAGAAAAACGAAGAGCAAGCCATGTTACCCAAAGCATTTTCATAAGCATATGTTTTTCATAGCTTTACCTGTTTTATCCCCCATGGAATACTTAATATAGATGTACCCATCATTGTATTCCATATCACAAATCTAAGAAGAAAAGAAAAAAGCCAGTGAATGATTTTAAAAGAACTCATTCCATATTATCCTCTTAGATAAAATTGTTATGCATACTGTACAAAACATTCACAAAAATGCATTTTCTGGCTACTGTATGGGAAGGTGCTTAACATACATTGTCACTATACTGGAGTTTTTACCATAGCCATCTGTGCAACTGTCAACTCTAAAAGCAGTTCCTAATGGACTGTAGACGTAGATTTCATCTGGAGCTGGAAGTACGTGATCAGGAGCAATCTAACAAATGGATGAAAAATAACAATTATGAGTAGCACCAAAATAACTATTAACCAAAATACAGCAAGCCAACTGTTACAGAACAAAATATTTCCATTAAAGTGCATTTTTAAGGAAAAAAAAATGTGGACCACATTATTTTTTTCAGCCCACTAATAGAGATCTTTGGAATCTAACTATGTAACAGAAAAATAGTTTTTCTTCTGCAAAACATCTATAGCATACAGAGAGTGATAGCTTAATCACTGCTGCAGTCCACTCCTTAAATCCTCTCATAGACCAGTACACATCTGGACAGCCTGGACCTCTCTTCCAAAATTCATACCGTTCGTATCTTTTCTTGGATGGTAAAGGCATCACACAACAAGTTGATCACGACTTGTGATAACACAAGACCTTGTTAAGGCATTCATCTACTAGGTATTTACTTTAAAACAAGCTACAGAGTGATTCTCCCCCTTACATTTACTTGTGCTTCTTTTATAAAACTAGGATGTGGAAGAACCAACATGCTAGAGACCTCTCAGTTAATGTGACCCCGTGTTTTCCTTACCAATGCCCTGTCTGTAGGAGATGTGAGCCTGCTATAATAATGAATCCGCTTATTCATTGCTGAAGCTTCGTCAGTGACTCGTTGCATGTCATCGTTCACGCTGACTATGTTTGTAGGCTCCACATGAAATGGTCTAAAGGAGAGAAAAAAAAACCAACAAAACAAAACAGGAAGAAGATGAAAAACCTTAACAACCTTGTAATATGAGAGGTAACGTAATTCAGAGCACAGTTTAGGATCCCTCTGGATTGACCTGTCACTCACTGAAACAAAGCACATGCGAATCCATCACTGCCATGAGAGAAACTGCTATACATGAAAGAACCATGCCTTTATATTATCCATATTAAAATGGCGTCTTGCACAGGTTCTACATGGCAAACTAACATCAAAATTCAGACCTAATATCCAGTGCATTAGTTCTCAACAATGAGTCACAGTAGAACTACATGTTAATAAGCTTGGCCAAGCTTATTAGTGTTTATAGCTTGTGTTGCCAGAACTAGTGATGAGGAATAGAGCTAGAAACAGAAGGCGTGAGAATTCAGAAATAGAAAGAAGACAGAGAAAAAGAGGAATGAGCAGTGCTAATGAGGACCAACTAAAAAAAAGGCTGGAAGTAATAACCTAGCCAAAAAACACTGTATAAAATTGTGTTTAATGGGGAAGGAACCAAGCCCAAATCAGCCAATACGATCATAATTATTTTTAAACCAAAGCAACCAGGAATGGAATTTGTCAGAGACACTGAACAGCAGATGTCCATTTTCAGCTCTGAATCACCTCAGGATTTCCTTTTAAATTCAATTAGATTAATTACAGAGAACAGGATTTTCACTCAGCAAGAGAAGTCCTACAGTTCAGCGATACACTCTCACAGAGATGTGCAGCATGCAGTGGTCTCCCTGCCCTCTTCTCTAGTTACATGTT
This sequence comes from Anas platyrhynchos, assembly GCF_047663525.1. Lineage (NCBI taxonomy): Eukaryota > Metazoa > Chordata > Aves > Anseriformes > Anatidae > Anas > Anas platyrhynchos. The sequence continues at coordinate 18,933,595 of NC_092621.1, forward strand.
AGACTGCAGGAATGGTCCTAGCCACTGAAGAAGGATGCAGCCTCATGCCCCAATTTTTTCTTTGCATACACATAGGTATGGAGCAAGCAGAGCGAAAGCTTTAGTTCCTCCCGCATTGCTCCCGAAGTTACAACACAGAGATATATAACCTAATCAAAATACTGCAAAGATTGCAGGGGATAATGGTGACCTGCAAGCCTTGCAGGTTTTTTCGGTTTTGTTTTTCCTTTCACCTTTTCATTCCCAAAGGCATATCAACATCATCCTTATCTTCCTCCAGGTTAAATGACTTAGAAACAAACAAACAAAACACCAAACCAGAACCCACAAAAGTAGGTATTTCAACATGTTTCATGCTATCAATGGCAAAAATCAAGTCAGCAATAAATCCAGCCATTTTATCTGTAATACCCCACCTATTTGAATTGACTGTTTGGAAGTATGCATTTCTGGCTCAAACTACTAAAGAACTTTGTCAGCCCCTCCTGCCACAGATCTCAGTAAAGTGACAAAGATCCCATTCTCCTTTCCTTTGAATCATTAAGCATTTGCACCATGACACTATCTTTTAGCTGGGAAAAAGACAAGAAGTACAGCTCTGAAAATCAGTTGTGATATCTCTGAAAGAGATGATGGTAGGTCCTCAACTTTTAGCATGACTTCATCCCTGTATGCTTCATAGGTATTGCAGGTATGAATAACGGGAAAAATACAAACTAACAGAAGCAGAAAACAAATAAAAATAAATTTATTCTCTACAAATTATAGTAAATAATTATTTCCTTTATCTTAGACATCACTAATTCTTACGTCTTCCTTCATCATGGAAAAAATTTCTTAGACTTGCTAAATCATTTCCGACATACTGAAATGAAAGTGAACAGTCTACATTTTGCTTCAAAGCAGGCCAACCCCTGGCAAAGATTTCTTTCAGCATGGTGATTGTTATATATGGAGTGGTAATTCATGTCGAGAAAATGGTTGATATTAATAAAGAAGGGGGAGATTTGGGAATGTGGCCATAGAGGTTGGAAAGCCCCGTGGTTGAGTTAACATTAGACTCTTAACGATGAGGCCATAGGGAATATAAAATAATTTAGAGGGAACAAAGAAGGGTGATTCAGGAGACTCCATGCAGTCTCAGGTTTCTTGTTCTCCAGCCATTAAGGCATGGAAGTTTCTGGATGCTCGCTGTTGTTGTTACATTCAAAGTTGTTTGGCCAATGGAAAGTTGTTTTGAAAAGAACTGCTGTGGAGAGAAGGGCATAAGAGGGGAGCCTGTCCTCAAGATAAAAAAGGCAACACGATGAAGTTACGTCAATAAAGAAGCAGGAAAAAGAAGAGGAACAGGTTGGCAGAATGGAGATCAGGACAGGAACAGGCACATTGATCGCCTCATGAAGATAGGTTCGGCTACACTCAGCAAACTGCTCAGAGAAGCTTGTACAGAAAGTCGCTGGAAACAGGCACACTGGAGCTGGAGAGAAGCTCGAGCTGAGAGAAGCAGACCCATGCACACAACTGCCTCTCGCTGGTAAGCAGTTGCGCATTATGGGGAGTCATACGTCCTTAGGAACAAAGACTGTCCTGGAAACCTTACAGCTTATTCTCCTTATTAACAATTGGACAGATTATGATCCTGAAATATGGGACCAAACTGAGGTCAAGGTGTGAGACTCTGCAACTAAAAACGACAAGGTTGCAGTGGGATTGCTCGGCACCAGGCGAGCAGTCTCTGAGGCCTTAAAGAGCCGTGTGGGACCACAGTCAGACACGTGTGGTTTGCCAGACAGTGAGGGAGCTGCGGGCTCCTTTACTGATCCGACTGCTATGCCATCGCCACGGGCCCCTCTGCTGCTACAGCCATCGAAGGCCTTTGCTGTTCTGCCCCCTGCTGACCTGGACGTGCCTTTTGACCCAGGCCCTATGGGCCCTGAAAAGTACATAAGGCCTGAAGACCGAGTTGCTTGACAACTTAAAGCGAGACATATTGTTCAGAAGGCATGGAAAATGGAGACTGTTAAGTCATGGAACTTAAAGGATTGTTTGTTACCTTTCCTGATTGTACATATGTATAGGCATACTCGGGTTTAGTATGTAAAGCAATGTGCTGTATATATTTGGAATGTTTGATGTTCGTGTGTGCATGTTGGTGGAGCGTAGACTCCCCGCACACCCAGCGCTGTTTACTTGCCTTTTATACCTTTTAGAAATATTTGTTTTATAAATATTACAAAATTCAGATTGAATTCAGACCTCATTCATAACAGTGATCAACAGCTGTTGACATGGCCATCAAAGAAAATTCTTCCAGACTGGAAGACAGTGAGTGATTATTTTCTAAAGCAAGTTAAAGCCACAGAAAATTTTGAAGGTGAAACAACATAAAACATGAATATGACATTCTATTTTATGGTGAAACCACTACTGTTTGTCAATAACCAAATATCAGGAAAAAAAAAGAAAAAGACATGTAGCAAAGATGTATCTGTCAGTAGGTAAGAAATTCTTTAGAGAAAGAGCATAGTCTGGATTGAACAAGCAATTTGGGATGCGATCTTCCTCTCTGACCTCCATTAGGAGTTGGTAGTGCTCTCTATAACTGGGCCACTTCCCAGCCCCAGTTATCTCCAGATCAAAGACTGGCTGTACTAAAAACTCAGACATGTCTGGGAAGCTCTTGAAGATTACTGTGAGATTTTCAAGGCCCAAGGTAGGCAGGATACAAGCTGGGCTATACTTTGGGAAACTCTTTCTAGGGACCTTAAGTCTAGCACTCAAGCGGTCTGTACACGTACACTTCAGCAGCTGCAATAGATTCCTAGAAAACTTTCTGATTTATACATGCAATCACACTATGTCACTCATGTGGCAAAATGAATATGAAAAGGCTGAGGGACAATGCGATCTGGAGGAAAGGAAGAGGTTACATGACTGGAGGCTGTGACTATTAATGCAGAACAGTGCAGACAATTACAATGCACTGAGATAGACTACAGTATCCAATGAATTTATTATATCCACACCAACAAACACAATAATAACTTACATTTCAATAGCTAGCCTGAAAAACAATGCTCTTTTTAGCAGGACAAACACATCAGTAAAACACAGCTGTTTTCCACAACAGAATGAGTACAGACAAGAAACAGGATCCCCTGCAGGAGGTCCACACCTCCCAAATATTAGCCCCTGCACATGTACTTCAGAAACCATCCCCAGCAAACCTGCAACTACACCCATCTGCTAGTTATTTCTCACACAAAGGAACACAGTTAATGAGAATCTAATGCTGGTCCATGAAAGAGAGGAGAGGGCTCTTGTCCAAACTTCCCCACAATATGATCTTTGGTAGCAATTCCTGCTAGCAAAGATAATGAAAAAAGGCACTCATAATTAAGACTGTTTCCAAATACTGTGCTGTGTAAACTTCCAGTGTTGGATTTTGAAGGTTGGGAAAGCACACAATAGGATTTTTTTTTTTTTTGGCAAGCCACATACAATCTTGCAACTACTAGCATGTCTAAGGGTGCTACATCTCATTTCTAGACATTTTCAGAAATGTATTTTGCAGAGCAATGAAGGAGTAGAGCAAATACCTACCTTACCCTGTCATTGAAATATTCTTAAACATCAAACAACTGTTTCTGGTCATCTGATCAAAAGCAGTTTTCTGAGTATTAAGCCCTTATAACATAATTTTTTATGTCAGTGTGTTTTTTAGCTCTACATGATGGTACTAATACCTTCAAATTAGGCAAACTTTTCATACCTGAACAAATAGGGAAAAAATATACAAAATAAAATAAAAACGCATTAGAGGTTGCAACTTCTTTCTACTCCTCCAAAAAGACCAAAAGAATCTACTTCAGCTTATTACACTGATTTCTCTGACTACACAGTATCAAAAATCTATCAGTTATTTTCATGGATTTGAAAGGATTATTGTACTGAGATAAAGCTGGCAAATTCCTCTGTCTGTTGTTTTACTTAGTCACCGAATTATTACAGGAACTTTATATATGGCACAGAAGAAACTAATGAAAAAAACTGGTTCACCATCATGAAAATTAAAGTGAGTAAGTGTAATGAGTAAAAGGCTACATTCATAGATTGCTATTTCTTCCTTAATCAGGAATCACCTCCAACCTGTGTAAGAACACTCGAGATGTTAGTGCACTTACTTTGAGGAAACCAATTAAAAGAACACCATTGACTTGATTTCTGCCATTCTAAGCTGTCTGATTTGTAAACCGTATGCTCATGGTGTATTCTATAAGGTCTTTACTCTTTTGGAAAAACTCAGCTTTTTCCAGGTTCTTAATACCACTGTCATTATAATGATCAGCACATGACCATGCAACTAACTGAAAGTATTTGATGGCAGTGGAACCAAAATAACCCTTCAGGACACAATACTAAGTCATCTTGCTCAGAGGATATACATTCTAGTTTAACAAATATGGAATCACAAGTTTTTCCATATCACATTGCAAGCACTGTTACGTCTTCTCTGGCAAAGGTTACCTACACATTCTACACTGCTCTTACAAGTAAGAAGTTTCATAATGAGGTCTTGTTGGAAAGTAGTAAAATTAGGAATTAGTAAAAATGTTAGCAATGGAGAAACACAAAAAGCATGAAATGGAATAAAAAGATCACGTGGGTTTGGAGAAGTAAACTTATGAATGCAGAAACAGTAGCTTTGCAGAGGGTAGTACCTAATACTGTATAACTTTTTGTCAGCTAAGAGAAATTTCAAGATGAAAAGGGAAGACTTTTGCATGAGAAAAAGCTTCTCTGACTGCCACCTACAGACACTGTTTAATTTGTAACAATTTAATTTCACCTACTGATCTTTCCTACATTGTGGGAAAACATTATGGGACTTCAAAAAGGATTGAAAAATAAAACAACAGGGAAGAAGCCTTGATCTTCTCTTATCAGAGGCATTCTTACTTTCTTCATATGTAAAAAAAGCTTTTTCATATGCAAAACAATAGATTGACAATAAGTAGGTTTGAAAAGCAGTAAGAAGAAAAAAGAAACTCCTGTCCCTTGAATACAATAAGCATCAATACGCCATTGCAACGGAATTCGGCCTTTTAAAGGGCCCTAAAAAATGGCCAAACACACCTAATAGATCTGAGCAATTCAGGTCATTGTGAAGAATAGTAACACCCTCTTTAAGAGGATTAAATGTTGCTTTGTATTTTCACCAAAATACTAGACAAATACTATACAAAATAATTTACAACTCTAATAAACAATTAGTTTATTGTTCTTATGTAAACAGTGAAAAGCATGTCTTTCAAAAATCCAACATCCTCCAAGCTGTTAGGAAAACCAAACTATGTAAATGCAGTCAAACCTAAAACAACCCAAGCAAACAAAGAGAATAGCATCCAGAAAGTCAAACAGTGATTATAAGCAAATCACACAAAACACTTCAATATCAACCTCAATCAAAGCAAAAATAAGGACCCTGAAAATTGGTGGTAGGGGACCACACAACTATGTCTGATCACAGTTTCTGAACAGCAAGTTTAAAAAAGGAGCAAACTAAACAGAGAACATCATGTACTACTATTGCATTTGCACTGTTTGATGCTCTGATGGATGATAAACCTCTCTCCCTCGAGCTGCAATTCCTTGAAGCTTTAATGAGTAAGCCCTTCCAGTCACACTCCCAAGACTACAAAGCCCCATTCACTGCTCTGATTGTGCCCAAGGCACACCCTGAAGGCCTACTCTTCCCCATTCCTTTCTCAAAAGATTGTGCCACCTCTTCTAATATGCAGAAATGAAATTCAGCACTGTTTGACACCACAATGATTTCCAGGCCCTTCTGATATCCCAGGTCTCATGCCCTTCATTTCTTGTGCCTCTGCATGCTCGGAAGACAAAAGATCAGGTGCCTCTGCATGCTCGGAAGACAAAAGATCAGGCCGTACTAAATAGGAGAAAGGACTTTCAGGAGGCACAATAAGGACAAAGAGGATGGATCTGCAAAGCTGGAGGTTGTAGAGCTGGGAATGTAATACAAAAATACTTTACTGCTTTTGGGGAGGAAACTAAATGCCAGGTGCTACAACCTTTTATGAAGTTGAGCCTCCAAACTTAAGAAATCACATGGAAAGTAAAACACATAACAAGGAATCAACACCAAACCTCACTGTTGAAAAGTGGATCTTGGCATTTCTACATATTGCAAAGGTGCAAACTTCTCCTTTTACTCTGACATCACTACACCACCTGAAACCCTTTGCTCCTCCAACACAACAAATGGCTGCTTTAACATGAGGAGCTCCCAAAATACATATAAATTGGTAATCTTCCAATTCTGGGTGGGCCATGAGGGGCTCTGACACTCCACAGGAAGAAGATAAACCAAGAATTCATTTTTCACAATTCCTTTTCCATCTCGAAAGTACCCTACTATTTTCTCATCTTTACATACACTATTCTGTACTTGCACACACCTGTATTTCACTCTTCCTCTGTGCTAACCCCTTGTCCTCCTCCCCTCCTCCTTCCTTTGCTCCCAGAGAAACAAGAGATGGTTTAGCCCCTGGCTAACACAGGTATAGGCTCTTACAGCATTCTAAAGCTACCCACTCAGGCTGACACAGCAGGAAATCACTATCCTCAAGTACTCTTTTGCTGAAGTGGACACCAGTAAAAGGATTTTGTATACAACAGTGCCATCTTCAGCTTCTTCAGGAAGACTGCACTACTGAAATATGACACTGGATGCAAATACAAAACAAGAGGCAGAAGAGCACAAACAGGGTCCAAAAGGTAGCATGGCAATATTCTGTTCCGTTATGCAAAAATGTGGAGCTGGTATGTCCAGCAAACTTATGAAAGGCAGTTCCCACCCTGATTTCAGTTTTGGTTCCAGGACCGGCAACAACTCACAGAACTCTTAACAGCAACAACAGCAAAAGTCTCCCACTTTGAGCTCCTTTGGGGAATAGAGCTGTTAAATTATATAAAACCATGCAAAATTACTGCTTAGCTAGATAATACTTTTTTTTTTTTTCTTTTTTTCTTTTTTTTTTCAGGCATGCCAAAAAGGACGGGCAGCTGTATTTTTCATATTTACTCAATCTCAAGAAATTCTATAGCTTTCCTAAAAACAATAGTCACCACTATTTCCTCAATACAAGCAAATAATGTATTCCTCTAGTATTACCTGTGGAATGCACACAGAGCCATTTACACATATCAACAGCTATTTATCTACAGCATCTGGCAAGCTCTCTTGTGTAGTCTCAACATTTCACTTTGTTGTGCTAAATACAAACCACCACACTGTATTCATTCAGTTATTGAAAAGCATTTTACAAACCACATGCAAAATTCTAATTGAGGCACCCTCCCTGAAGTAACATCAATTGAAAAGTCTTATTAACAAAACAATAAGCACATCTCTTCATCCAGTGCTTGGAGGTAATGTCATATAGAGACAAAATAGGAACTGTTTGTATTCAGACACTGGATTCCAAATGTTAGTTTTCTGTCTTAACAGGATTCTGTTGCTAGAAGCAAAGATTAAACAACTCTTTACTACACAATCATTCTGTTGCTCTGTATTTGTCATACCTTTTGCATTTAAAATCTTCTGGATTAAACTGTATATTCATGATTCCATAATTGCTTTCATCGCCTCCAACAGGAATCAAGAGAGGTTTGGTGTCCTCTTCCATATTTGATGGATTCACTTCTTTTTTTCTAGATTCTGACAGTTATTCTGATCTAAAGAAAGGAAAAAAGAAAAACACAGTTAAGTAAAACTGTGTACCTGTTATGAATTTAACAATGGCAGAGTCCCACAGAAGCTTCAGGAGATCCTGAGATGAAAACAAACAGAAAGTCTGTTTAATTTGTTGCTTAAGAATTCTTATTTCATAATGCAAACATCCCAGGTTAAGTACAGCAGTCACAATATTTTTATAACATACTGCATGAAGTTCAATAAGAGCAAGTGCCGGGTCCTGCACCTGGGACGGGGAAACCCTGGCTGCACGTACAGACTGGGCGATGAGACGCTGGAGAGCAGCCTAGAAGAGAGGGATCTGGGGGTCGTGGTAGACAGCAAGTTGAATATGAGCCAGCAGTGTGCCCTGGCAGCCAGGAGGGCCAACCGTGTCCTGGGGTGCATCAAGCACGGCATCGCTAGTAGGTCGAGGGAGGTGATTGTCCCGCTCTACTCTGCGCTGGTGCGGCCTCACCTCGAGTACTGTGTGCAGTTCTGGGCACCACAGTATAAAAAGGACATGAAACTGTTGGAGAGTGTCCAGAGGAGGGCTACGAAGATGGTGAAAGGCCTGGAGGGGAAGACGTACGAGGAACAGCTGAGGGCACTGGGCCTGTTCAGCCTGGAGAAGAGGAGGCTGAGGGGAGACCTCATCGCAGTCTACAACTTCCTCGTAAGGGGGTGTCGAGAAGCAGGAGACCTTTTCTCCATTAACACTAGCGACAGGACCCGCGGGAACGGGGTTAAGCTGAAGCAGGGGAAGTTTAGGCTTGACATCAGGAGGAAGTTCTTCACAGAGAGACTGGTTGCACACTGGAACAGGCTCCCCAGGGAAGTGGTCACTGCACCGAGCCTGACTGAATTTAAGAAGAGATTGGACTGTGCGCTTAGTCACATGGTCTGAACTTTTGGGTAGACCTGTGCGGTGTCAAGAGTTGGACTTGATGATCCTCAAGGGTCCCTTCCAACTCAGGATATTCTATGATTCTATGATTCTACCTATTTAAGTGGTCAATATACCATTGTGCTCTGAATCTTTGTTAGTACCACAACAGGCAATATAAACTAAAGCATTATGATGGACACAGTCTTTATGTTGGGACTGAAACAGGTTTGTAAAAACAACATTCAGAATCTGAATTTCTTTTGAGCTACCATTGCTAAGAATCAAGCCCACCATGTGGAAAGTAATGTTAAGTGTATTTATATGTAGGTCTTATTCCATGATTTTTGTGAGACTCCTTCTCAGTCCTTACTGCCCCACTTTAAGACCACTGTGATTTTTAAGAGTTGTATTTCCGATTTGTAACCGAACAGCTGAGAAAAATTTATTACAGTTATTAGAGCTATTGTTTCAATAATTTACTTCAGACTTTACAGCAAATACATATGCAGTTTTCCAGTGTACTTCCCATAACAATAATAAAGATCACATTATAACAGTCTATCATGTTCAGGCTCTTTGAATTAAAGGCAATGAGTGGTTTAATAATGCATTAATAATTAGGTGTTGTATGCATTCAGAGCGGTCCTAAAAAGCAGACTGCTTTTAAGCAAATGGAATTCTATTTGCTTAAACTGAATTACAGACCTCACAAGGGACTTGCTGTGGTCTCATGTTCAGCTGAACAAACATAATGGCTTTAACAGCTGTCATCCCTGCTACTGCCTGAAGAATTCCCCACATACGAAGAAAAACAGTAGAGGTATCTGCTTTTTTAGGGGGACTGTTCCCTGTTCCTTGATGCTTTAGTATGTTAGGCAGGCTGGTGGAAAGATGGATGGGAACTAGAGCTGGCAGAAGGAAGGATGGCACAGGATGGTAAGATAGAATGAGGTAGGTATCATCCTTCTACATCTGAAGGAGAGGATGAAGAACAAAGGAGAGGTAGCAGTTTTCTACTGAGTTGACTTTCAGGGGCCCAAGAGCTGCCATTGCTAAAGGAGGTGTGCAAAGATGGTGAAGAACACGGGGTGTTGGGGGGATGCAAAAGCACCAACATGGGTTCAAACTGCCTGGAAGCGCATTTTAGAGAACAGGCTTCTGTTTTGTGCAGAGCACAGGTGACAGCTCTCTGCTGTCAACTGGAGGTAACTACTGGAGGCTCCAGTTTCACGGAATTGCTGCTGAAAACACTAGTCCTGCCCTTGACTGCACAAAGGCATTTGTGTGGTCCCAATATTTAACTGGACTGGGAAGACTGATCCAAATGAAAATTAACCATTCTTTCCTGTATTTTACATTTAGACCTGTTTTAAGCCTGGGGGTTGCCGTCCAGCTGCACACACGTACATGCTTGTACAGAGTAAGGGGCTCATGCCATTTCATCTGGAAGGGCTGACACCTCCCTCATGCCTTCAGCATACATGACACTACAGCCCAAGATATGAGAGACTTGCATGAAGTTTTAGTTTAAACGCATTACTTTGGCTCGTTCATTTTAGCTCTGTAAGAGGTTGTAAGGAGTGATCAGTGATAATAAGACAACTGTGTAAGCCTTCTTTGCAGCCCCTGGTAGCATCACCTTTTTCCATTTTTGTCACACTCTAGTTTACGCTGAAGTCCTTACCTTCTACAGCAGTGCTGGCTTTAGTTTGAATGTCTTACATTCTCTTTTTCTTCTGGTGACTCTCAGCTTTCACATTCCTGCTCATTTCTTCTCTATTTTCTGCCTCCTCTACACACTGTCAAAATTGCTTTCCAAACCTGTCTTTACCAACCACTGTTTTCAAAGAGATTTCTTAATTGAAAGCAGTATTCTAATTTCCTTTTATGTCACATACTGTTCCTTTCCAAACCCCATTTACAGCTTCCCTCTTGTTTATTTATTTCCTATTGGTTTCCCGTATTTTTCTGTAGCTTTTAGTCACCTCCTTCCTCCCTGCTGATTACCTTTTATGCCTTGCACACACTCCCACAGTTTAATTCATCTCAGTGCACATCTGCTTCCTCCAGGTAACTATTTCTGAAAGAAAAGTGTGGGCCCCAGAGATTTCATCCACTGCTACAACTATCCACCTGTTCCTCTGCCATTCCCAAGCCCTTCCATGTCTTTCTGACTGAACCTCAAGGCAACAGTTTTTATGGCTTTATTTTTTGGTTTTATTGGTCATCTCTAGAGTTTACAGCTTCTTTCTTACTAAGACAGTAAGCATCAAGTGGAAGATGGATAATCCTGCATGGTTTTTTTATTCCATTCTATTGTCTTTTCCAGCTCAACATTCTGCATTCTTTTTATGAAGAGGCACACACCCCCATCTCTCAGAAGCTGAGATCCCTCACTCCTGCATTCTGCAGCCTCTTCATTTGAGTTTAAATCACACTCTGGATTTAGCTATAAGAATGCAGATGAAAATTTTAAGTCCCTAGTGGCTCAACTGAAATTGGAAATAAACTCAAATATCAAACTCCCATTAATGTTTTTAGCCAGAACTTTTCAGGAGACTGTGTTACTGAAATCCCTTCTTTCCACAGGGCCCAGTTTATGGTGTGGATTAAGAAGACATTAAAGGCTAATACAAAAACAGCTTTGAATTAAGATACTGCTTCCTTAAAACGTCCCTTAAACAATGTCTTTGTGCTTTGCAATTCAATCTGACATATGCTGAAAACACTGATCAGCAGTCTGACTTCCTCTGTGCTGTGACTATAAAGAACCCACAACATTTTGTAATATTCCATAAAGAAAAACAGTCCTTCCAAGACACAGCATGCAATAAGTTAGGCTTGAAAGCACTATTTTGGGTTAAAGCATTGTTTCTTATTTGTCTCTTAAGGATATACTTAAAAGCTGGATTGGTGAAATGGGTTTAAAAGTGCTTATTGTTGAGAACAGATAGGTGAAGCTTATGACTAGCAAATTAATTACTTCACAAATAGACACAGGTACCTTATGTGAGGACTGTAGCTGGAACCAATGTAGCTTTAAAGAAAACTGCAGGCAGAAGAGTAATATGCAGAAAAATGAGCCCGATAAACTTCTTTTTATCTAATTATCTAATTTTTAACCAATATCTCCTTTTGGCTGCATTGCATTCTCAATAAATATTTTTAATACACAGGACAGAGCCAGTTATGCTGTCTGGACTTACTGCTTGACAGTTTTCTTTTCAATAACCACTTCTCATCTGATTACTTTGCTAGTGTCCTAGTTACCTATCTAAAGCTTTTTATACTAGATGTGTGATCTCTACTCAACTAGTTCTGGAGGCTTATCTTTTAAAAACCTGTCACATGACAGGTTCTTTACACAGTCTTCAAATCCTATAAGGAAGACTGGGAAATAAAGTATAAAGAATTATTGCTAAAAATCAAAGCTGCACGACAAACTTCATCCTGTTTGTGTATCTTATGGTACACTGTGGTCACAGTTTTCATATGGCCACTGCTGCATTCTGAGAATTATAATGGACCTCTGGGAATTACTGTATAGCTGCTTGGAAATGGAGACAATAGCTTTAAGGTCACCTGACTCATTTGTTATCAGACTGGAAGGGGTAAGAGATAGTCTTTGGCTAGCTCCATGCTGAAGAGGCAAAACAAGTTTTAGGCTTGACGCTGCCCTGAAGCTTTTGTGCTATTAAGCCATACAAACTAAGATTTTTGTGCAAATAGGAAAAAGGTTTCTGCTAATGGTAATGTACCTAGCGTGAGTGATATGAATTCATGATACAAAGTCTTCAGCAGTGCTGAGTTAAAGGTGGCGTTGCTCTCTGTTGCTCATTCTCACAATCCTACCTCTCGCTGTTTGTGGTGGCACAGCTATTTGTTTTCTTTCTCATCTTGGTGCAACAGACAGAACCAGGGAATAGATTTGCCTAAAAAAGAAAAGTAAATCCAGAAAGGAAGATTACTGCTTTGGGTCTAGACTAGGATTGTGTGGGCTGTAGTTCTACAGAACCAGAAGTTCACTGTATGGTTAAAAAGATGCAGATGTAGTTTGCTAGGAAAGACAATACTGCTGCAAGCATCAGTAAAACCAAAGCCCGAAGGACAAGCTGTGTCTGACAGTATATTCCCCATTTTTTTATCTCCCCTGCTTAGGTCCTACTTTGTGTAACTGCAAAATGAAGGTATGCTAGTGCTGTGCACTGCTGAATGATGTTAAATATTTGGAAAGCAACAAATTAACTCTCAAACTGCACGTTCACAATAGTGCTGTTTTTGTTTGTTTGTTTGCAGCGGGGTGGGGGGAGCTTATTCCCTATCCCTAGAATAAGAATGGTAATACAAGCTGTGTCTCATACACGTATTGTGAACAGGAAGTAACTTCCAAGGAAGACTCAACTGTAATTCATACTAAGCACTGCAAAAACTTCCACAAGGAACAGTTACAGTCGGTTGAACAACAAGTAAGGAAGACAGTCTTATTCAAAAGTGGACTGAACACTATCACTTTGCTGCTCTGCTGCTGCTCAGACAAAACCGTTTCAACTCTGAGAACTGTTCAGCTTCAAAAAAATAATGATCAGGTAACTGAATATTTCTGATCCTCTGAGGACAGGCAGATGACACTTGGGTTCTCCAGCCTGGAGAAAAGGAGGCTCAGAGGTGGCCTCACTGCTCTCTGCAACTTCCTGAGGAGGGGAAGTGGAGAGGGAGGTGCTGGTCTCTGCTCTCTGGGAACTGATCACAGAACATGGAAACAGCACAAAGCAGCACCAGGGGAGGTTCAGACTGCACATTAGTAAAAAATTCTTTACCATGAGGGTGGTCAAACAATGAAATAGGCTTCCCAGAGAGGAGTTGATGCCTGTCTGTATTTCAAGGAGCATTTGGAAACAACCCTCGTTATGCTTTCATAGGATCAAAGAATCGTTTAGGATGAAAAAGACCTCTAAGATGAAGTCCAACTGTTAACATAGTGCTTCCAAGTCTACCACTAAGCTGTGTCCCTAAGCACCACATCTACACATCTTTTGAAGACCTCCACAAATGGTAACTCAACTGCTTTCCTGGGCAGGCTGTTCAAATGCCTCACAATCCCTTCAGTGAAGAATTTTTTCCTAATATGCAACCTAAACCTCTCCTGGTGCAACCTGATGCCATTTTTTCTTTCCCATCACTTGATGCTTGGGAGAAAGGAGAAAAGATGAACCCACTACACCTCACTACAACCTCATTTGAGGTAGTTGTAGAGAGCAATAAGGTCTCCTCCAAACCTCCTTTTCTTGAGGCTAAACAACCCATTCCTTATCTGTTCCTTGTAAGACTTGTTCTCTAGGCCCTTCACCAGCTTCATAGGCCTTCTTTGGACATGCTCCAGCACCTCAATGTCCTTCTTTTAGTGAGGGGCCCAAAACTGAACACAGTATTCAAGGTGCAGCCTCCCCAGAGCCAACTATAGGGGGACAATCACTTCCCTAGTCCTGCTGGCCAAGCTATTTCTGTACCAAGCCCTGATGCTGTTGGCCTCAGCCACCTGAGCACACTGCTGGCTCATATTCAGCTGGCTGCTGCCCAATACCCCTAGGTCCCTTTCTGCTGGGCAGCTTTCCAGCCACTCATCTCCCAGCCTGTAGCGCTGCTTGGGGTTGTTGTGCTCCAGGTGCAGGACCCAGCACTTGGCCTTGCTGAATTTCATACAGTTGGCCTCAGCCCTTGGTCTGGCCTAGCCAGATCCCTCTGCACAGCCCTGCTACTCTTGAGCAGATCAACACTCCTGCCCAAGTTGGTGTTGTCTACAAACATATTGAGGGTGCATTCGCTCCCCTTGTCCTGGTTATTGATAAAGACATTAAAGAGGACTGGCCCCAGTACTGAGCCCTGGGGGACACCACTGGTGACGGGCCTCCAGATGGATTTAACTCCATTCACCACAACTCTCTGGGCCCAGCCACCCAGACATTTTTTTTACCCAGTGAAGCATATGTCCATCCGAGCCATGAGCAATCAGTTTCCCCAGAAGAATGAATGCTATGGGAAACGGTGTCAAAACCCTTACTGAAGTCTGGTAAGTTTAACTTTTGGTTAGCCTTGAAGTGGTCAGGCAGTTGGACTAGATGAGCTTTGAAGGTCCCTTCCAACAGACCCATTCTGTTCTAATCCATATGTACCAAGAAAACTATTATTACCTAGACAATTCTAATCTTCATTAAATGCAGCCAGGTTTAATACTCCAACTTTTGAGTATTTCAACTTTGCAAACTTTGTCCTCTAAAATACAGGTTTCTATGTTTAATTATCTAACGCTAGTTTCACTTCACAATGTATTTGGTAATGAATAAAATATCCTTCTACGATGGGATTATAGTGTTGGTAGGTAACAGACAGCAATTGATGTAAGCCACCTACACTTGTGCCACGTCTGTGACACTGTGCTGCATGACATCCTTGTCTCTGAACTGGAGAGACATGGATTTGATGGATGGACCACTTGGTGGCTAAGGAATTGGCTGGATGGTCACCCTCAAAGAGTTGCGGTTGATGCCTTGATGTACAGGTGGAGATCCAGTGATAAGTGGTGTTCATCAGGGGTCAGTACTGAGATCAGTGCTGTTTAACATCTTTGTCAGTAACATGGACAGAGGGATCAAGTGCACCCTCAGTTTGTCAATGACACCAAGCTGTGTGGTGCAGTCGACATGCTGGAGGGAAGGGATGCCATCCAGAGGGACTTGGACAGGCTTAAGAGATGGGCTTCATGAAGTTCAACAAGGTCAAGTACAAGGTCCTTACACTGAGTCAGGGTAATCCCTAGCACAAATAGAGGCGGGGTGGAGAATGGATTGAGAGCAGGACGGGAAGGACCTGGGGGTGTTGGTTGATGAAAAATAGGACATGGGCCTGCAATGTGCACTTGCACCAGAAAGCCAACCATATCCTGGGCTGCATCATAAGCAGCATGGCCAGCTGGTGGAGGGAGGTGATTCTCCCCCTCTGCTCTGCTCTTGCGAAACCCTACCTGGAGGTCATCATTCAGCTCTGCTGTTCCTTTTCAGGATATAACTTCACCGGTTGCTTGTGATGAAGCTGTCTTAGAATGTCCTCTCGACCTATTCTTAATTCTCCCACAAACATTTGAAGTTCTGTATCAGAAAGGTTGTAAGAGGTAACAGGTGAATGACAACTTACTAATCCAGGTTTTCTGCTGCTGGTGTTTCACAAAACTGTGAAACAACACAGGTGTGAAATGTGCTTTTCCCAGTCCCACTTTGGGCTACACTCTACAAGACTTTCAGGTGGTATTGAAAACAGGGCTGAACCTTTTTTAATACTTGCTTCTCTGTCCCTTTGCTTCAGGTTTTACTGCCTCGCAGGCTCTCTCTTTCTTTCTTAAAAAGACTTAAAAAGTTTCAGGGAGTGAAGACAAGGACCCAGCAGACTGATAACCTTCAATTTAGCCTGGAGGCTGTGCTGTGACTTGGTCTTCTTTGCACTGGAGGACAAAACCACATTACAGTTTGCTTGTATTGTGAACCTAAACTTGTATCTGGTTTGTCTACAGGCACGTGTATCAATGTTTTAAGGTGAGAACCCACCTGGACAGGTTAGTACAGACTTACAGCCCAGGCTACAGAAGAAGGTTACCAAACAGGTTTATACCACAGCCCTCACAAAACTTCTTTGTTAGTCAGTTATCCTAGTCATCCCACAAGCACAGGCTGCGCTTTGCTGGGTTGTAGGACCGCTGTTCACCAAGTAACTCTTCACAGAGGGCAGGTGGAAGAAGGCAGAGAGGGGAGCTACCATCACAGTGTCTAGAGTTCCACCGGGGTGCCAGTGCAGCTGGAAATTCTGGCAGAACAGCATCTGCAGCTCTGAGAGCTATTTCCACAACAGCTCCATGTCAGTAAAGGTGAAGTCGCTACACAGATGCTAGCACTGGTTCTGCAGTAATTTCTTAGTGTAAGAAGAAGACCCAATGGACAAGTCATCATAGACAAAGCCTTAATTCTTAGTTTGGAAGTCATGCATCTTAAATTATCACAGTCTTAAATCAACTTTAACTTGTTACTTTTTAACTTGCTTAATTACAACTACAGCCTTACAGAAGCAATTTTGCCACCAAAAACTGTTCTTATGTGCAACAGTAGCTTCCTTTTCTTTGAGATATCTGGTGGTTCCTTTAAGCATAGCTCCCTGTCAACTAGATTTCACAGATCAAACTGTGACAAGTTAACCTGTTTCATTCTTGTTTAAAGTCATTACTCTCATAACCCCACCTCACAATCATGATTTAAATACTAGGATCCACTAATACTAGCATTTACTTCAAATAAGGAAAATGATTTTTAGAAGTTCTACTTGGCGTGACCTGGTCTTCTCTTAAATTCTGAGCTGATGAATGGATGAATAAAGGTCATGGCATAAATCTAAAGTAAACTGCAGGCTATGCACATAGAAACTGTGAGAAACAAGCATATTCTACACTAAAAAACAGGAACTTCAAAGTAAGACAGAAGAGTTCCTTGGTTCCTTTTTTGGGGCAATAGACCCTAGCTTGTTAGGGACTGAAGAATGCTATAGTGCTTGTAAGACTATTAGCATATATTCAGAGCTCCTTAAAACTGGCACAGCTTGCCACAAGTTAGCTTGTCCATACTCTCCTAGATCTGTATTGGTTGAACATGACTAAAATGCATAACAAGTGTAAATTAATAACCGCTTTAGTAGAAAGCACTCTTGTCGATACAAACTGCACTGCTGTTGAGCTCCTACGTACCTTGGGCAGAACCAATGGGTATGTCGTCACTGACAGATACCTACGTAAAATTAAAAAGAAATGGAACAATAACTTGTCTTCAACAGCTGAAGCCTTTGTTACTTGCATATAGGTGTTGGTGTGAATCCTATTGCATATTTGTGTGAATACTAAAGACATAGGTATAGGAATGGGAACAACGTTAGCACCTTCGTCCTTATGCTATGTTTTTACCACCACCCTTCAAAAGGGCCCGGGCCCCACGGGCTGGTTAGGACCGATTTAAGCCTTTCCCTGATTTACGAATCCCCTGAAAGGCCTCCACGCCCCGCACAACGCCCGCTGCCCGGTTAAGTTTCCCCCCGGCGGGCTTGGCGCTGCAGCCGGGCGGCTCCCCCGTGCCCCCCGCCCCGCTCCCTCCTCCCGGCACCCGCCGCTCCCCTACCTGCGGCGGCGGCGGCAGGAAGCGGGCCGGGGCCGTCCCGGGGCTGCCGGCGTGCCGGGGAGCGCAGTTCCGCGGGCGGGCCCGCGGCCGGGAGGAGGGAGCGGGGCGGTGCTGCTGCGGGGCGGCGCTGCGCTGCGCTGCGCTGCGGGGCCGGCCGGGGAGCGGCAGCAGCGGGCTGCGGCTGAGCCTGTCCTGCGCCGGGCCGCCCGCTGGGGTGGGTAAGCGGGGTGTGGCTGCACGTGGAGGCACCAAACAGCCCTGAAAAAAATAAAATTGGACTTGTTAGTGACAGTTGGTCGTTGTGTAGTCTGTCTATGGCTTGTGTAGGCTGAGCTGAGAAAATAAGGAAGCAGAGAGGCAGGTGCATTTAATACTGATTCCAAAGGCAATGGTTGTCTATCGTAGAGCACTGCTGCTCACAGAAATTTGCTGTTTTAAAATCGCTTTGTTGTTGTGGCTCCTAGTTAACTCAAGTGTCATATGTCCTTTTCGTAGTTCAGACACTGGTTAAAGTAAAACTGAAGGGATTTTTATAGCTCATGGTAAGGGAAACTGCTGAATTGCATTGCATGCAAGGAAAACAGCAAAGATAGCTTTCCCACATGAGAAAGATATTTCAAAACAAGCTAGACACCAATCCCCGCCTGTACTCCTTCCTCAAGCACAGCCCAAGACAGATTGCATGGACAGCAGGACTATTCCTGTGAGAAAACCGCTGTGTAATCTGAATTTCAGACTGCGGGCGGAAATGAGGCAGCAGAGACTACCACCATCCATCATCACCCTGAAATTCGGCTACATGCATGCAAGCTGAGTCAGACCAAAACTTCTACTTTGTGTAATGCAGAAAACTCACTGTCATCGTCTGCACCTGAGCCACCCTTAGAATGCAAGAACCTTGCTGTTTCTGGGTATTTGAAGATTTTGGTCAGGGAGTCAGGAAGTCCAGCCACCTGCTGCACAAGTCTGAAACACAGTGCAAACACCACATGCTGGCACTATAAAGTGAATAAAACTAAAACACACAGAAGCAGAGATGTAATTTTTCCAGCATGCGAGAAGCTACTCTTACTCTTCCAATGTCACTCCAGTCTTCAAGAAGGGCAAGAAGGAGGATCCAGGAAACTACAGGCCACTCAGTCTCACCTCTGTCCCTGGAAAGGTATTGGAACAGCTTGTTCTGGATGCCATCTCCAAGCAATTGGAAGAGAAGAAGGTTACGAGGAGTAGTCAGCATGGATTCACCAAGGGGAAGTTGTGCTCGACCAACCTCATTGCCTTCTATGATGGCATCACCAGCTGGGTAGATGGGGGGAGAGCGGTGGATGTCATCTACCTTGACTTTAGCAAGGCTTTGATACTGTCTCCCATGACATCTTGCTAGCAAAGCTGAGAAAGTGTGGGACAGAGGAGTGGACAGTAAGGTGGGTTGAGAACTGGCTGACTGGCCGAGCTCAGAGGGTGGTGATCGGTGGTGCAGAGTCTGGCTGGAGATCTGTGACTAGCGGTGTTCCCCAGGGGTCGGTGCTGGGTCTGGTCTTGTTCAACATCCTCATTGATGACCTTGACGAGGGAATAGTGTCCACCCTCAGCAAGTACGCTTATAGTAGAAAGCTGGGAGGAGTGGCTGACACACCAGAAGGCCGTGCTGCCATTCAGCGAGACCTGGACTGGCTGGAGAGATGGGCAGGAAAAAACCAATAGGTTGGCCATGAGCCAGCACTGTGCCCTCGTGGCCAAGAGGGCCAATGGGATCCTGGCGTGCATTAAAAGGAGCGTGGCCAGCAGGTCAAGGGAGGTGATCCTCCCCCTCTACTCTGCCCTGGTCAGGCTTCACCTGGAGTACTGTGTCCAGTTCTGGGCTCCCCGGTACAAGAAAGACAGGGATCTCTTGGAAAGAGTCCAGCAGAGGGCCACAAAGATGATACGGGGCCTGGAGCATCTTCCCTGTGAGGAAAGGCTGAGAGACCTGGGTCTGTTCAGCCTGGAGAAGAGAAGACTGAGAGGGGATCTCATCAATGTGTATAAATACCTGAGGGGTGGGAGACAGAAGGACTTGGCCAACCTCTTCTCAGTGGTTTGTGGGGACAGGACAAGGGGCAATGGCCACAAGATGGAGCACAGGAAGTTCCTCACCAATATGTGAAGGAACTTCTTCATGGTGAGGGTGACGGAGCACTGGAACAGGCTGCCCAGGGAGGTTGTGGAGTCTCTCTGGAGATATTCAAGGCCTGTCTGGATGCCTACCTGGGCAGCCTGCTCTAAGGAACCTGCTTTGGCAGGGGGATTGGACCTGATGATCTCTTGAGGTCCCTTCCAACCCCTTCAATTCTGTGATTCTGTGATACTCTTGCAAGCCTGCCTACTGTGTCCTGTGCTATGAAAGACTTGGATGATTATAATCATAGAAGATATATGGCTTGCATTCTTGGTCATTAATTAGTCATTGAGTTCTGCTGGGAAAAATGTTTTATTGCAAGAAATGATTTGCCAGCAAGCAAGCCTGAGAGAAGTCTAGTGATTCTCCTGCTCCCTCATAAAAAATGCTGCCAAAAGCTGACTTTACAAGTGTATTCCATAACTGCCCTGCAGTATTTATCTCGGGGCTTTCTGTTCTGGTGACATGTGACCTTTTGGGCAAAGCATGTCTTTTGCTTCATGTCTGGGAAGCGTCTAGGAAAATGGGAACTTAAATTCATTTAGTACCTCTTGATACGTCTGTAAGACAAAGAGAATACTAAATATAGCTATTAAGAAGAATTCTGTCAAGCACTATGTTGAATCACCTATTGATTTAGCTTTAAGGCATACTTTGCAACTGTAGTTGGAAGGTAACTATAATATGCACAAGTTCATAAATTGAGGCATTACAGAACTTTAGTACATGAATAAAGATTTTTTTTTTTTCCATCATTGCAATCATAGTTATCATCTGGCTAACAAAATTACTGCTTTTTTGTTGGTGGTGATTTTTTTTTTTTTAATTATTATTATTATTAGATATTTATATTTCTCCATATGTCTTTCTAGAAAAAAAAAAGTAATAGCACATCAGGATATATTAAACACCATAAACTCTGTTAAATGTTTTTTTTTTTTTTTTTTTTTTTTTTTTAACTGGGTAAAGAGAAAGCATGTCTTGTATATAAATAAAATCAAGGATTTAATGTTAGTATACTTTAAATCTTAAGAACCTAATCATTATTAGTACAGGCCTAATTTTAACACATAAAGAAAGAAGGAAATTGTTACGCACACACTTACTTTCCACCTAACCCTTTTCCTGGTGTCATTAGAAGAGCGTATCCAAATCTCCCATTCAGAGAATTACAGAGGCAGTGTAGCTTCTCTACAACAGAAGACATTAAAGTTCTCAAACAGGCATACGGTTTTTCAAACAGTCTTTCAGACTTGAGGAAAATAACTTGAACGTGGTATAATAGGTTAATGAGGATATATCACATTCATGGAATGGTTTTAAGCTTTTCAGGGTAAGTACTGCTAGACTATTCCACAGCTATACTGTTCAACTCTGAAAAAGTTACAGAGATGTGTACTGCACCAGCAGCTGAGAAACACGAGCAGAAATGCTGGAGAACGCGCCCAGATTTTTAGAAGATGTGGTGCGCTGATACAAATTCTATCTGTGCTCCTCAGTACTCCAGCAGGCAGACAGCTCCTGAGACAGGGTTTCAGCCCTTCTGGCCTCTGCAAGTCTGGTGTAATGACAATACTTTGGGAATGGGATCTTCTTCTTCATGTTTTACTTTGAAAACGCACAGTGTGTCTAACTCAATTTTAGCTTAAATTGGGTAATTTAAGTATTCCATTCTAGCCAAGGGGCACGTTGCCAATCAGCTGTTGTTTCATACCAACCAACCCCCAGGCACAGGGGACAACCCATCCCCATCCCCATCGGGGGCAGCTCCTGCCACCTCAGCGACCTAACGCCCCCGGCTAACGGCCGCCCCTAACGCTCCTAACTGCTCACCCCCCCCCCCCCCGCGGCCCGCCTTGCCGGAGTGGGGCGCGCGCATGCGCGGGGGCAGCCGCTCGGCTCCCCGATTGGCCAGCGGGCGAGGCACGTGACGCGCCGGCACGTGGCGGCGGCGTTATCAGCGGGGTCGGCGGCCGTCGCCATTTCCTTTAGGCGCGGAGCGGGCGGGGGTAAGGGTGGGAGGGGGCTGCGCGGCGCCGGGGCCCTCGGTGGGGGGGGTCTGAGGGGGGCCGTGGGGTTTTTTGGGGCGCTGGTGGGGGTGTGTGGGGCAGGTGGGGTCCGCTAACGTGTGTGTTCTCCTGCAGGCAGGCTCGGCAGCGCACGCCATGCACCAGGAGGACTGGGAGAGTGAGATCGGGGAGGAGGCAGCGCCTCGCCGGCCGCCCTCGGGGGAGACGGTATGGGGCGGAGGGCGAGGGTAAAGCGATAAAAAGGTTTGGAAGTGCTTCGGGGAGGGCAGGCAGGGCTGAAGGTGTGTCCTGAGGACAGGTGGAGGATGCTGGGGTTGTCCCCTCTGGGGAAAAGGAGGCTGAGAGGTGATTTCAGTGCAGCTTCCTGAGGAGGGGAAGCAGAGAGGGGTGTACTGGTCTCTGCTCCCAGAGAATTGGTGTCAGGACACAAGGAAAAGGCATAAAGGGCCACCAAGGGAGATTTAGACTGGACACCAGATCTGTATGCAGTGAATGCAGCCAAAAGTGGGGCAGGCTTCCTAGCAAAGTGGCAGATGCCCCATGCCTGTCTGGGCTTCTTATCCAAATGCTTCTTTAACACATAAGTAGTGCTCTTTAATTTCTGGTTACCATGAAGCAGTCAGGCAGTTGGACTTCTGGTTGGCCATGAAACAGGCAGTTGGATGAGATGATTTTTGACTTCCAACTGAACTATTCCGAATTCTAGATGGGTGCTACCTGTTTCGTCCACCCTGCGGTATAAGTGGCTGCCAGGCTGTCACCATTACCGTGTTCCTGAAGCACCAGGGAGTAGCTATCCTTAAATCATTTTTTGAGAAGACTGTGGTTTTGTAAGAAATGGCAGCAATTTCAGTCTCTCAAAACCTAGAGGTGCCGTGCCTCCCTGGAGACTCTGGGGCCTTGTGTAGAAGTCAGCGTTAACTGTCCTGTGTGCTTAATGTTGCTTCCTCACATTGGGTTGTGAAAGGATGCCTACTACAGTTAGATCCTGTTCTTAAAAGAAAAAAATCGTGGCATAAAAGTGACACACGTACTTGTTCAGTGGCTCACTAATTCTGATAAATGGGCTAGGAATTGAGGACCTGAGTGTATAAGCTAATGGATCTGCACAGCCTGGAAGGGAAATAGCCAAAAACTTAGTTGAGTAGAGACTTGAAGTTGCAAATTAGTTATGGTGAGAAGTCTTAGTGAACTTCTGTATCGCTTGAAAAGGAAATTTTATGTTGCCTGTCCTTGTGCCTCTTGTAATGCCTTTCTGTTCCATTCTGTATGTCAGATCTAGTGTCTGAGGTTGTAAGATAAATAGAAAAGATCACTGTTTTTTGGGTTTGGTAGGTTATATTTTGCTCAAGTCAGATCGGTTTGATGGCCCTTATTGCTGTCTTGAATAATGGAAGAGCAGTGGTGAGAGGTGGACCTGTATTACTCAGGAATAGCAGAATTATGTCTTACTCTGAGTTGTGCATAGAAAAACATGCTGTGAGAGAAAACTGTAATTTCTCTCAGCTCAGTTGATGCCCTTTGGTATTTGCTGTCCTTTTCTGCTGACAGTCATTGAATCACTGATTTATTCACAGCAGCAAATGGAATGTGAGTCTCTTGCAGCTGATCTTTGTTAATACTTCATTTTGTGTTGTTGCCAGCTGTATGACCTTAAATGCACAGGTGCAATAATAAAGGTGGGGAGTTGCCCTGTATGAGGACTGTAGATATGACTTGGTATAACCTTTACAGTATGTTTTTGCAAATGTAGTAGGCTGCTTTGGAAGCTGATTGCCTAAGAGAGGTTTCCTCCCCATCAGCTGTTCACTTGCTGCTGTCTTGTCCAAGTACCAGTGCTTGTTCAGTGCTTCTCTGTGGTCTTTTAACCTTCTAAACTGAGGACCCCTCTCTGTGTTGTTGAGGGGAAAATGGCTGAGAGAGACTCTACCAGCAAAGCTGGTAAAGGAATCAGTGGAACCTGATTTCTCCATGGTAGCACTATGAGAGCTATGTTGACTCAATTTGCTAGGAAAACTGCAGTGTTAAAAGATGGGAGTGTGAACTTTCAAGCAGCCTTAAACACATACAAACCAAGTTTTCATTGTATTTGTAGCTGCATATATGTAAGGGGTCCCAGGGTCATTGTCTTCTAAGATTAGCATGGTCTCTATTCTGTGAAGGGATTCAATGCTCCTGGTATTTTAGAACTTAATACCCAGCTCTTTAGGGAAGAAGGACAAAGACACGTGCATCCTGTCTGGGCTTACGTAGAAGCTGTATTTCCAGACCCTTCCAGATGTATTTCCCAGTCTTTCTAAGAGTATTTCCCACTCTTTCCCAGAGTTTCCAAGCTCTTGAGAATCTGTTATATATCCAGAAATAAGTGGAGCGTTTACTCCTTTTCAGTCTTCTGTTTAAGTTGCTTCTTTGAATTGTCCCTACTGCTTTTTGCCCTAAGTGAGCTGGACTATTAATTCCAGAGTTTGCAAACATGGTTCACTTAGATTGAAACTGGAGAAGGATGCTCCTAGAGTTCAATCTGAATTAGATTCCTGGCAGCAGAAAAATTATGGTAAGGTCTGCATGTAGTACATTTAAGTTGGTGAACTGTGTGCAGCTTAATGGCCTCATGAGTTTGGGAGCTGGTGAGAAGAACTCTTAAAATACAGTTCTGGAGTTGTTACCTCAGTAGGGTGATCTTAGGTACCTGCTGTAGGGTGTAGTTCTGAGTGAATTTTTTTGTATAAATTCCTCCTATTAAATCTTGCTGTTTTATTACATAGCAAAATGTTTTAAAAGAGCGAAATTACATAGCGAAATGAAGGATAAGATCCAGGAGTGTAATGGGACAACTAAAGAATGTTTTGCTACTTGTGGTATCAGAAGAGACTGCAGTAAATTTGAGGAGGATCTATAGTGATAGTTGGCATTGCTATTAATGATCTTACAGGTGAGCCTTGAGGAGTAGGGAGGGTGATGAGAGATGAATTGCCTATCCAGACAGATGTATGAGGCTGAAAGTAAGGTTCCTAAAGGAGGAATAGTAACATGCTTTCAGAATAATAATTTTACTATTTGGATTTAGTTTCCTGTAATGGTTTGCATAAAGAGAAGTATGAAAGCTATTAGTAAAATCAGAAAAGCTTAAGATCGAAGTTAAAGCTTTGGTAGTTCTGTGATGTTCCTGAGTCAGATGGTGTTTTGGCTTACTAGTGTATGTCTAACTTTTATTAAACAGGAGAAATTTTAACATGGCCTTTGCTGGAAATAAAACTAACCTTACTGGTATAATGTGAGCGTTAGGAGTTGTTCTGAACTGTTTCAAATGGAGTATGTGAATCTTTGAAGAGTTGAAGAGGGATGGGCATCTTCCAGATACTCCTGTTAAGATCATATGTAAGCATCCTTGAGAGAAATGCTGGAAAAGCTGTTGTGAAGCTGATAAAAACAGAATTTTATTTGTGGTGCTAACAGTCTGAAGCCTTCCTGAACTTACATTGATGAAAATAAAAAAACTTTAAAAGGTTGTGGTATTGCTTTGGACAATAAATGTTTCTTTATTTGTATTTCCATTATATGTTTGTTAGCAAGGGGATGGTTCTTGCCTCCATAAATCTGATGAGGCAAGATAAACTTTTCCCCATGTCAGCCATGTACAACTTGATTTTGGTGACATTGATGTGTGAACAGTATGCATTTTGTATGCTGAAGTTTAAGAAACTTTTAAGAGAAATATCCAGAAGACTTGCATGTGAGTGCAGAAAGCAATTTCTTTCAAATGCAAGACATAGGAACGAACTGCATCTGTAGCTGTGTACTTTTGCTTGGTGTGAGGTTAACATCGTGTTGTCTTTTTTCTATCTGTAGGCTGGCTTCTCTGGCAGACCCAATGGCCCGCCGCCTGGCTTCTGTGCCAGACCCAATGTCCCACCGCCTAGCTCCTCTGGCAGACCCAATGGTCCCCCATCCGGCTTCTCTGGCAGACCCGATGGTCCCCCGTCTGGCTTCTCTGGCAGACCTGATGGCCACCCATCCGGCTTCTCTGGCAGACCCGACGGCCCCCCATCTGGATTTGGTCAAAGCATAAGCTCATCTGGTATGTTAAGGACACTTGAGATTTTACTGATACCTGTGGGAGCTATCGTGAACAGTTTAGGAGACTAAAGAAAACTGCAATATTAACATACTGTGGTATTTTGATGTATCCCCATGCAGTAAGCAGCATTAAACTGTACAGATAATACAATGAGTAGGCTTTCCTTTTGACCCTCAACTCCTTTTTATTCCTGCAGTTGTACTGAATACAGTGTATGACTTGTAAAGAGTGAATAGCTGCCAGGTGGAAAACCATTTTTACAACTGGCTGTGCTAAACTTGAACAGAATGAAAAATGAATATATACTATATGCAATGTTGCACAGTCCTGTCTTGACAAGACTCTAACAGCTATGTTGAAAATAAAAGGTCCGTGAAGCTGTTGAGTGGAAACTTATATCTGCATTTAAAAAAGAACACAAGATAAAACATTGATGTTTTGGCAAGTTTCCGTAAAACGCTCACTTCAATTAAGACTATGCCTTTATAAACTTGAACAGAAGCTTTAGTTTAAATAAGCCATGCTGAGGTTGTTGTTGGATGTAGTTTGTCCCAGGCTGTACTTAGTGTGCCTTTATGGTAGCCAGATCAGGAAACAAATTTTGCTTAGAACTGACAGAATGTGGGATAGGGCAGCCAGAATTCTCAATGTAGTTTCTATACTTAGCAATGATTTTCACTGAAACTGCTTGGGGATATTTTAACTTACTCAAATAATGTCTAGGATGAAAATAGCTCATGTTTAGTTGACACAACTGTGGAAGTACGACCTAAACTTTTAACAAGTTATATTTAGCACAAATTAGGTTAATATTGCTTAAGAGCAATTAGAACAGGGCAGTATGTTTACTGTTGATCTGTCATTCTCCTACCTCTTTGTATAAGTGAAAAAGCAGACCTACCTTTACCTAGTTCCATGTCCCCAGGATATTGGGAAATTAGGAAGGGCAGGAACCAGTTATTACTGGTGTTACTTGGACTCCAAATTTGAACAGTTACAAGAAGTAAAGAATTGAAGATAGGTTTTGCTTTCATTCTAGTACTGAAGAATTGCTTTACGAGAGGTTCAGGTTACTAACTTCAGTAATGGTTTGATGAAGAGCAAATATGAAAGGCAGTGTTCATGAAGAATGGTTGTGTGCTGCATGTTAGGTGGAAGTGAATGTAGCTTCATGGGTTTTGTAGCTCTTTCTGACCGAACTCTACCTGTTAACTTTTCCATTGCACATGACAAAAATAACTAGAAATTCTCTCATCTGTGTTTATTGTATTCATTGTATTGAATTCATGGCAGGGAAGGCTTTTCTTGATGAAGATCATGCTTCCACTATCATTAACCATTATTCCTTTACAGAGCTAGGCATGTGTTATTTTGTATCAGTGTAAGCAGGTTGTGGTAGGCTGAAACAGGTAATTTCAATCTTTCTGGCTACTTCTAGTTGATAGGGAACTCAACCCATACTTTCAAGCACAAGTTATATTACTGAGGTTGCATACTTGTAGGCTAGATACAAGCAAACCTTATTTGCTGTTCAAATAAGCACTTCTAAAGAACTGAAACTGTTCAGGAAGTCCAGAGGTGAGACACTTAGTTGGTAAGATTATGCACCTATTCTCAAGCTTGTTTAAAAGTGTACATCAGTGTTAATTATTCTTCCCCTACAACATTACGGAAGAAGCTGTCCTTTTTTTCTTTCAGGCTTCCAACTGATTCTTAAAGCTCATGGGCTGCTGTATTGTCTGCAGTGCACTTCTAGGCTTTATATAAATTATTGTTAATAATACAGCTCACTTGTTTGACATGAAATGGCATGAGTAGAACTAGTATGTGCAGGTTAAACTTACATTTTGACTTTTTGAATCAATATCTAGGTTTAGTACTTGGGTAAAGTCTTGTAATGAGTGTAAGTTTAAAAGTATCACATAACTGCAACTTAGTTTTTATGACATTTTGCTTTGACTTAAATTGCTGAATTGGTTCGAGTTTCTTTTTTTGCTGTAGTTTCTTGTAACCAATCATAATTGGTTGGTTGGAAAATAATGGTGCAGTGTGGTCTTCTGTTGGTGAATGTGCTAAGCATATCATGAAAGCAAGTTACTTGATTATCAGTTCTGTCGTCTTAGCTGTATAAACCTGGTTTTGTCCATCTTTTTTAAGAAGAGGCAGAAATTTTGGAGGACAGAATGGCTGAGGGAACAAAAAGTACAAAACAAAGTACATGTTTTACTGATTAAGTATTTTGTTGGCACAGAATTGTTGATACCAGATGGGACCTCTGGAGATCATATGGTCAAAATGCCCTGCCAAGCAAGGTCACCTAGCACACATTGCACAGGACGGTATCCAGGCGGGTTTTGAATATCTCCAGAGAAGGAGACTCCACAACCTTTCTGGGGACATGATGTGCTTTTCAAAATTTTGAATTAGCTGTGTATTTAATGTGTAGATATCTCAGTGGAAGAGGAGTGATGATATAAGAAAGGATGAGGAACAAGAGTAAAGAGTCCTCACATATCTACAGGCAAATTGCTTTGGTCAAAGGAAGGCATTTTATTGTGTGATGAATGCTAGAATACAGATTCAGTGATTGGCTAGGAATTTTGTTTCTTGCTACACTGATGTTTATACTGGTATTGCTACGAACTACCCACATAAATCTTCAAGTGAACATCAATTTTGAACATTCTTCAGGCCACAGGAATAGCAGTTTAACACTTTGGAATTTTAGAAGCAAAGTCTCCTAACAGAGTAACTTGGTAGGGTACCAAACATAATGTTTGTTCTTTTTTTCCTTTATGACAGCCTCTTGCATGCAGGTGACCTCTTCATTAACTAGTATGTTTGTACTGGCGAAAGCACAAGTGCTTAGTTTTTTTCAGTGGTAGCTTTGATTATGTTAAGCTGTTTTAACTTGGAAGGAAAAGAGTATTAGTGTTTCCTTAGTGTGCCATATGCTCATAAATTTGTCTAAAAGCTTACAGAATCAGTCTTGATTTTAGGTGTCATATCTTTATAATGGTTGTTGTGTAATCTGATCTTGAGTTTGATACTGCAGAATAGGGAACTTTGCTGCTACAGAATCGGTTGGGTTGGAAGGCACCTCTGAAGGTGGGACAGTCCAAATGGAGAAGGGTAAATTGTATCAAGCTGTCCAATGAAGTTTTGAATTGCTCTGAGGATGGAGTTTATACGGGCTGTCTGGGTGACTTGCCCAGTGTTTAATTACCGTGAGAATAACATTTTTTTGTTTAATTGGAGTTTCTTATATTTCAATTTGTGTCCATTTCCCATTATCCTTTTGGTGTATACCACTGAAAAGAATCTGACAGTGTTGTCTTCATTCCTTCCTGTTAAGATATAAGAGGCCCTGAGACTTCTTGCTTCCAGGTGGACCAGTCCCAGCTCTCAGTCTCTTTGTATGACACAGTCCAGTCCTTTATCTTTGTGGTTCTTTGCTGGACATTAGTATGTTGATATTTCTTTGGTAATGGGTAGCACAGAACCACATACAACATTGTAGATGTGGTTTCATTAGAGGGCAACCTCCCTTCAGTACCTAGCAGCATTCTTCGTAATGCAGCCTGGAAGGCTGTTGACTTCTTTTACTGCAAGGGCATGTTGTTGGCTTGTATTCAGCTTGTTATCCACCACAGCTCCCAGGCTTTTCTCTGCAAAGATTCTTCCCAGCTGGCTGGCCAGTCTGATTGTGTACTGCTGCCTGGGGTTGTTCCTTCCCAGGTGCAGGACTTCGCATTTCTCTTTGTTGAACATAGAGGTTTCTGCCTCCCATCATCTCCAGTGTCCTTGAGGTCCCTCTGAGTGAGGCACAGCCCTGTGTTATATCCAAATTTTGTCTATAAATTTGCTGAGTGTGCATTCTATCCCATGATCAAGGTCATGAAAGAAGAAAACTGTGCCCAGAAGTTCAGCCTGCTTTTAGTCTCCCTTACTGTCCAGTTATGTAGGATGAATTCCATTGCTTTGTATACAAGAATGTTACAGGAGGCAGTGTCAAAAGCCGTATTTTCTTCCTGTCCTTTTCCAGGAGGTGCTGTTGAAAGACCCAACAGAAGTCAGCACATGAAGCATGATTTTGGAGGACATTCTAGGAGCAGAGGTAGGATTTAACTTCTGTAAATTGTACTTGACTGGCTTGGGGTGGGGATGTAGTTTACAGCAGTAAATTCTTCCAGTGTTCTGGATCTATTAACAGGAAGACAGCTGATCAAGGGGAATTGTTATTAACACCTACTCAACACTTAACAGATCATGCCTAGAATACTGTATTCAGTTTTGGGCACCCAGTAGAGAGAAAAAAAATGTC
The DNA here is from genome assembly GCF_047663525.1 of Anas platyrhynchos. Classification (NCBI taxonomy): domain Eukaryota; kingdom Metazoa; phylum Chordata; class Aves; order Anseriformes; family Anatidae; genus Anas; species Anas platyrhynchos. The sequence goes on from NC_092621.1 coordinate 18,964,036, forward strand.
AAGCTGGATGAGGTTCAGCAGAGGGCAAGCAGGGGTGGGTAGGGGGCAGGAGCATTTGTCCTGCAAAGCTGAAAGATTTTTCACTTGTTCTCTCCCTTGGGGAAAGGAAGGCTTCAGGTTGACCTTGCAGCTGCTTTTCTCTCCCTATGAGATTACCAGGAATGTGTGCCCATGCTCTTTACTGATGTGCAGAACAGGAGAACTATCTTAACATTCAAAACTATCTTTGAATTTAAGTTGATTCTGTTTCTTAATTGTAGATACTGGTGAACGTCTGGACAGAGACCAACCAGTGGCTAGACCTGGTAGTGAAAGGCGTTTTGGGAACAGAGGTAACTTCCTGGAGTGTCCCTGATTCTAGTGGCTATCTGTATTTGATACATTGTTTTTGATCTTCATAGATGTTATTTTGTTGTGCTAGAGCCAAATGAGTGCTTGTGTTTTGAAAGCTAATCCCAACCCTTGTTTCTGTGTGATGTGGGCAGCAGTATCACCCCTTAGCTTTGACTGCACAGAATAAAATACCCCCACCGTATTTGCCTGAAGGCAGGGCCTTGTGTTAAAGGAAGTGTTTTGTTTAGCTCTGCATTTAGTTCTGTTCTCCCTGGAGGGAGTTATTTTCTGTTTTTATTTTGGGTCATGGTGTAGTACAGAAGGCAGTTGAACATTAGTATTCACACACACCAGGTGCTCTTCAGTGCAAGACATGAAGGTCTTCTGCCAGTAGTATCCATAAAGTAGTATTAAATCCCCATCCTCTTCTTGCTTACAGTGGTGAATGCTGTTCTCATAAGTGGTGCACACTGAAGAGATTAGTAATTGCCAGTTTGTAGTACTACCCCATACACTCCCACCGGGTACTGTTGGAAGCACGTTGGGTGGTGGAAGCTCACCTGCAGAACAGCTGTGCAGCACAGCATCTTCAGTCTGTGCAGACACTTGGAGTTACATCTACTTCTTAAGAAAGTTCTACATGATTTATCCATCTGTTGGATTGATGCCTGTTGTGGTAGGGGAATGGTAGACTTGTTTGACTAAGCAATTCTTTGCCAGCGTTGTGGGATGATGCTTAGTGGTTCTGCTGTGGTTCCTTCAGCCATTGCAAAGTAATTCACAACCTGTATTTAAGGTCTGTGATACTCGTGAATGCTTATACTTAGCCTGTGTCTCACATGGAAGCCTTTAAGTTGGATTTTCTTTTGCATTTGGAAAAACACAAATGATGGGCTATATATGTACGTGTGCACCAAGCATGGGTGAAAGAGCTATGGATGCCATGGTAGGAGAACTTGTAGCAGAAGGTGGTCTTTGTTATTACAAGATAGAACAAATGTTCCATTGAAGAATAGCTATTAACAAGTAAATAGTGGTACATGCAACCTGCCTGTAACTTAGGCAATACCTACAACTGTTCCAGCTGAAATGAGGAATAGATTGTGTGTGGCTGTTTCTTCCTCTCCTTTTGCATTAGGAGGGTGAATAGGAAAGAGTAAGAAATGAAAAAGCATGAAATTGTTGGTGCTGCCTGCCCAAGCAACTGAATAAGCAATTTTGAGTAATAACAAAATAGAAATTGGCAATCCTGAAAGGCAGAGGATACTTGAAGGAATCCAGAGATTTAAATACGTGGGCTGAGTTACTAAATTTGATTTCAAAAGTCTCTCAAATTTATTACTGACTTACACTAGTACTACTAAGTTTTATGACACAGTCTTGTGTAACTCGCAAGAACTGTGTAAAGTTGTTTTCCTCTTTCCTCACAGGTTTGCAAAAGTCAAAAACATTCTGCCAACAAAGTAGGGATATCTGGATTAATGTGAGGCATACAGATTGTGAGAAATAGACTTATGTAAAGTATTTCAAATCTTGTTTGCAAATTCTCAGTCCATACTAGGCAGAAACTACAATACTACCTCACTTTGGTACTGGTTATGAAAACTGAGAATGCAGAAATGGTATCAGTTTTTCTGTGGCTTAACCAGAGGTGTGAGCTGATCTGCTTCAAAACCAAAGACGTGCTTAACAGAAACCTAATTTGTGAGTGTGTTAAATCATATACTTCAAGATTTAATGTTGGATTTTATTCTAGCAAAAATCAAGATGGACAGTAGACTTTTCATGTTTTTTGGCAAATCTTTCATGCTTAGGCAAATAGCTTAGTTTTATTGTACTTAATGGAATTCATAAGATAAGGACTGTACAGATAAATAAAAGGCACTTGGTTTGTACATGCAAAATTGGACAAACTGAAGTGTTGTGTGCTATGATGTACTACAGATTTTCAAGAAAGGGACATTGAAGAAGGCCATGGTGCACAAAAAGGAGGTTTTAGAGGAGTTCCTGCTGTCTTTGGGCAAGACAATAGTAAGTTTTATATTGACTGATTTGTGTGGAAATGTACCTTTGGTCATTCTTCTTGATTTTCTGAGAACTCAAATATAAAAGTCGTGAAATCCTAGAATCATCTGGGTTGGAAGAGACCTCCAAGATCACATAGTCCAACCTCTTACCTAACACTAACCAGTCCTCCACTAAACTCTACATCTGAACGTCTTTCAGAGACCTCCAGGGATGGTGACTCAACCACTTCCCTGGGCAGGCCCGTTCCAATGCCTCACAGCCCTTCTGGTGAAGAAGGCTGTGTTGTACTTCCAGGATATGTCTGGGAAGGTGAAGTCCCCCATGAGAACAAGTGCTGACGATTTCGCAACTTCTGCCAGCTGCCTGTAGAAGTCCTCATCTGTCTCCTCATCCTGGTTCGACGGTCTGTAACAGACCCCCACCAGGATGCTTGCCTTGTTGGCCTTCCTGCTGATCCCCACCCACAGGGACTCAATAGCTCTCTTCAACCATGTTATAGGATATAGATACCTTCTTTGCAAGATGGTGTTGCTGGGAAGAATACAGCATAGGTGGGAGTTATGAAGAACCTCTTGGAACTGTTACACTGTAGGGTTTATCAGGAGTATTATTGGGAGGTTATCCTCACAGCAGAAACAGAGGGGCAGGCGCTGAGCTCTGCTCTCTGGGGACAGTGACAGGACCCGAGGGAACGGCATGGAGCTGGGACAGGGAAGGGTCAGGCTGGGGGTTAGGGAAAGGGTCTGCACCCAGAGGGTGGTCGGGCACTGGGACAGGCTCCCCAGGGCAGTTGTCACGGCACCAAGCTGCAGGAGTTCAAGATGCATTTGGACAACGCTCTCAGGCACATGGCCTAGTTTTTGGGTGGTCCTGTGTGCAGCCAGGACTTGGGCTCAATGGTCCTTGTGGGTCCCTTCCAACTTGGGATATTCTGTGATTGTATTTTACTAGCTTTAAGCATAGGTCTTTATATGACTTAATGTTGAATGCTATATCCACTATACTGTATATTACTTACAGGTATTAGAAATGAGCATAGAGACAAGCCTCCGCAGGGCAACTTTCTTGGTCCTAGAGGAAGGGGAGCAATTGGAGGTCATTCAGGTAAAGACTGTTTAGTAGCATGGTGAATATTTTGGATTTCTTCATTGCTGATTTCTAGCAATGCAGTACCTTCATAGCTTTGCTAAATGGTGTTAGCTTAATTTTTCTGCCAGTGAAGAACCTATTGTCATGCTAGATGGCCTGCTTGCATGCCCAAACTAAATATGTTTGTAATGTAGATAAATTTCAGCAATTAGATTTTCAAAGCTGTTGTCTTCTGCATTTTTTGGTCCTCTTATTGCTGTGTAAGTTAATGCACAAAGAAGCAGAAACGCTAAACAAAACTCAAAGCAAGCCTTTAAGAACTTTTTCAGCTTTGCTCTTGTCACTCTAGATTTTTCTTATCTCCAAGGAAAAGATTTATATTTGTGCAGGCTGAGAATGCGTAAGTTCTGTAGCCTGTGAGGCCACATTTTCCTGCTGACATTATTTTATTTTTTTTTCCATCTACAAGAGCACTTTCCCTTATGGTCCTGTCTTTTGCCACTGATTTGTGTTTTGCTACCTAGTAGTCCATTGGTCACAAAAGTCTTGTAATTCAAACTGTAAATACTGTTAAACTAGTGTAATGGGTAGTGTGGATGATGAATACTCTGAATATAAGAACATTTTCTGTGATACTGGCAAAAGTAGGATTTTTCACTGTAGAAAAGATGCAATGATTAGTACGTGTTTTCAGATGTGCTCTTCAATATCCTGAAAGCAATTGAGTTGCTTTTGTGGCTTAATTCAAATTAGGTTTGTTCAGATTAAATTTAGTTCAGTTCATGATTTTTAGAAACTCAACTATTTGCTTATTAACATGTCTCTGTAGTGGACACACTGCATCCTTAATGCAGGATAGTAATTCATTCCTTTTTCAGTATTATTGTGTGAAGTGTTAGTACTTAATGATTGTTAAGGAAATTGGCAGGTAGCAATTTTTCTTGTCATGTGGAAAGATTTGTTTGGTAGTTGCATGGGAAAGTGTCCATTGTATAGTAAGAGAACATTTCTATATCTAATGAAAAGAACTCCACTGATGTTAGGTGAGCTTCTTATTTTAACAGTTGTATTCTGTGGCCGGACAGCAGGAGTGCTATTAGGTGGTTATGCTTCCTCCCTCTGAATGGGGGTAAGGCCATTATAATAGAGGTGGTAGAGGTAATGAAGATGGGGTTGTGCTGACTTTTCTTAAATAGTTTTGTGCATTTTGTTACTAGATACTGTGTAAGCAAAGAAGATCTTGTGATTGAAAAATAAGTCTATTAAAAAGTGATTACATGCATTGAATGTTGCATCTTTGCTTGTCTTCCCTGTCACCACCTCCATGCAGCTGTGATTTCACAGAATAAATAGCTCAAGTCCTGATGTGGAACAGAGTATTCCTGGTCCAGGTAACAATTCTGACTGCCTCTCTGGAGCTAGTATTTATGTCCAGAGTTGATACTTCAATCTTGTTTAGAACGCGCAATCAGATTAATAAGATGGCCTGATCCTATTCTTCTGTGCTTGTGGAGGTGTAGGGAGGAAGAATTTAAACAGAGTCAAAGGAGGTACTGCAGCATCACCATACTTCTGTGGTACCACTTGCAAAATTCAGGCTTCAAATATTTTTATGAATGGTTTGAGAAGTATTTCAGCTTTTGCTATTGTCCTTCCTCTTCACTTAGTCTTGCATCTCTTAGCTATAATTCTAGCCTCTTTTCTTTTGTTGAAGGGCCTTGTATTAAAGTTTTCTTTTTTACCGTTCTTTAAAATGAGCAATACAACTGCTTGCATAGCGTAGCTGGAGGCAGCCACTTAGGGTTGAGGATCTTTCTGTTTTGTGAATAGCAAGGTTAAGGACTGAAAAAGGATTCTGTGTGTGCTGTTGTAATAGCTCAGCATTAATACACTTTTTTTCATCTGTTAAAACCTTTCCTCACTGTAAGAATAAATGTCTTTGCTTTTCAGGTGACCACGATCATGAAAACAACATGCATGCCATGGATGAATGCCAAGGTAAGAACTTTCATGGACTGGATGTTAAAAATGTGTGGCTATTGAAATAACAGGGTAGTGTTTTCTGATTTAAATATTCCCTAACACTTGAGAAATTACGATGATGATGCTAAAGTTTGACTTTTCATGTATGTAGAAGTTGGCTGTGTAGCACAAAATGCATCTGATTTTGTGAAGGGGTTGAGTTTCTTAAAACAAAGGTGCTGTAACCATAAGCATGTGTGAATTTCTTGTTACTCACGACATTTTATTTTAGGGGAAAAAAAAAAACTTGCCTTGGAGGAAACAATGCAAGATTTTAAAAACTGACATTAGTTTCTTGCTAGAGATTTCTTTTTTCCCAAGATTGTCCTGAAGTGATGTCCTCGTTTTGGCTGGGTTAGAGCTATTTTTCTTCCTAGTAGCTGATGTGGTGTTGTGCTTTGGATTTAGGATGAGAATAGTGCTCATAGGACACCAATGTTTTAGTTGTTTCACAGGAAGGCTTGCACAGAGCCCAGGATGTTTCAGCTCCTCGTGCTGCACTGCCAGTGACTGAGGGTGTCCCAGGAGCAGGGAGGGGACACAGCCAGGACAGAGGGCCCAGGCTGGCCAAAGGGATGTCCAATAACTTGTGTCATGCTTAGTAATAAAATAGGGTGGGGGGAATTGGCTGTCAGGGTAAGGCTGCTGCAGCTCAGATGCTGCTGGGCATCAGTCAGCTGATAGTGAACAATTGCACTGTGCGTTACTTGTTTTGAATATTCTTTTGTTGGTATTATTACTTTGCTTTTCTGTCCTGTTAAACTCTTTATTAGCCTACAAGTTTCACTGTTTTTCTTCCAGTTCTCTCCCTCATTGCTCTGGGACAAAAGGGAGTGAGCATACGGCTGTGTTGTGTTGAGCTGCCTGCTGGGTTAAACCACCACAGTCCTTTCGGCATCAATGGTGGGGCTTCATGGGTTGAGTTAATGACAGATACGATCAGATCCACATCTGGTCTGGTTTTGTCTTTTGGGCAGCTGAAGTTCACCACAACTGCTCTCATTCCCCTTCTCAGAAGAAGAGAGTGGGGAGAAGAAAGTAGGCTGGAAGAAAGGCTCACGGGTTGAGATAAGGATAATTCAATTAAAGGGAAAAGAAAGGGGGCAAAAAACAAAGGCTGTGCAGAAGCACAGAGAGAAGAAAATTCTCTCCTTCCCATCAATGAGTGATGTTTGCTCATGTTCTGGGAAGCAGGGCCTCAATATGCATGGCAGTTGTTCAGGAGGACAGACATCTTCACGATGAGATCCCCTCCTCCCCCTTCCCCACCTTTTATTGCTGTGTGCCATCTCACACTATGGAACATCCCTTGGTTGGTTTAGGTCAGCTGCCCTGGAGATGTCCCCTCCCCACTTCTTGCCTACCCCCAGCCTGCTGGCTCTGGGAGGTTTGGAGGCAGTCTTGGTGCTGTGCCAGCACCACTCAGCAATTGATGCAACACCAGTGTGATACCAGGGCTTTTCTAGCTACAGGTGCAGAGCACAGCACTGTGTGGGCTGCTGTGGGGAAAAGGGAACTCCATCCCAGCATGTTACAACAGACTGTTTAAAAAACATTCTGATAGTTTAATTGTTGCTGGTGACTACATTGATCATTTTGCTCTGAGTTGTTGTGTTTGTTCCCGAAGTTCTTGTGTAACACCTTTTTTGCTGTCTAGGCTTCCTGTAATGCTGTTTATCACTTCTGGGAGCTGGTTTAGGGCTGTAGTTCACTGTGCTATGTCACTGGCTTATGATATGATAGAATTAGTGGTTGTGAGACCAATTGGGTGTTTGTACTCACCATTGCTGTCAGTCCTGTACTTTGAGAACCATCTCTTGGAAACTATAAATTACACACTCTACTTTTTCTCCTTTTGGCAGCCAATCTGTGGGAGAAATGAGGGAAGACACTTCCCCTGCTTCTTTCCCTTTTCTTTCTCCTTCATTGTCCCATTTTTCTCCAGGTTAGTTACAGTAGCTCTTGAGAAATCAATATCCTCGGGATGTTTAAATGAACATGTTCCTATTGCTGTGTCTCCTGAATGTGTTTCAGGTTGCTAAACTTCTAAGAACACCAACCAGATGTCTGCCCTGAGGCAGGATAGTTAAGTGGCAGGGAGTGTGGGAGGATATGGGCAGGCACCTAGGACGAGTGAGTGCCTCCAGTATTTTGGAACTTCACCCTGAACAAGTGCAGAATCCTGAAAAAGTGGTAAAATGTTTTAAAATGTTATGCCATCGCCCTGGCACTTCCAGACAGACACAGATCACTGCAATGTGTGGGGGTCTGGCCACACTCAGTGCCGATCCAACTCCTGCAACAGGCCATGCAGCTGTACCTCAGAGCCAGCCTGTGCTGGTATCAATTGCCCTTATTTACAAGAAGAAACAATGGGTGAGAAAACTTGAGTGAGGGAAGAAACACGTCTACTAAGAAGGGGAAGGAAGATGAAGTGGGCAAGGCAGGTGACTGACTCCAAAGCAGGCTATCAAGGTTTTGGCAGGGATGGAGTTAATTTTCTTCCTAGCGGCTCGTATGGTGCAGTGTTTTGGATTTTTGATGGAAATAGTGGTGACAACACAGTAGTGTTTTTAATTGTTGCATAATTGTGCTTGCACATAGTCAAAGACTCTCCTACTTTGCTTTGCCAGCAAGGAGGATGGGGATGTGCTAAAAGCTGGGAGGGAACAGAGCAAGGACAGCTGACCCAGACTGACCAGAGGAGGGATATCCCACACCACATGGCATCATGCTCAGCAATAAAATACAGGGGAAAGAAGGACAGGGTGTAGGGAGGGAGGAGGCATTTGGAATGATAGTGTCTGTTTTCCCAAGAAACCATTACACGTGATGAGTCGTGTTTCCCTGGAAGTGGCTGAACATCTGCCTGCCATTGGAAGTAGCAGATGAATTCCTTCATTCCTTGTTTTTCCTTTACCTAGCAGACTGTCCCTATCTCAAGCCATGGGAGTTCTTGCACTTTTCTGATACTCCCTCCGTTCCACCTGGTGAGGGTGAGCAGTTGTGTGGTGCTGATCGGCCTGCTGGGGTCAGCACTGGGCCATCCTGAGAACAAACGGAGGGAGAAGTAGATCTCATAAATGTGATCCCTATACCTGAGAGAGTTGTGAGATATGTGAAAAGTTCCTAGCTGTTACACAGGAGAGCACATTGCCACCTGGCTGCTCTGATGCAGGGCCAGTGGCATGGAATGAGAGGGCAGGGAAGCCAAGCAGCTGGGATCCTTCTTTATGGAGGGGGCATTGACAGAGTGACTGGAAAACAGGCACAAGCCCTCAGCTTCTAGAGGGGACTCCTGTCGGGTGTGAAGGAAGGATGTGCCTTCAAGGAAGATTTTGTATGTCACCCAGGCAAGTGGACCAGCAGGGAGAGAGCTATCCAGTACCTGAAGGAACTAGCAACGCTGGAAGTGATTTTTGGTGGCCTGAACAAATAGCAGTTACTCAAAGATTGAGACAGCCAGGTTCACATCCACCCGTGTGGCAGAAGTTTGTACAGAGTGCACCACTGTTGTATGCCAACTCACTGACAGTAATGATCTAGAAAGACAGAGAGGGACAAATGGGTGATGAACTGGCGGGCAACTCCAGCAACATGGAGAAAGTCTTTCTTCCTCCCTGTGGGCCTTTGTCTCGGCAGGTGCAGCAACCCTAAGAGAATTCCTTTCTCTCCACTTCTGTGAACCAATCTCATCTCTTAGGAGTAGGCATTCATGTGCTCAAGAGAGGGGATGTAGTGGGAACACTCACTACGTGCCACTATGTGTGGTGTTACCTGCATGGCCATGGAGAGGACATGAGGAAATGGGATAGAAAATACGCCTCAGCAATAAAGGCATAGGTGTGGGAGTTGCAAGGAAAAACAATCATAAAAGGAGATTCTTCAGGAAAATATCTCCTCCAGTTGGCAGTTCCCCACGGTAGAAGGACTCTTTTTAATTTTGATCTTAATAAAGGGGCTTCTGGTTTGTATTTGAAAGTGAGTAATGAACAATGTGACCAAGACTGGAGGGACCCTGCTTCCTGTGAAAAGTGTTCTATTGGTAACCTTTAGTGAATATCAAATAATTCATTATACATCTGTGTTTATTAGCTTGAAACGTACCTTGCAGAATGCAGAAGTGTAAATGTACTGCCATGACAAATGAATTATCCTTGCTTATTAACAATTTATAGTGTAATGAGTTTTTGTTGTAGAACCGTAGAGCCTAATTTTCTGTGAGTCACTTTTAAACTTGAGAAAATGTGAGATGAGTGCTTTATAAAAATGCTTTACAAAAGTCTGACTTCACATGCAAGTAAATTTTAGGTCTAGTAGTATAAAACTAAATTTTAATCGAATTAGTGTATGAAATTTCTTTCTTACCTAGAAAGTGGAGGAAAGAGCAAATGACGTACCACTGAACTTCCTTTCAATAGCTCCATACTTAAAATAGTCTAAGTTTAAATTTTCTGTTACTGTTCATCAATTTATGTTCTTGTATTCTTAAGGTCCAAAGGTGACGTACATTCCCCCTCCTCCACCTGATGATGAGGAAACAATCTTTGCACGTTATCAAACAGGAATCAATTTTGACAAGTATGATGAAAACATTGTCGAAGTGTCAGGACTTGACCCTCCAGCACCATTAATGGTTAGTAAACTCTTAGTCTTGGAGACTGTATTACATAATTCTGCAAGGATGTATCCTGAGTGTAGTATACAGTCCTAATGAAAATACAGAGTTTGAATATTGGAAACAATACTGTGCTGGAAGGTGATGCCACCTTCCTGGAAGATACAAATTTGAGTTCAAGATTACGTTGACAAATGACAGAAATGGCTTAAAAAAGGTAATGCTGGATGAACAGGAAGTATGTATATTAAGTTACAGAAAACACCAGTTTACGGCTTGTAAAAAAAAAAGGTCTTAGGCAGCAATTTCTAGGAAGGTTGATAGTCATCTTGTTGAAGTTGGTTGTTGGGGAATCTTTAAGATTGTGAATGAATACCTGTTGGAATACTTTTCATTTGGACAAAGGTGGTTTTGAACATCTGTAGCCCCATTTTCTCTTATCTGCAGTTTATTTTTTAAAAGCTCTCTGTAACTTTGCTTCCACAGAATGCCAGTTGGCTAGCTTGAACAACAACAAAAAGACAGACTCATTTTTAGGAAGAAGGATGAGGAAGAATGGCAGAGGCAGGGATGGTAGTAACACGTAGAGTTGATCCCTTTCCCACTCCTACAAAGGTTCTCTCACTGAAGTTAAAATTGTGTTGTCACATATGCTGCTTTTTGCTCCTGAATAGTGATGTTGATTTAACTCCCCTTAGTAGTTTTAGCACAGAGACTGAATATATCCAGTACATGTAACAAAACAGAGTTCTAGTTCATTTTCAGTGTGTCATGGTGCAAATGTTTGAATCCAGATGTAATACACAGCTTCTATGCAGTTCTCCAAATCCTTTACTGACACACAAATACCACTACTTTGCAGGGCATGAGTGGGTTTGAAGAAAACCTTGGGTCTTTCACTTGTGAGAATCTTGACAGTCTAGATGACTGGTGAAACCCCTCCCTCATAATTTAACACACTTCCAGTGTTCAGATGTCTGTATCATATAAACATCTCACTTTTAAAACTCTAACTTACGTAGTTGTATAATGTAAAATGCACATTTTTCTTTTTTCTTCTACAGTCTTTTGAAGAAGCTAGCCTCTGTCAGACTTTAAACAAGAACGTTGCTAGAGCTGGATATTCTAAACTTACACCAGTGCAGAAGTACAGCATTCCTATTATACTGGCAGGGCGGGATTTAATGGCATGTGCCCAGACAGGATCAGGAAAAACTGTAAGCATTTTGTATAACATTTGTTTATACTGGAAATGTGACTTTGAAGTTTTAGATAAATGCCTGTCTTCTCAATAACCATTCTTTTATTGAAAAGCATCTAATGTATTATTTTTTTGTGTTGAATGATTTACTTTGCACAGAAATGGCAAGTGTACTGTTCTTCACAGATATACAGGATGGGTGGATATTCACATTCTCAGGCTTATTATCTTTTTAAATACATCAGTGAACTAATTACTAGGCACAGCAGGCCAGCCTCCAGGTCTGCAGATACTGAAATAGACATACAGGCCATCATGGAAAAAACTCAGTAGTTGGAAGGTTTTGTTTTTTTTTTTTTTTACACTCATGCCAGATTGTAATAGTGTGTCTGGTGTGTTGTCTTGGTTTTACCAGGTCTGATCAGTTTGATGTTTAGTTTCAGACATCTGATCTTAATAATGGAACAGTGACTAGAGTTATGAAGGTGACAGTTGTCTCAACTTTTTAAACTCTCTAATATACTGAAACCTTACCATTGACAGCTCCATACGAGACTATTTGGCTATTAAGCATAGCTATTTGAAGTTCAGTGTAATGTAGAACTCCAGCTGTGTTATGTAGCTTATTAGTTAATGTTTTGAAAAACCTCTCCTGTTTATGGAAAGGAGGTATAGTGTCCAAGTCTTATGCTACAAATATTCTGAATGCTTTTGGGACAACTGTTAAATGTTCTATTTTGGGGGTAATTTGTCTTACTGGTAACTAAGAGTGTTGATGCAGATGTCACAAACTGATGTACTATTGTAATAGTCTAGAGATTAGTGATACATTGGTACCTTACAAATCTGTTAATGGTAATGTAAAGCTTCTAAGTGCATGTTCTAGAAGGGCATTTGATGCCAGGGTTATCAATTACCAGTGTGCATCAGGAGGATGTGTAGAACTGCCCAAAGAACTCAGAAGTAAGGTAGTGCATGATGGTGTTCCTGCATTATTAGACTCTGAAGGTCCAGAGGTGCTTTTGTACTTCACGAGTAGGGAGAAATAAGTTTTGTTGTTCTGTGGTGTGTTCAGGTCAATCCTTTTGCAGTGTGTTTCGCTTGAAGTTGATAGTGTGCTATAGTGCTCCAGCTTTTTAAGATTGATACAAAGCATTTAGTGTAACTGAGTAATGCTTTAAGGCTGAACATATATTAATGCTTTTTTTTTTAGGCAGCTTTTCTCCTACCAATTGTGGCCCAGATGATGAGAGATGGCGTAACTGCCAGTAGCTTTAAAAAGCAGCAAGAGCCAGAATGTATTATTGTTGCCCCAACTCGAGAACTGATAAATCAGATCTTCCTAGAAGCAAGGAAATTTGTGTATGGGTAAGCTTGTGCACTGCTGCCTGGTATTGCTTGTTACTTAATCTGCAAGCCTGCGTTCTTTCAGAAGCTTTCAAAAAATTTTTCTTGCCAGTCAAATGGAATGATTACAGACACTTGCACTTAGGTGGTTAGCAAGTTATTACCATATGGTTAGAAATTTAAACTTTTCATCTTCACATTGGCAAGGATGGGGAGGCTTACTTCGGCTTGTAGAGGAGTACTAAAACTGTCGCATCGTCTTTAGTGATCAGATAATTGAAGAGCTTAAAGAGCTTAAATTTAGCTTGCTTTATTGGTTACTTGCTGTTACTTTCATCTTGACAGAGTTGTGTTAGGGGTTTCAGTGATGGTTTGTAGTACCTCTATACTTTCCAGTGTTTCTGGTCTTGAACAGAAATATTTCCCAGTTCGGGGAAGGTTTTCTTCAGTAGTTCTTCTTCAAAACAAAAGGTTTTAACTTGTCATTGCGGCCTTGGATGTTGCATGATAGATGAGATTACCTTTATGCTAGATTGCTAGTGATTTTTCTGCTATTCAGTGATAGGTTCACCAGTGAATGGAGGAAATACATCAATTATCTGTAATGACTTCTTATTCTTAAAAGGCGGAATGGAGAGCATCACTTTCAGTGCAAAGTCTGGTGGACTTGCCTTTGGTTGTTCAAGCAGACTTTGGCTTGGTGGCTGTTTTTTGCTCTTGGAGGTAGTACATAGCTATTGGCTCAGCATAGTACTAAGAGTAGCGTCTTAATACCTAAAACTGTTTTACTCATGTAGCTAGTTCTACTAATTAATGCTCTTTTAAACTACATACAGACTACTTCACAATAAACTACCTTTTGAATTCAGAAAGCTGCTGCCGCAGCTGCCTGGCAGTAAAAGCAAGATACAACATAAGCCAGTTAAGCAATATCAGGTTGTGAGCCTGTTGCCTCTTCAGTATAGTGTGTGTATTGCTCAGTTCAGATCTGTTATTTTCTTAAGCTCTTCACTTTAGCTCACAAACAGGAATATAAAATATCATCAACTGGTAACATAAATGCTGATATGTTACCAGTCCAACCTACTTATATTTATGATCAAAGTTTTGTGAAAACTTCCAGATAAACAGTAAAAATATACCAGTTGTGATTCAGCCTTGTTATGTATGAAGCTGAATAGTATCTTCAGGAACAGACATCTAGAATTTGAATATGGAAATGCTCATTGCATGAACGTAGAAGCCTAGCAAGTAGCTGAATAAGGTAGTTCATGGTTATAGGGTTGTTCTTTCTACAGAAGGAAATCTGATGCAGTTTTACTTTGTTGATCTAGACAAAAACCTTACCAGAGAGAGTACTAAATGATCCAGTGATGGAAGGTGCTTGCAGTCTTGCGCTTGAGTGTGCTGCGTTCTCCATGTGACTAGTTGCTTTACAAAGATGCACTTTGGTATATGTACTGCACTGTTCTTTTGATATGTGAGAAGCCTCTGAATGGCATATTTTTTGATCCTCGTCCGTCTAAGTCTTCAGTGTGAAAGGGAACAATGTCTAACACATTTCAGTTCTTACTGCAGTGCTCTATCTCAGTTGAAGGATGAGGGAAGAATGCAGGTGAGATGCAGTGTTCATTCCAAGAAAGCCACTTATGCATCCTCTGAAATGGTAGTATGAATGGGAACCTTGAGCTTATTATGAGTGTGTTTTTAGTCTTGGGTCCTGCTTTTGATAATAGGCTGTGCTGTATGGTGAAGGAATTAAACAAGTCAGTTTAAGTTGGTTTGTGGTAAATCTGATCATATGTTTTTCTGTAATAATGCAATTTATCTACATGGCAAATTAATCACACTTCTTTTCTGTACAATAGAACTTGTATAAGGCCTGTTGTGATCTATGGAGGCACGCAAACAGGCCATTCAATTCGTCAGATAATGCAAGGCTGTAATATATTATGTGCGACTCCAGGAAGGCTTCTAGACATTATTGGAAAAGAGAAGGTAAGATTGTGAAACTTAGCCTGAATTCCCTTAAGCACTCTTAGTCTTGCGTATATTGGTGTTCATTATTCAGTTTTGCTAGAAGCAAATACAGAGCCACAAACACCAGGCAGTATGCTGTCTTCGTACTGGCACTTAATCCAAGTGACCTTTTCTTGGAATAACTGAATACCACGAGGATTTTGAAAGTACTGTGAGCCCAGATCTCTTCACTCCTTTTCAGGGCATGCTGATAAATACCAGTCTAGATCAAATTGGCTGCAGTATTCAGCTACATTTTATAGTTAAATAGGTGGAATGTGTTGTCTTAGTTTTCATGGAAAGTTCCGTAGCAGATTTTCTTTTCATGTCTTGCTTGTTTTGCTATAGAACAGCTTTTATCTGCTGGTAGAATTGTGCTGATGTTAATTCTTCGAACTTTTTCATACTGGTTTTGTTCAAAATATAATAAATTTCAGGTGTAACGTATTTGAATTTTTATTCCTCAAGCCATTATAAATTCAAATTGCTTTATAGTGGTGTCTCAGTGATGTTGCACTGGACAAATAATTTAGGAAAAAAAACCCCGTGGTAATACAGTAGAGAGATTGGCTTTCTGTGGTTCTTGGGGTTCTAGTCACAATGAGTCTCCATCAGCAAAGGGAAGTTGTAATGTCCTTTACGTGTCTTCTGATGTTTAATTTTTACAGAACAAAGAGTTTTCTGAGAACATGTGAGGGAGAGAACCTAAGACTTGAACACAGTTTCATTTCAAATAAAAGAAAATGCATGATAAGGACTGATCTTGTTTGTCAATAATTAAATTCTATTTGAAAGGAGTAAAAGATGTATTTTGGCAGCTAAGACATTATTTTAAGTGTGTGCTGTCATTGAATCAATGCAATTTTTCTTTCACCGAAATATTTACAGATTGGTTTGTGTGAATTGAAATACTTGGTGCTAGATGAAGCAGACCGCATGCTTGATATGGGTTTTGGCTTAGATATGAAGAAGCTGATTTCTTCCCCAGACATGCCATCAAAAGAAAACCGCCAAACACTGATGTTTAGTGCCACTTTCCCTGAAGAAGTTCAGAGGTAAGCTAAATAAAAATGGAAATAGAGCTGAAGGTGTACTTTTGTAGAGCTGAATGTCAGAAGAATTAAGTATATTAAGTATTTTTAAAACTTACAAACTTGCTAGAGTATACTGAAAAGCTATACAGTTAACATTTCTTGCTGAAGACTTGTCTTTTTTTCTAAACAACAGATATCCTAACTTGTATAGATGAAAGATGAATTGCTTAATTTAGCTGGGGAGTCTCAGGGAAGCTGTGAAATATGTCTGAAAGCTCTTGAATTCTACTACTTCTGCAGCAATCCTCGTCCTACCTCTATTTGTCTCCTGCCCTTATTGCTCCATATATTTGTGCAAGCACAAAAGCAGTGATTCTGCTGTGTTCAAAAGGCAGCACCAGTACTTCTATTTTTGCTGTCAGGGTGAAGTTTAAACAAACAGCTCAATGGTTGCTCAACTCACCAGCCTTTCTGACATACCGTTCTTTATATGCACGAGTGCTCTTTGGTTTTGGTAATTCTGAAACTTCTCTAATGTGTTTTAGATGAATGTTAAAGCTCTATCATTCACTACCCTTAAGGTTCTACTTCCCAAGCAGAGATCAAATTTCAGCAGATGGTAATGGTGTTG
The DNA here is from genome assembly GCF_047663525.1 of Anas platyrhynchos. Lineage (NCBI taxonomy): Eukaryota > Metazoa > Chordata > Aves > Anseriformes > Anatidae > Anas > Anas platyrhynchos. The sequence goes on from NC_092621.1 coordinate 18,980,358, forward strand.
CTGAGCCTGGCAAACCACGGGAGGAATCCTTGGTCTCTGGATCTCTAGGTTATCTTCATAAGTTTGTTTTGGCTAATAGTCTTGCTACATGTTTCTGCTGCATAATGAGGGATGAGTGTAATTAACAACCTCAGAAAAGAGAGAGTCTTTAACTGTGCAAGACATACACTGACTGCTTCTTTTTAAAACAAAGCAAAACACTATCTTGCTGCTGTCAGTCCTGCGGGATTTGCAAATGCTGATAAAAGACTTCAGAAACTTGAGTGCTTGTATCACAGTTCAGAAATCTGATAATATTTTTGTCACCTTTTGAAATCGCAATGCCTAAAAGTGATCTTCTCAGTTTAGAGAGTGAAAAGCTCCTTCTCTGGAATCGTTTTTTCTTCCCAGGGATTTACTGCTTTTCTGATTCTGGAATCAGAAAACCTATTTTTTTTCTTTATTCTACTTTCAAAACAACTTCGAATAGTGTAGGTAGGACATGGTGCTCTCTTTGGCCCTGTTAATTTCATGCTCTCCTGCGCTTTCATTCAGTCCTTTTAGAGTGTAGTCAGATTTAGTTTAAGCATACCTTTTGGCTTTATTCCTGAACTTGGGTAATTAAGACTCTTTCTAGGTAGAGGAGTTGAGAGCCATGGTTTTCCTATTTTTTTCAACAGTCATTAAAGTTGGTGCTGTCTCTCAAAGGTCAGTTTCAAATTCTGGACTTCCAGACAGTGATGAAATAGTGTCCCAAGAAAGGTTCTGTGAGCATCTGTGTCAATAAACCATTTTACTTCAAGTATGTATGTGGATTTCTTAATTTTTTTGTACAGCAGTTTAGAAAACAATAGACTTCTAGCTTTTTTTAAAAATTGCATATACGGTTTTATAATCTCTGCCATCTGAGGAATGGTGTAAGTAATTGTGATGCTTACAACACATGAAGTCGCTTGATCTTAAAGCAAAAATAAGCTACACAATAGACTTCAAATTGCTCAATTTTCTTTCTTTTCAAGGCTGGCTGGTGAATTTTTGAAAATGGACTACCTATTTGTTGTTGTTGGACATGTGGGTGGAGCCTGCAGTGATGTTCAGCAAAGTATTCTTTTGGTTCCCCAGTATTCCAAGAGGGATAAGCTCATAGAAATTCTGCATATGACAGGTAGCTTTCCTTACTACTAATTGTCTTCCAGGGATACAATCACTTCTAAATCTGTGCTTTTGCTTATAAACGGGTCATGGTTTAATTTACAACATTATTGACTGAAGTTTTTTCAATCATTTTTCAGGGAGTTACAGGTTTTAGACTTGTTAGTGTTACCACTATTTATCAGAGTCTCACCTCTGAGTAGTGGCAGAGAAGCTTCCCAGATGGTTAGTTTCTTTGCATGGACATGTAGTAACTGCTTTAGAACCTGGTGGTATTACCTCCAGAGTGTGGGCCTACTAAATGAAAGTGAACCTCTGGGCCTGTCCCAGGTGCCATGGCTGGGATGTTTACAGTGATGATCTGAATGCATCATATGTTTTAATGTTCAAAACTGGGAGTGAGTTTGGTGCTCCCTTTGGTGTACCTTAGTGGTGTTTAGTATTCAGAATTGTGTCATGTCAATCTACATGCTATAGAAAGAGACTTCATACTGAGACTTACCACAGAGCGGAATCTGTATTTCATCTCTCTGCTAAGGAGAAACATGATGCACTAGTGTTCATCTGAGTTTGTGTTGATCGGGAAATTGATGGATTGAATTAGCTCAACACAGTCAAGAAATTGTATCTATTAGCTAAAGCCTTTATTCAAAGCCATTTCTTACACTAGATATTAGAAGTAACTGTAGCTGTGAATAGTGAAACTGCATCAGGTTTCAAACTGCAATAGATCTGAACTCTTGTTCAACGTAGGTAATGAACGAACCATGGTGTTTGTGGAGACAAAGAAAAAAGCAGACTACATTGCAGCCTTTCTTTGTCAAGAAAACATACCAACCACTAGCATCCATGGGTAAGTATTAAGTGAAAGTTGGTTAAGTATTTTTTCAGTGAAAGCTGGTAATAATCTTAGAAGTTTTTTCTTGAACTTTCATGTTTGTGACTTAGCTTTTATTGGCTCAGATTGCCTTGTAATCTTCAGCACCTGAACTGTGTTGAAAATGCAGTGTTTCTGAAGGCCAGTTCTCACTGCATATGCTGAGTATCTATCTTCATGGTTTACCACACTTCAAATGCTCTGTAAGAGCTGGAAATATAATACATGACATACATTATCATTCTCCTTTACACTGTAAACATTTATGGGTGTGCAAAGCCTGATGTTGTAGTAGTTGATAGCACTTTTGCAAAGAAAACTTGACAGTGCTGCTCTGTAATACTTACCACTGTCTGATGTTGTAGGTGCAGGATCAATCTTGGTGGTTGAGCATACTTCAAATGCTCTGTAAGAGCTGAAGGATCTTATACCTGCTGCTAAACAATAAAATTAGGATATAATAAATTGGGTAGAATCAAAAGGTGTTTATATGTAGATTCTGTCATAATTTGCATGACCAAAAAAGATACCGATGTTAGTGGCAAGATGGTGTTCATGAACTAAAGTGGCAGTTGTGGATCTTCCAGTCTGTCTTACAGGTTTCCTAAAGTCTTAAGTCCAGCCATATCCTGTACAGGCTTTTGATGCTATTGTTTTCCTTCTTGATGTGTTCATGGACTTCTAACACTAGAGTTTGGTGTAAAGAGAAAGTTCTTCTAATTTGTATTTGCATTCTAATCATCAGTGTTGTGTTTCTGAACAAATGCTGAGAAACAAGGTGGGATGCTCACTAATTTGAGGTCTAAGGCAATCTGTCTTTCACATAATGAGCTGAAACATAGTATTTTTATGTCGAAATCTAGGCTAGCTAACTGAATCTTGAGATGCATAGTGAGCTGCAAAATGTCAAAGTAATTGTGTTATTTTTCATCTTGTAATTTAGAGGAATGGTCTTGGATGTCTTCTGTTTTGGATGATGTTTTGACAAACATCAGAATACCAAGGCCGTAGATAGGTTAAAATAACCTTTATAGAACTGATAAAAAAAAAAAAGTCTGTATCCTATGTACTGTCATTTTCACAAACATGAAAGATCTTTTTGAGAAGATCAGGCCTGTGCGTGGCTGGCCTGAATTGTGATTGTACAACCTGTCTTGTGTGGAAGGAGTTTTCTTAATGCATTCTGGTAGAATTATTATGCAGTGAATTAAAGTATAATTACGAATAGAATATCTAGTTTCATGGAATCTGCTGACTTGTCAGAGCTACCTGAGCTCTTTGAGTTGAAGTGTGTTATAATAGTTGGCTCTTCTCTGGGATAGTGTCCTACCAGGCTTAAAGAAATGTCACACATGCACAGGATTAAACAGAGCACTGTTTTTTAGCTTTCTAATTTGTTCTTTCAGTTAGACAATAAAGAACATGAGTTAAACTCAGATCTATGGTATTATAGATAATCTATAAACACTCTTTAAAAATGCAAAACCCAGAGCAAATCTAATTTTCTTCTGGTGATTAAAAAAAAAAGACCTATACTGTTGGCTCCTATACTGGATCCTATGCAAGAAGCTACATGGAATCCATCTTTAATAATCTGGCTTAATGCAGAGTAGTGGGAAAAGCACTTTTAGCTATGGCATAAAGAAACAGTTGAACAAGTGGATCTTAAGGGAGACAATGAGTATGATATGGTTCTTTTGTAATGGCGTGAATTACTAATTACTAACTAAAATGCTCATCTCTGTGACAGAGCATTCTATAGAAATGAACTCCGAATTTGTGGCTTAAAACACTTAACTAATTTGTATGCTTGAGAATGGAGTTCTTCTGTCTTTTCCTTCTTTCAACATTTATGGTTGCCATAACATCCTTCTTTTCTGCTTTGTATGCTCAACTTTGAGAGTGTTTTGTTTACCTCTAATTGGACTGTAGATGCACTGATGAAATGGTTCTAATACATGTTATTCTCTCAAAAAATGTAATTTCTCTGGAGGCATAAGTTGCTATGTCTTACTGCTGTGTTAGTTAAAAAAAATCAGAAATCTTTAACTGGTAGGATATTGGGGTTGTTTTTTCAGGAACTACTTCTGTCTTTGAGTCATGGCCTTTTAACTTGTATCTTAAATAATACTGCAGATTTTAGAGACACCCATTCTAACAGTATTTCTTTTTGGCAGAGATAGGGAACAGAGAGAGAGAGAGGTAGCTCTTCAGGATTTTCGTTCTGGCAAATGTCCAGTTCTGGTGGCAACTTCAGTGGCAGCAAGAGGCCTGGATATTGAAAATGTTCAGCATGTTATTAATTTCGATCTTCCTTCGACAATTGAAGTGTATGTACACCGAATTGGACGAACTGGTCGTTGTGGAAATATCGGCAAAGCAATTTCATTTTTTGATAATGGTTCAGATGGCCATCTTGCGCAACCTCTAGTTAAAGTGCTTTCAGATGTAAGTTTCAAATTGTAGTGCTCAACTTTACTTTTATTTTAGGATCTCACTTTAACATACTAAGCAAGTATTATTTCTTTGCTTGTAGAAACTGTTAATATGAATTGGCAAAGCAGTGGAAGACTCTAAATTTACTTTTCTAATTATGTAGGCTCATCAGGAAGTTCCTGTTTGGTTGGAAGAACTTGCTTTTAGTGTTCAAAGAACAAATCCCGTTATGTCTGTTAATACCCAAAAGGTAAGTCTGAAAATGAAGTGGGAGCCTTGGCTTTTGGAATTCTGTGTAAATATAAAAGTGTGGTTAGCAATGTACATGTATATACCAAGTATATATTGCTGAAACTTTGGGCTGTAATTGTGTCCCTTATCTTAGTTGTGCATCTTCAGAATACTCAGTACTTCTGAAATTCATGTTGGATAACTTGTTTAACTTTTTAAGAGTTAGACTTCAGAGACTGTTTAGACTGGAGCCTTGCTAGCTGCATTAGTCTTGATCTGCATTGTCAAGTGACTCTAGAAGAAAAGGTTTGTGCAGACATGCACAAAGGCTGTAGTATCAAAAACTTCCCTACTACATACGTTGGAACAAAGAGTTGCTAGTTACACAGTCACTGCTTATTATGAATCACTCAATCGAGTAATTCATTTGACTGAAAACTTTAAAGCAGTTACAGCTAGATTCATGTCCTAATCTGATCCGTGTTATAATTGTTCATAATGTCTGTGATAAAGAATCGTCTGGTTTCTTAGGGTTGATGTTACCAGGTGTTAAAATACAGCTTGACTAAATGAGTCAGTCTGGGTGGCGTAGCTCCCAAATCCCTTTTTAGTTCTATGCATGTTCCTACTTGGAATGTTTTTTTTTTCAATTGATGTTTAATATTTCTTGGTATTATGTACTTGAATTTTCATGCCTTCAGTAAAAGCCTTTCCTTGATCTCTTGCTTACATAAGAACTGCATTGCATTTCAGTTGCATCCCAAATGTCAATATTGTTAGAGACCTCAGAAACAATTACTCAGTCTATGCTCACACAGTATATGAAGCTAGAGTTATTCAAGTTTAGATCTTGCTGTTTTGAGTGATCTTTTTGTGTCCCATAACTAGTGAAAGTAAAGGATGTTTTATCTGTATCTACCTTCCTGTCCAGCTCCCTAATCAGATCTGTTTTTTTTCCTACTTCGGGTCTTCATTGGGACCTCAGTTACACACTTAAACTTATGCTTCTTTCTCTTGAAAGCAGCCTCAGTGGACCTTTCTTCTGATTTGTGTTCAAGGATGTTTTATTTGTTTAGATCACTTCCAAAGGCATATTCATCAGTCTTAATCTAGCTTGCTTCCAAAAAGTTAGGGGAGGCAAGTTGGAAATCAGGAAAAATTGCTTCTCAGGAAGAGTGATTCAGCATTAGAACGGGTTGGCCAGAGTTGGAGTCACCGTCACTGGGGGGGTGTTCAAAGAAGGTGTTGAGGTAAGGGGTGCAGCTGATTAACTGTTACGGGCCTGGTCGGATTCAGGGTTCTGAACTATCACAATCACAGGTTCACCAGTAACACATTAACCCTTAGGGGTCTGGTTGGATTCAGAGCACTGAACTACCATGGTCACGGATTCACCAATAACGTATAAATGCCCTTACTCTAGCTGTGTTTAATGAGAGCTATCACAGCTAGGAACAATGCAATCAAGTGTGATTTATTACAGCAACAGGTACACAGGTTCCTTGAATTGCTGGCGATAGTGACTGTCTGCAAAACCAAGCTAGCATGTGTGAAATACACAGGTGTGCAGCCTGGAAATTAACGTGTTAAAAGGCACAAAGACTCTAGAGAGATTTCTAAGTTTCAGTGGAGACACCCAGTATAACCAAGTGTTCAAATCTCACCCAAAGGCATCCCAGTTGCTTGGGGGGGGGGGGAAGAGAGGCTCAGCCCGTCGATTGATCCCAGGGGTCAAGAGGTCCTCGGGACGGTATCTCCCCTGATGGTGGTATCTTCCCTAACATCCCCTCTCTCATTCAGCATGATAGCATCTAAGGTTGGAAGCCTAGGGAACGCTCAGGTAATGCAGCTATGCCCTACCCTGACAGCCTCTTCAATGCTGTACATTTTCTTTAAAATGTGAATGTTAGTTTTATTTTCCTTGTTACTTTAGGCAATTGCACCACAAAAGGTTGGACGTGGTGCTTAGGGACATACTGGTGGTACTTATTGGGTAATACTGGTGGTAGGGGGAGGGTTGGACCAGATGATCTTGGAGGTGTTTTCCAAACTTTGTGGTTCTATGAAATCTTAGACTTGTAGAACTGAGTCAGTCTTTCATGTCCTTTGCGACCTCTGAATTACAAAATCTGATACTGACTTCTGTTCCACACACATGAGTTTCAGAGAAAATCTAATTGCTGTTCATGAAGCCTTGGGAATGCTGCCTTCTTAATAATACATATTCAGTGCATGAACTCTGGAGTTGGAGATCATCAAACTCTAATGCCTTCTTTACAAGTCCTTCTAAAAACAGTCATTCCTGAAGACTGTGCCTTCCTAATGTCCTGCCCATCAGGCAGCTTATCTGCTTTGCAAATAAAACATTGGTGTGATATCACCAATTTCCATCAAAAATCCAAAACACAGCCTTTTATGAGCCTCTAGGAAGAAAATTAACCCTGTCTCAGCCAAAACCACAACACCTAATGAGCTCTTTTTCCACTGAAATAAACTAGTAATGCTGTTTTTTTCCTACTGCTTTATTATTAATGAGAGACCTGTATCTGATGTTCTGTAGTGGTGCTAATAAATCCATCACCTGCAGTAGGCTTCTGCTGTTATGTGGGCATAATAAGGATGCTGATGACCTCTTTCCTGGGGAAGGAAGATTCCATCTTAATTTGTGTGCAATATTCACTTTCTCTTTCAACTGGAATGGATGCAAGGGTAATTTGATGATGAAATGATGAACTTGAAACTGGACTCTGTTGGAGGCTTTTATCTGACTATTTTGGAACTATCTTTTAGGTGACAGGCTTAATCAACTTCCCAAAGGAAAAGGGTATTACTGATGTGATGTGACTTTACTTTAGTGATGGAGGCAGAGAGCCTTAAGACAGAGAAGGAAGTTTTGCCCCAAGGTTCTGTTAATTGATTTGTATTGGATAAGGGAAGAAGTTAGGATTTAGTCTTGGGGAAAGATTATTCCCACTCCTGATTAAAACTGAGGTTGATAAAAGTGCATTAATTTCAGACTGGGGTCTGACACACATGGAAGGTTAATGATAAAGTTTCTGCATTTACTTAAAGAAAAATGTTCAGATGACATTGAGAGTCATGAACGCAAACTGCTTAAAACAATTTTAAGTGATTCTAAACTAGTACCTCTTCTGTTTTCTAGAGTTATGAAGGCAGCAGCAGCATGAACCCAGAAAGAGAGAGGATGTCAAGTTCCGCAAATTCATTTGAGTCATGGGATTAAAGCCAATTTAGTACCAAACTGTTTTATTCTCTTGTGTTTTAAGTGAGCTGTTTTTCTAAATGCTCATTATTGTTAATGTTTATGGAATATCTGATATTTACAACCTAGCTTGTATCTTACACTGATGCTTTTGTCAATGTATGCATACTCAGTTACGATGAACCCAGGGTTGATTATAATAATATGAAATGGCTCTTGCCTTCCTACATACAGGAAAAAAAATTAAGGTATTTCTTAAGTGTTAAATGGTTCAGTATGTTGCTATAAGAGATGGGATGTTCAGTATGTTGCTGTAACAGGTGGGGTGTTCGGTATGTTGCTATAATAGGTGGGATGTATTGCTGTAACAGGTGGGATGTGATACCTGTTTTGTTTGCAAGTGGAATTTAGGAGATCCCTTGAACTTACTGCTTTGTTACCAGAATTTTGCCTGAGAACATAGTTCTCTGAAGACCTGTTTTGGGAGAGAGCTTTACGTAAAGAGTGCATCTAAAATTATTGTCCCTGCATTTTCAACAGGACAGTTTTGAAATCTGTGCCAAATGATGAGGTGACAATCTTAAGGAGCTGTTAAACATGTTGTAAACAATTACTTAATAAAAACTTCATCTTTTTTTTTTTTCAAACTTTTAAGCCTTTGTATTGATGGCTGCTTCTACAATAAATACACACAAACAAAAAAATATGTATAATTGCAGCTTTGTGAGCTGGTACTTTTTCAACATGCATGAAATATGTGGTCTTGGTATGGAACTAAAGATAAACGGCTGCATTCACAACTCATTTGAAATACACTGTAATACCAAGCAGCCTTTTGAGAAGGATGGAAACCAGATCTATGTGTGGTATGTTTTTGCCTTCGACAGACATGTAATGTACTCTTCTGGTATCTCTTGTGGAAAAGTTTTCTTCAGAGCAAGCTTGGTGGTTTGTCTGTAAGAGTTTCCCAGACTTATAGAAGCTATGTAAACAGACATTAAGAGTTTTACAAAGAGATTTTCATAAAGTTGCTTTTTCCTTGATTTTTTTTATTTACCAGCTACAAGGATGTGTGTCACTGCCCCATAGGAAAATGGTAAATAGTAATTTGTAATGTCTTGAACAGCTGAATAAGCTTACAAGCTTCTCTTGTTTGCAGGTATTCAGCACACGATACCAAGTGCTATTTTTTGTACGGTCTTCCCTCTTAGTATAGGGAAATAATACTTACCATCTGTGCTTGCAGGACTGAAAGTTTAATGTGAGTATCAGAACTGACTGGGCAGTACTATGCAATTTGTTATTGTGGTGGAGCACGCTGCTGTTCTTTCTGTATTTCTTTGAAAAATACTTAAATACCTATTTAAAAATACTTAAACTGTGGTTTTACTGCTACATATTGTACAGAAAAGTAAGTTTTAATTGTAGATGCACCTTCACTTAACTTACTGTAAGCAGTGGATGTCTGTTAACTTGAAGTCTTGAGTACAATGTCCTGGGTGGCACAACTCCTTTTTCTGACAACTCTTCTTGAGGATCTGTGTACCCATTCTGAATTTCAGGTAAGAAATCGGGGGTGCTTTTGATTTGTTGGTAGGACATGCATATGAACAGTAATTTCTGGAGGAAACTGTACAGTTGTCTTGTACTTCTCTGAAAAGCAAACAAAATAACTACAGTAATGGGTCACATTTATCCTAGAGCAAACCTATGAAGGGAACTAACTTAGCCTTAGTTCTAGACCTGTTCTTCAGGCTTACATTTTATGTGTAGCTTCTGAAGTAATTATTAGAACAGCTTTTAGTACATATTACAATTCATCAAATACAGTATCTCAAATTACTCCTACAAGAAACGGGTGTATGGAACTCATGAGCTTTTCTTAATTTCTTTAAAGCAAGAGTATTCATCTTTTTTTAATTCAGCATGGGTGGAAAGGGGGAGGGAATAGAAAAATCAAGGTTTTTTTAAATAAACCTTTAGTTAAAAACTGAAAAATGAGAATGTGTGCACACTTTAACTATGTTTACAAGACAAATGGTTGCCAATCTGTGTCAGTTCTGTCCTTCCGTAGATTATTTTGCATCTTGTCATTCCATGCAGTAGCTTAATTTTCTCATGTTTCTGGTTTAAAAAAAAGAAAAAAAGGTTGCACAGAACAACTGCTTGAACTTGCTGGCATGCGGTTCTGAAGTAGTGTGTCTTTGTTTTTGAAAGATTATACATTGAGCTACATTATTCCCTTTTCTTCTGCTGTAGGTGGATGTAGATGCTCCATAGGGTAACTAAAATAATAACCAAAATAATTCATTTAAGGCAAAAAAAGTTCTAACCAGCTAACTCTACCAGGGTAATGGTTCGTAGTTTATTAAATACTGTGTGCATAAATTTGGAGCCAGTTGTAAAGTCTCTTGGGAACACTTGAAGGCATAATTTTTGCAAACAGATGTTTAGAATGCACTTTTATAACTGTAAATAAGCTTAAATAGTATTCTTCAGCAGAGACCATCTCACTGTGGGCAAGGCAGACTTTTTTGCATATTCTTTTTTGTGAAACAATTTTTCTTACCTGTACTTCCTTCAACTTGAATCTCTGCATGTTCAGAACTATCTGTTTCATAAGGAAATGTTTCTTCTAAGGCTGTTTCTTCCATTTAAGTAGGTTTTGGAGGTGGCAGGAGTTGCCACAAGAAAACGCTTTTTTTTGCAGTGTGTTTTTTTTTTTTTTGCCTGCCACATGTAAAAAATGTTCTGTTCATTTTTTTTGTCTCAGTGTTGATACAGCGTTTGTCATCTAGGGTCAGTTTATTCTATGTGGTTCTGAAGTTGAAGGCATGACTCCTGTTTACAGGTCTTGCTGCTGCTTAAGTTGCATGAAAGGATCATGTTGCTTCTCTTGTATGAGAAGTGGTATTTTGGGGTGTGAGTGCTTGCTATGGGGAGCTCAGAAATGATAGGTAAGCCTTCAAAGACTTCAATATACTTCTGTAGAGAGAATTTGGGGAAGGCTGGCTTATGCCAAACCTTGATAGAGTCAAGTATTTTCAGCCCCTTAGCCTCAAGTTACTATTTTCTCAAGCAAGCTACATGTATCTTTTCCCTCATTTTGCTCCTGTAGGAAGAAAAAGTGGCATGGGTATCATGAGGTGTCAAAGTTTTAGTGTGTAGGGGAGAGTCCAGTTGCCCTCCAGGTGGCAGTCAGGATGAGTGCTCCTTAAATATTTCACTGATTGAAACCTGAGAACAATGTAGTTAACAATTCCTTTTAGTTGCATCTGCTCTTGGCAATGATACCATAACCTCAGATCTTTGTACAGTTTTTCCCTGTCATGAGCTCCATACTTGCATAAAAAAAAATGCTCCTTGCATTGGAGAGTAGTTCAAGATTAAGCTGGAGGCTTTTGACGAAGTGTTGCAAAGGGCCATCAAACCTTCCCTTCAACAGTATTTTGAATACTGCTTATTCTTAATTCTATCACATCATCCCTTATTAATGCAGTGCCTGAACTTTTTTCTCTGTGAGATGATTTTCTCAGTCAGAGAGGACTGCAGTCATGAGGGTGAATATGAAGAAAAGGCTGTAGAGGTGACTTGTGAGAAATGTTTCGACTGTGGATCCCAATCAGGACATCAGTTCTAGAAGTGGGAATCAACAGGTGGAGTTTCTTTGTAGAGCTGCAGAGTGAAAGGGAAGCAGCAGTAGAGAGAGCTTTGCACAAGAGCTGGCTGTGAACAATAGGACTCACTTTCTGCCTTTTCTGAAACGAAGTACTGGCTGTATATCCGGTATAAATAACAGTCCCTGTAGACAGTTTCTATTCAGCTGTTAGCTACGGGTGGAGATGTTGGATATCCTGTGAAGCAGTCTGTGAACTCCTAGAAAGGCTGTGGGCTGGGACACAGATATGTGATCTGGTCCTTTAAATGTAGAAAGGGTTACGATGTATGGATGTTCTTTGTTTCTGGTCAGTCTGTGATGATTGGTGTCATAAGTGGCTTTCCAAACGTGACCCCGTTAATCAAGCTCCTGCTTTTTCATTGCTGCTTTTTGATTGTTTGTTTTCTGGGATGCCTGGAATGATTCGTACAATTGTATTTGATATGGTTAAAAAAAGCAGTACAAAACAGATGACTGCACAGCACAGTCATGCTTCTGCATTCTACTGCTTTGCAGTAGGAACAGATGAGGAGTCCTGCATACAATGATAAAATATATTTTCAGGGTTCAGCTTCTTGGACTTACACCCTAGACATGCTTGAGTGCTGTACTGATAAAAAGTCTTGCTTTTCACAATGTGGACTGTACAGTGATACAACACTGGAATCTGAACCTCACTGGTGTACAGCTGTGGTTGCAGCCAGTACTGTCCGTGTGTCTGTCAGTACCCAGTAACTCAACTACATCCCCCCCAGTTCTCTGTAATCAGGGTGCAGATTTACAAACTAAGATAAGGAATGGTATCTTAAAAGTAGCAGGCACAAAGTTTTGGGGAATTAATGATCGTGACTCAAAATGGTATGAGGCAGTGAAGTATCCAGGCAGGGTAGAGCCCTGAGCCACATGGTCCACTTTGAACTAATGCTTTGAGCAAGACATAGAACTGGGATGTCATGACATGCTCTCCAATGTAAATGGAGAGAGGAGGGCCCAAGATGACACATTTTCCTGCTCTGTAACCTAAGCTTGGCTAAGAAAATGAGAGGAACATTGCCTCTGAATTGACAGAGGTTAGTGACCTAGCTTCTGCCTGCTTGGACTATGTTCCTGTTCAGCTCTGCTCTGGATTTTCCATGCAGGACCTCCCTGGCCTATCTCTGAAAGCTGTAGCTCCCAGATGGAGCATTTTGCACAGCTTTGGCTCTGCTGGTTGGGAAACATCAGGACACTTCTGAACCTTCTGTGGTCGGGGTCCAGGAGCACTGGGGAATGTCTAGCAGCCCTCTGAGGAACCTGAGCATGCCTGTTAGTGAGCCTGTCCCAGTGCCCGACCACCCTCTGGGTGCAGATCCTTTCCCTAACCCCCAGCCTGACCCTCCCCTGTCCCAGCTCCATGCCGTCCCCTCGGGTCCTGTCACTGTCCCCAGAGAGCAGAGCTCAGTGCCTGCCCCTCCACTCCTCTCGTGAGGGAGCTGCAGGCCGCCATGAGGCCTCCCCTCAGCCTGCTCTGCTCTGGGATGAACAAACCAAGGGACCTCAGCTGCTCCTCATATCTCTTAGCCTCCAGACCCTTCACTATCTTTATTGCCCTCCTTTGGATGCTCTCTAGCAGCTTTCTTACATCCTGGCACCCAGAACTGCACCCAGTGCTGGAGGTGAGGCCGCACCGGAGCAGGGCAGGACAATCCCTTCCCCTGACTGGCCATGCTGGGCCTGATGCACCCCAGGGCATGGCTGGCCCTGGCTGCCAGGGCACGCTGCTGGCTCGTGTTCAGCTTGCTGTCGATCAAAACCCTCAGGTAACTTTCTGCGGGGCTGCTCTCCAGCATCTTGTGCCCCAGTCTGTATGTATAGCCAGGGTTGCCCTGTCCCAGGTGCAGAATCCTGCACTTGCTTTTGTTAAACTTCATGTGGTTGGTGATTGCCCAGCTCTCCAGTCTGTCAGTAGGGACACAGAACTGCCCCCCTATACAAGAGGGGCGTGGAACTTGTAGGCAGGGTTCAGCACAGAGCTGTGGAGATGATGAAGGAAGTGGAGCATCTGTGTTAATGTGGAAAGACTGAGCTGGGCCTGGTTGGCCTGGAGAAGAGGAGATTGAGAGGGGGTCTTACCAACCTCTATGAGTATCTGAGGGAACAAGGTAGAGAGGATGGGGCCAAACTCCTCTCAGTGGTGGCCAATGATAGGATAAGGGGCTACATGTATAAATTGAATCACAAGAGGTTTCATTGCCTTATTAGGAAGAACTTCTTTATGGTTTGGGTGACAGAGCGCTGGAACAGGCTGCCCAGAGAGGTGGTGGAGTCTCCTTCTCTGGAGATAATCAGAACCTGCCTGGATGCCAGACTGTGTAACGTTCTCAAAGTGATCCTGCTTGAGCAGTTCTCTGAAGGTCCCTTCCCTTCCAACCGCAAACATTGTGATTCTGTGATGAATTATTACCTTATGACCCCTGCAATTTCCAGTAACAACAGAAGTGAAGAAGTGTAGGGAGAGACTCTTTTGAGTTGAGGGTGTGCTTGTAGTTTTCAGTCCTCGAGTTCAGTTGAAGTGGTGCATCCAGCAAAGGATTTTTAGGACAGTCAGAGAGACAGAGCAGGTAACAGTAGTCCAGAGAAGTGTAGTTTGGATTTTGTTTTCTAAATTAAGGTAAGATTTGCTTTTTATGGAAAAACAAAACATTAAAAACCAAACAAAATTGACAGCATGTGTTCTTCAGATGCTAATGGAATGCCAGCTTGAGTATGAATTATGTCCAATTCTTATCATTAGCAGAAAATGTAAATTGGTGCTTTACAGCCTTTGATCTGTAGCTTCTGTGGACTATTATCTGCAAATTCTTTAGACCTAGTCCATAGCTGGGAAAAGCAGGCCTTCTGACAATATGTTAAAATTTGCTGATGAAGGACTGCATCTCTGCTAAGGGTATAGGAATTGAAGGATTGAAAGCTGCTGTGTAGCAGTTCAGACTGCTGGATAATTATAATAGTCTATCCTTGAAAGTACACATTATTTCAAGTCCTTCATAATTTTTTGGGACATAAGCAAACCATAATAAGCACTTTATAAGTACTCAGTTCCGAAAAATGCCTTTTAAATTACTTTGTTTCCTTGCAAAGTTTTTTTAATTAAAAATATTAAAATTTAATATAATTTTATTTAACAATTTATTTTTTTCCAGTTTTTATTTGCAAACTTTTATTTAAAAAATACTAGAAAATGGAAATGCCTTCACTGATCTGAGTCAGGGGCAGAAAGTAAAAAAGCAAACTTGTCAGACATGTTGCCCTGGTTTCAGCTGGGATAGAGTTAATTTTTCTTCCTAGTAGCTGGTACGGGGCTATGTTTTGGATTTAGGGTGAGAACAACACTGATAACACTGACATTTTAACTGTTGCAGAGCAGTGCTTACAGAGCTGAGGATGTTTCAGCTCCTCGTGCTGCCTTGCCAGCAAGGAGGCTGGGGGTGCCCCAGGAGCTGTGAGGGGACACAGCCAGGACAGCTGGCCCAGGATGGCCAGAGGGATGTCCCACACCGTGTGGTGCTGTGATCAGCAATATGAGCGAGAGCTGGCCAGGGGCAGATGTTGTGCAGAGACCTGCTGGGCATTGCACAGTGGTTGGTGAGCAGCTGCTTTGTGCATGACTTGTTTTTTTCCTTATTAAACTGTCTTTATCTCAACTCGCAAGTTCTTGTACTTTGTTATTATCAGTGTTCTCCCCCATCCCACATGGGGAGAGAACAGTTGTGTGGTTCTGTTGGGCAGCTGAACCCCACCACACTGCTCTCACTCCCCCTCCTCAAAGGGATGGGGAGAAAATAAAGTGGGGGTGGAAAAAAAAAAAAAGTCTCACAGGTTGAGATAAGGTCAGTTTATTTAAAGGAAAAAGTAAAAAAAAAAAAAAAAAAAAAAAAAAAGGCTGTGAAAAAATAAAAAGAAAACAATTATTGTCTACCTCCCATCAATGAGTGATGTTTTGCCATGTCCTGAGAAGCAGAGCCTCAATACATGTGGCAGTTGTTCAGGAGGACAGACATCTTCATGACAAGGTTGGAAAAGCCCTCCAAGATCATCTGGTCCAACCATCCCCTTACCACCAATGTTGCCACTAAACCATGTCCCTCAGCACCACATCCAACCTCTCCTTGAACACCCCCAGGGACGGTGACTGCACCACCTCCGTGGGCAACCCATCCCAGTGCCTGACTGCTCTTTCTGAGAAGAAATGTCTCCTAGTTTCCCACCTGAACCTCCCCTAACTTTTTGGAACTACAAGTTCAGTAGTACTTGAAATAAAAATACTGCTTTCCATTTGATGCTCTTTATCTTCAAAGTAACCCTATGGCCTTTAGCACCTCTGAATGTAGTGAGTTTGGCTTTTCATTAAGCAGAAGTGAAAATGTTATGATGAGGAAGTAGTATTTACAGGAAATGCTTTGTTTTTAAGGGATTCAGTTCTCTGTTTAGACAGTTAACTGGACAAATCATTTAGGAGCCAGACACCAATTAAAATGTCTGTCTTCCTCTTAAGCTAAGTAGTTTTAGAAATCTGACTCATCTGTCAGAGCTTGATTTCCATACATAAAATGAAGAATAGTGTTTTCTTTGGAACTTGGCTCTAGAGGGACCAGTTGCCTGCTAATGTTGTTTAAGAAAACAAAGGACAGCTACTGTAGTTAAACAATTTGAGTACTAGCTTGTCATCTGCCTCTACTCTTCTAACTGAAGGATGGACATATTTACAGAAAATGGGATGATTACTTAAACTGTTTTTTTTTCCCCCCCCCTTGGAAAGATGAATGAGGTTTGAACTGAAAAAGCTAACTTGATTTTGGCGTCATTTTTGTTCTCATTTATCACGAGCTAGTGGGGAGCTGGTTTACCAAATAATTCTTTGTCTTGATAAATCTTAAACTCAGAAACAAATATCAGAAACAAACAGCTGTCTCCTCCAGTTTAAAATTACATTTTTTGTCCCTTAAGGCTGTCACCATATACCAGTTAAAACTGTATAGAGGCAGATACTGTCATTGCAGCTCCATTCCATGGGCTTCTCAGTCTACGCCTGCCTGTCATATAATAAACTGAATTACGCTAAAGGAAGGACACGGTTTTAATTTAAGGAATTTTGCCTTTCAAGGTCCTATTGACTGTGAAAAGGTCTAAGTTATTCTAAGTTACTTTTCACTGGAGTTTTCTGAGCCTGTACTATAAGCTTTTTCTGTAATGGTTGATTTAATAGTCTCTTCAGAGATCACTTCTAGAACTCAAATATACTTTTTATTCGCATGTACTGTCATCTAGGCTGATGAATTTGTATCAGATGCTAGCAGAACCACTTTTCTTTGGGAATTTTTCCTGTGTATAAAGACTGCAAGCACAGTATATACAACTTAAGAGCATGAAACGTTTGTTGGAAAGTGCGTGCACTAGATAACAAGAGGCATGCTAATCATTGCTAAATGTTGGTGTGCCCCTACTGAGACATCAGTCTGTGCTCATTAGGCAGTTGTCAAGTCGGTGAAGAAGACTCTTTACCCCTAGGAACAAGCTGATCTGTTTTGCTGTTACCTCCTGCTGATTCTCATTTCTTAGCATTTCACAGGTTTTTGTCCTGCCGATGTTCTCGCTCAGTAATCCTTGAGCTGCTAACTACTGCTTTCTCAGCAACTGCATTTTGGTATCCTTCAAACTTCCTTATCCTGTGTGACTTTCACATACATTTAACAACAGATTTCTCAGTAATGGTAAGCTGTGCGTCAGTTCAACTCCAGGCTGGGAATTAAACATTCCTGAATGCAAATGCTGCCTAAAGTTAGCAGACAGCAAAGCACAAAATAAGCAGCAGTGTGACCTAGTGCAAAAAGCAGTATACAAGCAGATACAACTACTTGTGTTTGAAAGCTGAAGGTGAAGATTGTCTGCAATGCTCAGTGGTTCAGTGCTGTCCTTTCAGGTGGACTGCATTATAGCTCTGAAAGACGACAAAAAGAAAGCTGTCTGCAGTCTGGACAATTGCCCACCCGGCCTGAGCCTTACAGATGTGCTAGGTAGCCACAGCACGAAACATTTTGAGGCACTTCCGGGTATTCTTGGTAGGATTTTATTTAGTCCCTATCCTGATACTGATAAGGCTGCATGTAATTGCTCAGCTTCCTGAGAGTACCCAGTGCTTCTGTACCTCCATGGGTGCTTCTGCTGCTGCTCTTTTAGATGTGAGGATAGCATCTGAGAGACCTATTGCTGCAGTCTTACCTGTCATCTCAATGGGAATAACACTAAACTGAATAAACAGTTTGCTTAATACTATGGATACTGTATGGTACCATAATTTTACGGAGCTTGTTGCAACGCACTAAAATGCTGCTCTGACAGACCATAAAGACCACCATGAGGAAGAATGACAAAAAAATACATGGTCTCACCAGAAAGATTTTGTCCTGACTCCTATTATCAGTATCCGTACAGGGAGATATGAGCTCAGATTTTTCCAAGAATTCTCTGAGAACTACAGATAGATAAAAGTAAGTCATTCATATCAGACACTTCTGAAACTGGACTGTTCCAGAAATGCAATGTTAGGGAGTGCCCGTACTGTCTCAGACAATTTAGGTCGGTCAAGCTTGTTTCTGTAATCCCACCTCAAAGTTTATTTTTATGAAGACTAGTTGTACTTCCATTTCCTGTTCATTGGTCACCAGGATGTACCCCAGACTTTTGCAGGATCAGAGATTGAGTATTTAAGCGTCTTTACTTCTTCATGTTTTCCACTCCGAAGAGTTTCACAAAGTGCTTTGGAGCAGTGCCAGCGTACGGCAGCTAAGGTCAGAATACAAGGTTTTCTCTTCCCTAATCCTTCTTTCTCCCACCTTTCCTCGGCCCCAAGCTCAGGTTGCCCACGGGCTTTAGAGACCTTCTGCTCCTGTACAGGTTCTTAGTGGGCTGCTGGGAGAATCTCGTCTGCCACAGAGGAGTTCCTCCTTTGGGCCTCGATGTTTCTTATGCTGCTTCTCACTCTTTTTGTTCCCTATTCTGCCTGCATGATGTTTTTGTCCTTTCTTAACTGTGCTTACCCAGAGGTGCCACCAGCTTGGCTGATGGGCTCAGCTGTGTGCCCCTAATGTCATTGTGCTCTTGCAGCCCCCCACTACCAAAACCTCAGTGTTGCAGAATACATCCTGGCCTGAAATAGAATAGTGAAACCAGGGGAAGAAAACTGCTGCCTTTTAGTGCCAGCTGAGCAAAGAGCTTTGCTTCACAAAGATTCAAGAGTTTGCAAATCTGGTAAGTATCAGAATTCACCTTTTAGGAATCTATTTTGGCGCTTGGAAATTGTTTATATCTTGCCTGTGTGATACTGTGCTTTCCACCATTTAATCTGGAAAACTGAAGCACAATAGTTCATATCCCCTTTGAAAGATGCTAGCTCTGGAGATAACATACAGGTCTATTCTGAAGCCAGGCATGGTGTGTAGAGAGGAATATCTGCATAACAAGCAGTTCTCGGCTATGAACCCTTTTCATTTTTTGGCCTTTGAAATGTGTGTTTTTGAGAACCTTGCTTTTAATGCTGGAGGCTGTTACTTGTAGTTGGGATGCCTTTGCTAGGAGTAATTTTTGTTCATTGTGGTCCTCAGGAATCTGAGCTTGTTGTGGTCTCGCTAGGGGAAAATCAGAGGAAATGGAGTCTTGTAATCCTGCCATGAAAGTCACATGGGATTCTCAGTAATTCCCTTAGTCTGCTTGTACAAATGGGTGTAATGATATTTCTCCACCTTGGTAATTGTAGTAAAAGGTTTGGGAAACCTGAATTACTGTAGGATGAAAACATTTAAAACATTTCTGTAGTAAGCCTCCAAAGGCAGGACTCTGGAAATAAAATGCCCCTTCTTTGCCAGCATTTTAACAGAATGCAGTTACAGCTGATGTTACGGTGTTGCAATACTGTAAAGGAAGATGTGACGGGAAGGAAGTATTGCAAAGTTCCTTATTCTGAAATGGATAACGGCTTTGCGGCCTTCTTAGGAAAACACCTGATTCTTTTCCTGAATGAATCTTCTCTAGAACACAGATTAAGAACATTTGCAAATAATTAAATTCATCTAGAATTGTAAAATCTTTCAGCATGAGTTCAATACGGGCAGTTAATAGTTGTAATAGCAATCATCATTTCGCATCCATCGTGTTAGGTTTGGACAACTTATATATCTCCTGCTAAATGTAAGTCAAAGTAAAATGTTACAGGTGTGTATATGGTTGTTGCTTAATCAAAATTAAGTCCAAGGGCATCACTAACTCTTCACTCCTTAAATGTAGCCTTACATCAGAAAACAACTGTCATCAGTACTGTGTGATGACAGTAGATTTCTGATGATGAATGAGATATTTACTGAAAAACAGTTTGTAATCAGCTGAAGTACACCAAATTTGACTGTTTTCAGTGAGTTTTCATCCTCCACACGAGTTAAATCAGTGGGGAATAGACGGGCACTCATGGTTTTTATGCCACTACAGAGCCACACACAAATAAGACAATAAAAGTCAGTACCCAGCCCTTCCTCTTTACATTTAGGGGAATGAGAGAGACATCAGCCAAGGAGAAAATCACCCTAACGAGTGATTTAGCAGAGAATTGGCTTGTACAGGATCTCCTACTGACATCAAAGGCAAGTCAGGAATGTCGGTGAGGCAGAGAAGGAACTGGGACGGTGCCATCTTCTGTAGGCTTGCACTGCCGTGGAGGTGGATAAGCTTTTATAAAATGATAGTATAAGCTGTATAAACTTATATAAATTAAAAATGTGCATCTTCATATGCAGCAGAAAGCTTTATCCTACTCCTGTCAGGAACAAAAGTCCTGATCCTTTCCATCAGACAATACAGCCATGCGTCTGTGTGCAATTGGGGATCTCATTGTAAAGTATCACAACCACAGAAGGGTTTGGGTTGGAAGAGACCTTAAAGACCACCCAGTTTCACCCCCCTGCCATGGGCAGGGACACCTCCCACCAGACCAGGTTGCCCAAAGCCCCATCCAGCCAGGCCTTGAGCACCTCCAGGGATGGGGCATCCACAGCTGCTCTGGGCAGCCTGTGCCAGGGCCTCACCGCCCTCTGAGTGATGAATTTCCTCCTAACATCTAATCTAAATCTCCCCTCTTTCAGTTTAAAACCATTCCCTCTTGTCCTGTCATTGTCTGCATGATAAAAAAAAGTTTCTCACCATCTTTTTTATAAGCACTATTTAACTATTGAAATGCTGCAATAAGGTCACCTCAGAGCCTTCTCCAGGCTGAACATCCCCAGCTCTCTTAGCCTGTCTTCACCGGAGAGGTGCTCCAGCCCTCTGATCATGTTTGTGGCCCTCCCCTGGACCCGTTCTAGCAGATCAACATCCTTCTTGTGCTGGGGGCCCCAGCCCAGGACGCAGCACTCCCGGTGGGGCCTCACCAGGGCAGAGCAGAGGGGCACAATCCCCTCCCTCCACCTGCTGCCCACCCCTCTGTTGGTGCAGCCCAGGACGCAGTTGGACCTCTGGGCTGCAGGCACACACTGCTGGCTCGTGTTGAGCTTTTTGTCCACCAGAGCCCCCAAGTCCTTCTCTGCAGGGCTGCTCTCACTGGGTTCTTCTCCCAGTCTGTGCTCGTGTCTGGGATTGCCCCAGCCCAGGTGCAGCACCTTGCACTTGGACTTGTTGAACCTCATTAGGTTCACGTGGGCCCACTGCTCCAGCCTGTCCAGGTCCCTCTGGATGGCGTCCCTTCCTTCTGGTGTATTGATTGAACCACTCAGCTTGGTGACATCTGCAATCTTACAGAGAGTGCACTTGATCCCACTGTCTGTGTCGCTGATGAAGATATAAACCGCACCGGACCCAGGACACACCCCTGAGAGACACCACTTGTCCCTGGTCTCCACCTGGACATAGAGACATTGACCACCACTGTCTGGGTGTGACCTTCAAGGCAATTCCTTATCCATGGAATTGTCCACCCATGAAATTCATCTCCTTCCGATTTGGAGATCAAGATGCTGTGTGAGACCGTCTCAAAGGCCTTACAGAAGTCCAGGTAGATGACATTGGTCAGCCTTCCCTTGTCAACTGATGCGGTCACACTATCACAAGGCCAATAGATTGGTCAGGCACAATTTGCCCTTGGTGTAGTATTGATGGCTGTCTCAGATCACCTCCTTATCTTACATGTGCTTTGACATTACTTCTGGGAAGATCTGCTCCATGATCTTGACAGGCACAGAGGTGAGGCTCACTCGTCTGTAGCTCTCTGTGTCCTCCTTTCTACTCTTAAAAATGAGATCGATGTTTTCCTTTCTTCAGTCACTGGGGACTTCACCTGACTGCCAGGACTTTTCAGATAAGATGGAGAGAGGCTCGGCATCTCCACCAGCAAGTTCCCTCAGGACCCCGGGATGCATGGCACCAGCCCCACAGACTTGTACCTGTTCAGTTTCAGCAGCTGGTCTCAGACCTGCTGTTTGCTCACAGCAGGAGGCACTTTCATAGAATCATAGAATATCCTAAGTTGGAAGGGACCCTTAAGGATCATCAAGTCCAACTCTTGACACCGCACAGGTCTACCCAAAAGTTCAGACCATGTGACTAAGTGCACAGTCCAATCTCTTCTTAAATTCAGTCAGGCTCGGTGCAGTGACCACTTCCCTGGGGAGCCTGTTCCAGTGTGCAACCACTCTCTCTGTGAAGAACCCCTTCCTGATGTCCAGCCTAAACTTCCCCTGCCTCAGCTTAACTCCGTTCCCGCGGGTCCTGTCACTGGTGTTAATGGAGAAAAGGTCTCCTGCCTCTCGACACCCCCTTACGAGGAAGTTGTAGACTGCGATGAGGTCTCCCCTCAGCCTCCTCTTCTCCAGGCTGAACAGGCCCAGTGCCCTCAGCCGTTCCTCGTACGTCTTCCCCTCCAGGCCTTTCACCATCTTCGTAGCCCTCCTCTGGACACTCTCCAACAGTTTCATGTCCTTTTTATACTGTGG
This sequence comes from Anas platyrhynchos, assembly GCF_047663525.1. Classification (NCBI taxonomy): domain Eukaryota; kingdom Metazoa; phylum Chordata; class Aves; order Anseriformes; family Anatidae; genus Anas; species Anas platyrhynchos. The sequence goes on from NC_092621.1 coordinate 19,002,923, forward strand.
TGCCCAGAACTGCACACAGTACTCGAGGTGAGGCCGCACCAGCGCAGAGTAGAGCGGGACAATCACCTCCCTCGACCTGCTAGCGATGCCGTGCTTGATGCACCCCAGGACACGGTTGGCCCTCCTGGCTGCCAGGGCACACTGCTGGCTCATATTCAACTTGCTGTCTACCACGACCCCCAGATCCCTCTCTTCTAGGCTGCTCTCCAGCGTCTCATCGCCCAGTCTGTACGTGCAGCCAGGGTTTCCCCGTCCCAGGTGCAGGACCCGGCACTTGCTCTTATTGAACTTCATGCGGTTGGCGATCGCCCAGCTCTCCAACCTATCCAGATCCCTCTGCAAGGCCTTTCCACCCTCATTCGAGTCCACAACTCCTCCAAGTTTGGTGTCATCAGCAAACTTGCTCAAAATACCTTCTATTCCTACATCCAGATCGTTTATAAAAATATTGAAAAGTACCGGCCATAAAATGGAGCCTTGAGGGACCCCACTGGTGACCGCCTGCCAGCCTGACGCAGCCCCATTCACCATAACCCTTTGGGCCCTGCCCGTTAGCCAATTGCTCACCCATCGTATGATGTTTTTATTTAGCTGTATGGTGGACATTTTGTCCAGTAGGATCCTATGGGAAACCATGTCAAAAGCCTTGCTGAAGTCCAAAAAAATCACATCAGCTGGTTTCCCTTGGTCCACCATACGGGTGATCTTATCATAAAAGGAAATCAGGTTAGTTAGGCAGGACCTACCCTTCACAAACCCATGCTGGCTGGGACCAATGACTGCTTTGTCCCCCAGGTGCGCCTCAATACGTTCGAGAACCATCTTCTCCATGATTTTACCAGGCACTGACGTGAGACTGACAGGCCTGTAATTGCTAGGGTCTTCTTTCTGACCCTTCTTGAAAATCGGCACAACATTTGCCAGCTTCCAGTCTACCGGGACCTCTCCAGACTCCCAGGATCGTTGAAAAATAATTGAGAGAGGTTCCGCGATGACGTCCGCCAGCTCTTTCAGCACCCGGGGATGAATCCCATCCGGACCCATGGACTTGTAGGGATCCAGGTGGAGTAGCAGATCCCGCACATGTTCAGGGTCGGTTGGGAGTTTGTCATCCCCACCGTCCCGGTCCTCCAGCTCGGGGCACCCGGGGTCCCGAAGCCCATCATCGGCATTGAAGACAGAGGCAAAGAAGGTGTTAAGCGTCTCTGCTTTGCCTATGTCATTGTCTGTGAGGAGACCTTCCCTGTCAAGGAGCGGCCCTATGTATTCTTTAGTTCTCCTTTTTCCATTCACATATCTAAAAAAACCCTTTTTATTTTCTCTCACAGACACAGCCAGCTTCAACTCTAGGTGTGCTTTAGCCACACGAATTTTCTTCCTACAGACACGAACAGCATCCCTGTATTCTTTCCATGTCACCTGGCCCTCCTTCCAGTAGCGAAACACTCTCTGTTTCCGCCTAATCTCCGTCAGAATGTTCCTGGTCATTCACGCCGGCCTCCTGCCACGCCTGCCTGACTTGCGATATTTAGGAATTGCCTGTTCTTGTGCTTCTAGGAGGCATCGCTTAAAGAGTGACCAGCACTGGTGGACATCAAGGCCTTCAAGAGCAGCTTCCCAGGGGACCTTGCTGACTAGTTCCCCGAGCAGCCTGAAATCCGCCTTCCCCATATCTAGGGATGAGGTTTTGGTGGCACTTTTCCTTCTGTCACCGTAAATTTTGAACTCAACCACTTCATAGTCGCTATGACCGAGGCGGCCACCAATCACCACATCTCCCACCAGACCCTCTCTGTTTTCTAGCAACAGGTCTAGGAGGGCACCTTTCCTAGTTGGCTCCGTCAGCACCTGCACCAAGAAGTTATCATCTAGGTGCTTCATGAACCTCCTGGACTTGCTCGTGTCAGCCGTGTGGCACTCCCAGTTAACGTCTGGCAAGTTGAAGTCCCCCATAAGGACAAGGGGAGTTAATCTCGAGGCCTCTCTTAGTTCTGTAAAGAATAAGTTATCGGCGCTATCGTCCTGGCCAGGCGGTCTGTAATAGACTCCCACAACGACATCCCCTTTATTCGTTCGTCCCTTGATCCTTACCCAGAGGCTCTCAACTTTGCCATCGCCGACCTGGAGTTCCACACAGTCCAGCCCCTGCTTCACATACATCACCACCCCACCACCTCGCCTACCCTGCCTGTCCCTCCTGAAGAGCCTGTAACCATCTATCGCAACACCCCAGTCACAGGACTCATCCCACCAGGTTTCGCTTATGCCGATGATGTCGTAGTTGCGGGACTGGGCCAGGACTTCTAGCTCATCCATTTTATTCCTCATACTGCGTGCGTTCGTGTAGAAGCATTTCAGGTGCGTCTCCTTACACTCAGCACCTTGTGGATCTAACCGAAGGACCTCTATGGCACACAGCCCCTCTGATTCTAGCGTACCATCCCTTAGGTCTTCACCGGCGTGCCTGGTTTTAGCCCCTTCCCCCTTCGACTCTAGTTTAAAGCCCTATCTATCAGCCCTGCCAACTCCTGACCAAAGATCCTTACCCCTCTCCGAGAGAGGCCCTTCCCATCTGGTGCCATCAGGCCCGGTGTAGCATAGACCTTCCCGTGATCAAAGAACCCAAAGTTGTGCCGGTCACACCAGTCTCGAAGCCACGAGTTTATGCGAACAGCGCACCTTTCTGCTTCGATCCCCCCTATCGGAAGGACAGAGGCAAACACAACCTGCGCGCCCGAACCTCTAAGTTGTCGCCCCAAATCCCTAAAGTCTCTTTTGATCGCCTTCGGACTTCTCTTTGCTACTTCATCGCTACCAGCCTGAAAGACCAGTAGCGGGTAGTAGTCAGTGGGCTGTACCAGGCGCTTGACTTTCTTGGCAACGTCCCTGACCCTGGCCCCAGGGAGGCAGCAGACTTCCCTACGGGTAGGGTCAGGCCGACAAATAGGACCCTCTGTTCCCCTAAGGACAGAGTCTCCCACAACAATCACCCTTCTTTCGTTCTTGGTGGAGGCAGTCCCGATGCGTGGAGTCGACCTCCTTGCCCTAGGAATCCTCCTGGGAACACTTTCTACCTCTTCCTCAGTTGCTGTTGATCTCTCATTCTCCAGGGCCTCAAACCTGTTTTGTAAGGGCACCTGGGAAGGTGGGGTCGGAAGAGGAGGGCATCGCCTCCACTTTGCTCCCCCAGCCCTTGCCCAGAGGTTCAGGGACTCAGGGGAAGCCTGACTGGCAGTGAAGGCTGAGGCGAAGAGGTTGCTGAGTACCCCAGCCTTCCCCCTGTCTGTTGTTACCAGTTCTCCCTTCCCGTTTATCAGAGGGGACACGCTCTCCTTGGCCTTTTTTTCCTGGACCATGTATCTGCAGAATCCCTTCCTGTTATTCTCGGAATCTCTTGCCAAGCTCAGCTCTGTCTGTCCCTTGGCTTTCCTGATCCCATCCCCGCACACCCAGACAGCATCCCTGTGCTTCCCAGGCCACGTGTCCCTGTTCCCACTGCCTGGGCATTCCCTTTGTGTGCCTCAGTCTGGCCAGCAGGTCCTTGCTTAGCCGTGCTGCCCTTTCTGCCCACTTTCTTACACAGGAGGGTAGAGAGTTCTTGTGCTCTAAGGAGAGTGTCCTAAAAGAGACGCCAGCTCTGCCCAGCTCCTTTGTCCCTAAGGACAGTGTTCCAGGGGAGCTCATCCCCTAGGTCTTCAAGTAGCTCACGGTCACTCTTTGGAAGTTCAGGGTCCTGACTGACTTTTGCCAGTGCTCAGAATGCGGCTCAGTCTTTACTGTAACTTTGAAACCATGCTACCTGACTCCTATTACATTAATCTGCTGTATCTGAAATTATATTCCTTGTAACGTTACTGTGCAATGAAGCTGTGGATTCAGAAGAAGATAGAATTTCCCGGTGTAAGTACAAGCTATTAATTCTGTTTGCTGCTGTGAAAGCCTTTTTTCAAATAAGTGCACTGTTGTCCTTCCAGTAGTTAGAAACATGAGATAGGTAGCACTTAAGAACTATGCCTCTGTAATAAATGAAGTAAAAAGTAAAACAGAAAGTTAGAGTGCTTTATTTTTTTTTTCCAGTTACACAACCTGTCCACTAAGAATGTGGTATTCTATAAAAATAAATTCAAGTCTTGGTTAACTGGGTTTTACTAACATGCTGTAATTACAGTTGGCTTAATGTAAACAAAGATTCCTGTATTAACCAAAGATGTTGCGTTTTTCTACATCCTTCTGCAATGAAATTATAATTACCATTTAATAGGGAAATAAAGTTATGGCTTTGGTATTTGAATTAGCCAATACTTTGCCCCAAGTGTTGGGAAAGTGTGGTTTTCAGGAGAACGGCTCATCGAGATTTTATGGATTCCCTCACAGCAGCATAAGAGAAAGTATTGCTGGGGAACCAGGAGAGCTGTGGGCAGAGTGGGAGTATATGGAAAGGGCAGAGTTAAGAGGAGAGTTAGGATTGATTTCACTTTTGCTAGAGATTTGTGAGGCAGAGTAGCAACGTGGTGCTGTCTTCTCAAAACATTTTGCTACCATGTTCACTTTGACTTCTCCCTTGCTAACAGCCGTGACCCATGGCTTTTTCTCTGGATATTGGTGAAGAAGCTAACATGGACACGGCCATTCTGCTTTTCCTGGTCATTACTATCTGTTTTGCCCATTGATACAGTTCTTTCTGAAATTTTGAAATGTTTTGGTTCTCTTCTTAAGCAGCTCAGCACTGAGGTGTCTTTGATTTTACAAGTTTTGCATCCTGACTGGAGGGATCAAACAAAGGTGTGCATGCAACTTGGTGTGATGTAGGTTGAGTGCTTCTCAGAATTACACTTCTGAATGCTTGTGGGTTTCCTGAATATTTGGGTTATTTTCAGAAAAAGTTATGTTTCAGTTGTCACCCTCTCTCACACACTTCTCTTAAGATATCACGGAGTCTTCAACCATTTCACTGTAAAAAAAACAAACAACACACTTTGCTAAAGTTCTGTTTCTCATCAAAGGTGCTTTCATCAAGACTGCACAATTAAATTCTGCAAAGTCAAATTACAGTGAAAATGCATCTCATTTTTCCACTTCATTACACAATTTTCTGTTCCCTGCCAAAGTGTTAACTTATACCGATTCACTGTAATTGTACACTGATTAGTAACTTTATAACGTGTGGTCATAGATAATACAGAAGATAAATTTTTCTCAGAACTGTGCTACTGTGATCTAACAAATGAGTGATCAGGGTCAGATTTTAGCAATAGTTTTTCAGTGTCCTGTCTCATCCTACCCGTAGGGAGAGCACAAATTCCTTCCTTCAGGGAGTAGCACGTGAGATCTTTAGGTCCCTGAGGCAGCCATCCACGAATCACTACCCACAGGATCATAGGTACAGAAGACAGGGCAATGAAAAGAGTCTTCCTTTTGAGGGTATTTTCTTCCCTGAAGTTCCAAGAACAGCCTGACTCTTTGCCACTCAAAGTAGAAGTTTTGTCCTTTTAGAGCATTCTAGTGCAAAGTGGATATAAGCACCCCTAAGTGTGGATGTGACGACATATCTTTGGCATGATTTCTGTTACACCCTAAGGGTTTCCAGTCTTCTGTGGTTAATCATTTTTGGTTAGTCACATAATCATTTATTGTAAGATGGTTTTTCCTTACCTACTAATCATTACAGAGAGTGGTAAGTGGAAGAGTTATTTCTGCTTTCCTGAAGTGTCCTCTGCATCCTGGAATGGTTTAAGTGCAACAAGTCCACCAACGCATTTACAACTATGGGAACTTGTGCCTAGTCCTGAGGGATGACTTGAGATTTTAAAAAGTTAAGCAAGTGCTTAAGTTATACCAGACCTAGCAAAAGTAGTTTTCATCACTTTGAAAGATTGAGACATCTTTCATCAAGTTGATTAAAACAATGTACTGTGTTAATCTGTTATTACAGGTGGCAATAGATCAAATCCAGGATACAGCTGCCAACAACAACAAAGCCTGACCGTTTCTTTAAGAAAAAATTCTAGTGTATCAAGGAAAGCTTAGTTTACAGTTCAGGTCTGTTTGTTTAATCACAGTTCTGTTTTGTGTTATCTAATAATAAAATAAATGGAAGTTATCTAATAATAAATTGAAGTTTTCAAAATACTGCTGTACATACTAACATCATAAAATACTTCTAAATAGGAGAGAGAATTTAGAAACATCAGTGCAATGCAGCCTTATACTGATAGCATAGATCATGGGGGGGTTGCAACATCATTTGAAAAATAAAAAGGGGATCAGCAGACTGATCTGAATTAGTTGGGGAACTGAATTAGTTGGGGAACTGAATTAGTTGGGGAAGGGAAGGGGGCTAGCTAAAGAGATGAAGACCCAAGGGTGCTCTGGAAGTTGGAGTGGCTGCTGAGGTGGGTGTAAAGGGCTGCCCTGTGGGAAGGAGGCAAGCAAATAGGAGCTGGACAAGTACAGGCAGGAGAAACCAGTCAATGAAGTGGGTGTCCGAATTGATGGCTCCAGGTGCAAAGTGTGCAGGCACAACACCAGCTTGGCCTGAGGGGTAGCGTTTGTGCTTGGGGCATTCTGGTCTGTCAGCCAGCCTGCTCATTTACAGACTGGGATCAGCAGTGGGGTTGGGTAGTTGTAGGCAGAAAGCAGTTCAAATTGTGAGTGCTCTCAGGTAGCAAATTGTGGGTGCATGTGCAGGGTGAATGTCTGAAACTGCTCTTCGAAACTCTTGAGCACGGCTCTGCTGCTTGTTCACGACCACTGTGTGGGCTGTCTGTGGCTTCTTGAAACACTCGAACTAAACAAAAAGGGCATTTCTTGAGTCCTCCCAGGAATGAACAGGTATGAGTTCCGGAGACGGGACAGATGCGATGGAGACACGCTGGAGGGGCCTGGGGACATCGGCTGCCGACAGTGGGCAGTTGTGGAGCAGAGAGGCAGCATGACCTTCCCCACCAGCGCCCATCTCCCCAGTGAAAGAGGCCATGGGCCTGAGTGAGGGGTGAGATAATTGATTAGGGGTGACAGCTCTAATCTCACTGGTTTTACCAGAGGTTTTTCACATAAATTTGTTGTTTATTCTTCCCTGTGAAGATGGCGTAGCATAAACACACTAAACCAGTGTGGATTTCCTGCTGGATCAGGAACAAGATCCCCAGTTGATGTCTGTATTAAGACACTGAGGTGTGTTATCTGCTCTCAGAGACTGTCTGCTCAGAAAGGTCTCATTGGTGCTTAAGAGGCACTTTGCTGGGGACTTTGCATCTCCATTTGCTGACTTCACAGTATCCCTCTTAATTGCAATGTTCCTCCTGATACTTTTTCCTTTTATTCTGCTGTTGCTGATGGCTGCCATTAGCCGGCACACAGCTTTAAAAGGGACCATAACTTCGGCTGATCCTAATGGTGCCGATGCCCTGAATAATATATGAGACGTGCTGCCTATTAACCTCACCCACTCGCTCCCCTCTGGAGGTCTGTGCCTCTCAGGGGCACCGCTGAATCACCCCATCTGTACCCAAAAAAACACCAGACGGCTCTCAGCGTGCCCACAGCGGGCGAGGCCCCTCTTCCAACCCTCCCTTTGGGCTCGGGGCCGCCGCCATGCCCCTCTGCCTGACCGCGCCACGGCCAGCCCCAGAAGATGGCGGGCGGGCCGTGAGGGGCCGGGACCCGGCCCTAAAGGTGGGGTGGCCGGGTAGGGCCGGACAGGGAGGCAGAGAGGCGGCCCCGGGCCTCGGAGCAGGGAGACGGGGCGGGCGGTGGGGCCGGGCCTCCGCGCTCGGGGCGTGCCGGGCAGCGGGCGGGCTGCTCGCACGGCAGCTCCCTGGCAGCTGCCGGCCGCTGTGTGCTCCGCTGCGGAGGGGCTAAATGCCGGGTATCGGGATCAGTGCTGCGGCCCCGTGCCTCTCCTGCCCTGCCTGCACAGCTCCTGCCCGCTGCGAGGTGCAGTAATTGCTGCGAGCTCCGTGCCTGCCGCAGGTATCGCCCTACACGACGAGCCCGGTGCTTGAGCTGCATGGGGAGGCTGCGTGGGGCTGCGCGTCCTCACGGGCTGTCCCCTGGGGGTGGGTGTCCGCAACAGCTGAAAACAAACTTCTGAGAGCTGAGAGCTGAGGCACTGGGGGAGAAGGGTGGCTTTGTGCTCGGGGAAAGCACCGTGCATCAGGCTGAAGGAGCGGAGCGGTCAGTGTAGGTCCCTCGGTCACAGACTGACCACTAGCACCAGGCTTCACAATGGGAGAGGGGAGGGAAAGTGGAGAAAAACCCCTCTAGGTTTGTGTCATAAAGTATTGAACGTTACAGTGTTGATTTATATACAGTGATGATTTGGATCTGTTTTTTTCTTTTTCTTTTTTCTTTCTTTTTTTTTTTTTGGTGTTATTTGGGACTTGCAGGGAACATTTTTAATTGAAAAATGTCGTGCTGGCAGATCTCAAAATCAGTTTGTTTTAGTAGGTCCCGTAATTGCAATTAGTTTCACACCACAGTTCTGTTTCAGCCAGCAGTTTTGACCGAGATACAAAAGTATTGCTAGTACGAGTTTACGCTATGGGCAGTAAATGGAAGACCGGACACACAACCTCTACGAGATGATCGGTGTCAGCAGGGTGAAACAGCCACTGTTCAGTTGTCTCCTGCAGGCTTATAGTGAGATAAATACATCTGGATCAAAGAATACAGACTGTACTCAGCAGGACAAAAAACTGTCTTGGAAAGACTGCCTCCTCTGTTGGGGAAAAAGGGCTAATGCTGTGCTTAGACGTGCGGTAGGAGGAATTAGCAGGTAGGAGTCCTGGTAGTGGTCTTAAGTTCCTTTAGCAACCTGTGCGAGGAAGGCATCTGTCTGGCATCCCGCAGTGAAAAGTGAAGGAACTGGGGAAGGTGGGCAGTATAGAGGCTTCCCTGCAATGTTACACATTAACTGCATTAATGCAATGGAGCTGTAGCCCACTCCTGTAAACCCAGCGCTAATTATTCAGATACTGTGTCTGCATGTTAGGAAGGGTATGAAGCAATAGTGAGCCTTCAAAAGAGGATATAGAAAAATAACCAAAGGAAACGGAAAACAAACCTGTTGAAGAGTATGTTACTTCCATTTGTATAAACTTCAGATGAGTACGTTTGGGTGTTCGCATATAGAGAAGCAGAAGGATATTCAGGCCATGCAGAGTGACCTTCTTAATCATTGAGAAAGATACGAGACAAAATACTGCATAGTTATTGCCAGTATTACCAACTAACTACTAAAACCAAGAATATGTATTACAATAGTTGCGTAAGTGCAAAACTCTATTAGCCGTGACTGTAAGATGGGTTTTTAATGTGATCCAGGATAGATGATTAAGTTTCTTTTTCAGAATGGCTGTTGTGTGGGCATGTAAACTGCATGGTCGCAGTCATCTTTTTTGACTGACAGTGATATTTCGTGTTCATGTTGTTTCCTTTGATTCTTGTGTTTGGGAGACTGGGATTACCTGCACTGTTACCCCTATTCTCCTAACATCGGCAGCACTGTGGAAGGATCTGCAACTGGGCTGTAGCTGATCCTCTGAACGTTCCAGGAAAATTTTGTCTTTTTTGTAAAACAGTTGCAAACATTACTTAAGTGGATGTGGGTTTTACTCTGGAGCACCTAGAACTGATCTTAATTTATGAGGTGAAGCTGGACAGGTGAAAAAATGCTCTGAAGAAGTACAGGAAATCTTCCCTCTTACTGTCAGACAGGCGCATATTCCTTATGAACTTGAGGTTAAAACAATTGCCAGGTTTGGGAGGTAAGGAAGGGTTTTGGTTGTGGATTAGGTGGGAAAAAAAAAACACAACTCAAACCTCTCTTAATAAGAGTTATACCTTCCTTTAAAGCACAGTGCATGGATCCTTCTGCATGGACCATCCAGATTCCTCATCTGGTTGCTTACTATGGCGCAGGCATCTCAGTCTGTCTTGTTCTACGTTTTTCTTTGGGTCATCCTTCTTTTCTCAAGGAGGGGGCACAGAGGTAACCACCCTACCTAATAATGTACTACCGAGGTGTGACACTAAAATCATGTTTCAAAGTATACTGTAACATTTGTGGTTCCCAAAAAGCTCACGCTAAGAAGGAAAGCCCGGGATCAGACCTGTGCACGATTCCTACTTAAGCCCTTGCTCCACTGTTTCTTCTTTCCCACAGGTAAAACAAAAACAAGGAATGACTGTGCGGCTACTAGATCTGCAGTTGTCTCTAGTAGTGGCCAACATTCAGTTCTGGTAGCATTGATGTCTTGACCTTTATTTTAGTAAGCATTATCAAGTCAGATCTGATTATGTACTTAAAATGAAAAAAAAAAAGGGACCCTTATATGTAAAATAAATTAAATCTTGTTTTGTGTTTGTAGCTTTAAGCTTTTCCCCTAAAATTAAAGTATTTATTATGAGGTTTCATATATTAATATACTGGCAAACAGATACTTGTTCTGCAGCTGTTTTATTTAGCTTGGCATCTGTACCTAAAGATAAATTTAAAGGCCTATCTGTTATATTTGTATTTGTTTAGAGAATAGTGAATTCTGTTCTACTTACCAGACACATTTTTCTTTTATTAGTATCAAGCTGTATTTAGGTGAAATTTGGAATTTAAAGATAATGTATAGCATTTTATATCAGAATGTGTTAATATTTAATACACCGCTAAATAACGTTCTATACAAAAGGAAAGGGTTTATCAAGACAAGTTTTGCATCTGTAACCTCAATGTGTCATAAACAATAAATGTTAGTAGTTTTTAGCTGAACTGACCTTTCCTTGTCACTATGTCCTTCAGGATTTTAGAACAAAAGTATCTTATCCTGTTGTGCCTTTTTGCTTATTATTATTATTATTTAGAGGCTGAAAGAGGAAAATGTCTTTCCTGCTTTTTCAGTTTCTAGTTAACTTGCAGTTTGTAAATTAACAAGTCATTGAACTTAATGATTACAGCCTTTGTTTCTATTCTTTTTTTTCCCACTATGACATATGTAGAACAAGTTTCTGCGGTCACAAGTTGGCACTGAGCTTCAAGAGGCTCTTCTCCATGTTGCTTCTTCAGATGTCTGTGGAAACTTACTGGTTTCTATTTTCTCAATAAATCTGTGTTATTTGAATAATACTCTGTGTTTATTTTAGTAATAAGTAGTAATTTTAATGATGGGTTTTAAGGCAAGTTGCCATAATTTCAAATTTAAATAAGTTTGGTTTTGATGTAAGCACATCAGAAAATGTGCTTAATTACTGTTCAAGTAAAATTTTATTTAAATGTCAAAGTTGTAAGTTTTATTTTTCCTGGACTAAGGTTCAGCTAACTATATTTTTAGCTCAGTTGAGTACTGCAGGTCACAAAACCAGTGTGCTCAGGATCATTTACTACAGTGTTTGCCATTTTTCCCATGAATGGGCTTGCCAAAGTATGATTTGTAGGAATTAGAGAATTCAGAGAGGAAATTGACTGTCCCTTACTTCTGCTGCTTCCTCCAGTATGCTTGCATGTCACTCTCTGCTCTGACCTGTGCAGAGAAATCTATTCTTTTCCTCTTCTGATATCCACTGGTACTCACCCTTGGAACGGGTCCTGGAAGCTGATGCTTCTGCAGCCTGTTTTATAGGAACAAGACTGAAGTTCACATTGGGTTTATTTGCCTCAAAATGCCCTCCTTCCCTTCAGGATTTCTGTAAACACTAATAGATTTGAATAGTAGAGTTCAGGACACCTGTGCTTACACCTTTTCCAAATGAATCTCTTTCTTTTTCTGTATTAATTCCAAATGAATTCACTGGGGTAGCTCACACTAGGGTTCCTGGCAATCAACACTGGCTGATAGAGCAAAGTCTGTCTCTTCGCATGGTAGAGTTCCTCCAATTGCTGCTAAAGACTGAATATAAGGCTACAATCACTGTTCAGTTTTTGTTGTCAGTTGCTAAGAGAGCTGTATTTATACCTAGTGGGAAAGGACACCCTGTTAGGTTCCAACAAAAACGTTAGAAATTCTTGAAGATTACTGGTTTTATGCAGGCTAAAGAAATACTGCTGGTTCCACTTATAAATGTACCATGTCCTCTATGCATGGCGCAACAGCTGCATTGCATACAGAAGTATGTGTTTGTGTAGTTTAAAAATAATATTAAATTAGGTTTGAGTGGAAGAAACTTTCCCATCCTGAAAAATGGGAAAGAGAGGGAGGAAAGCTGATCGAGAAACAGCTCTACTTAGAAAATGTAATGAGAAGTTGGTTAGGGTCATTTTTTCATCTGATTTACTTATATTTTTTAAACCATAATAATTCCAAATAACTTAATAACTTTCAAAATGAAAAATGGAAGAACTGTTGTTTTGGTATTGAGGCAGCCTTTTTTCATCAATAATATTACCTTTTAAAAAAATATCTTCATTGTGATTTTCCCTTTCTGCAAGAAATCGTTTTGATTAATCAAGTTTTTAAATAGCTCTTGTTGAGGAAAATGGTTCTGCTCATGCAGTTTGTTTGCTGACCTGCTTTTAGCTTTTCTAGGTATCTTTCATAGACTCAACCCCTGCCCAAGCAGGGACACCCAGAGCAGGCTGCCCAGGGCCACGTCCTGGCGTTTTTGGAGATCCCCAAGGAGGAGACCCCAAAGCCTGTCTGGGCAGCCTGTGCCAGGGCTCCCTCACCGCACAGTATGGGAAGAAGTGCTGCCTGGTGTTTGGAAGGAACCTCTTGCACTGAAGTTTGTGCCCCTTGCCTCGTGGCCTGGCACTGGGCACCACTGAAAAGAGCCTGGACCCGTTCTCTTTGCACCCTCCCTTCAAGTGTTTCTGTAAATTGATGAGATCCCTCTGAGCCTCCTCTTCTCCAAGCAAAGCAGTCCCAGCTGTAAAAGAGATGCTCAGTCCCTTCACCCATCGTCATGGCCCTTTGTTACACCCGTTCCAGTATTTTTGTGTTTCCCTTGCACTGGGGAGCCCAGAACTGGACACAGTACTCCTCTGGGGTGGCCGCCCAGTGCTGAACGTAGCGGAGGGATCACCTCCCTTGACCTGCTGGCAATACCTTGCCTAGTGTGAGCCTTGTTACCATCAGCCTGCTTTGTGACACCTTGGTGGCTCACGTTCAGCTTGGAGTCTACCTGGAGCCCCAGACCCTTTCCTACAGAGCTGCTTCCCAGCTGGGAGGCCCCCAGCCCGTCTGGGTGCCTGGGGTTGCTACTCCCCAGGTGCAGGACTCTGCACTCCTCCTTGTTGAATTTCATGAGATTTTTGTCAGCCCACCTGACCATCTGTCCAGCCTGTCAGGGTCTTTCTGGATGGTGCATGACTCTGCTCTGTCAGCCCTTCCTCCCAGTTTTGTGTCACGTCCTTTCAGCACGTCTGAATTTATTGTGTGACTTTTCCATCACCGGACCATTCTTGTAACGCTTTTACGTGTGCGATTTCTTAAACGAGCAAACAGCTGAAGACCTATTTATTCATGTATGGTTGCCACATAAGATGGGAAGAGAGATGTAACCTGCTGAGTCACTCTCTGGTTTCTGGCATGCGGTAGTAAGCAACTTGCATGTCGAATAACTGGCTGCCAATGGCACTCGAGAAGATGGGAGAAGGTGCAAGGTTCAGGACTGAACCAAATTAACAGAAGAAGAAATGGGAAGAAATGCCATGGAGATCTCTCTCCCTAGGCCCCCATGCAGTTCTCTATTTAAGCAAATCAGATGCTCTTCAGGTCATATAGCAAGTCACATTTGCTACCTTAGCAAAAACGTGTGTGTATATATATATACACATAATTTATTTTTTTTTTTCTTTTACCAAGTGGAAATGACTGTGTACAAATCACTAGGAAAAAAGAGAAAAGCTGGTGATGGTAGAGGACAAGGAGATCACTGAGAATGGATGGGATGTTTGATCTTTGTTTAAGCTTTTGGGTAGGCATGTGGAACCAGAGTTTTTTGAAGGCTTGCAACTGGGCTTGCGGCTGGATTTGCCATGCCTGGGCTTCTTAGTGCTGTGCTCCACTGTAGTGGGGTTTATGGTGGTATGGGATGTTTTTGGCACAAGCATAACTCAGAAATGGTTTTGACTTCCCTATGCTTTTGTGTTCTGATTCCTTGCTATAAAAAGTATGGGATCGCTGGAGCAAGTCAAAAGACCGGTCAAAAAGCGTTTTCCCTATTATTGGAAATAGCTGAATTATTTTGGCTGAAATGCCGCCTGTTCTGTCTCTTGTCCCTTAAAAATAGAGAACTGGCATGTAAGATTTCAGCAGAAACTTAGGGTTTTGTGAAATTTTAAGGAAAAAAAATAGTTTTTTTGAGTGGGAAGCGTGTGACAGACTTACTAAACTTTTTCTTTTTTTCCCATTTTTTTAATATGTCAGATAGTTCTGCATCTCCTTGCAAGAGTTTTTGAACTCTTTGAAGTGTTTTATGCTTTTACCAAGTTTTTACCAAGAAAAAGGTCCCTTTTCTCATACTGTCTTTTCATTTTTATCACAAAACTTTTGGGCATGATGTGCACAGTAATTTCCAGAAGAAGAGTCAGCCGGTGCTCCCAGATAAAGTCAAGTGTCCATGTCAACTTACAGTTGCTTTATTTGGCATCATCTTCTATTGAAATGGACTGTTAATTTTATTAAAAACTTCTTGTAAGTTATTCCTTTCCTGAATTGGAAGGGATTGTATTCTGTAATACTTTACTAATTGTTCTGTTTACTTACTTAATTAAGTTAAATGATTAAAAATTAAAAGTAAACAGTTATAATGATTCATTTACTAATGCTAATAGTTTGCATGTCCCTTTTGGGGAGAACCAATATCTTTGTTTTGGTCTTGGTATTAGCTGAAATATATTTTGAGTATGTCACAGGTAAGAAAAACTATGACCATTTCTTACACAGAGCAGTGAATTCACGTTCAGTCTAGACAGTTGCTTTGTGGTGACAATTCTATCCCCTCTTTTTTTCTTGATTCTTTTTTAGGAAAAAACTGTTTTGAACTGTTGGTTTTATTTCATGAAGTCCTTACAACATAGAAAACACATTGAGCTTTTGTCGCAGGTTGCTAGTAGTTAAGACAACAAAAAAGAATAATAGAGCTTTATTATGTTAAATGCCATAAGCTCTTTCCTGTGAACAGTTATACATGCTTATCTTCGCATGCCACACACAGGATTTGGTGTTCTCATAAATGAGCATTTCCTCCAAGATTAAAGCCATATTCATGGAGCTGCTACAAAACATTTTATTTAACTACTTAATAAGATGATGTACTTCTTGAAGCAGAAAAAAGTACTTACGCCAGTGCAGCATCTGTAACCCATTACTGTGTAGACTTGATTTCTCTTGGGCTTACCCTTCCTACTCTGTCATAGCTTTGATTAGGCACATCTTGTACGGCTCTTGATTATTTTGCTCAGTTTTGTTGATACCACTAATCATTTTTGAAGTGTTAGTTTCTCAGCAACCACTGGTCTCCTAGCTTATAAAGTACCGACTGCATTGCTGTTTACGACAAAGCTGTGGTAATCTTTGGTGCACTTTCCTATGAAGTTGGTAAAGCCTTTTTTGGAGTCATCTGACCATTATGATTTTCCTTTATTTTTGAATGGAATGTAGTTTTCTTGTAGACATTTTAAAAGAGTCAGCCTTGCTAAATGTCTCTCCGCAGAAGATAGGCAGGCTGAATTTCACACAGACTCAAAGGCATTTCTCAACCATTCTTTACGCTGGTATTGGAAGGCAGGCTGGATCACCCCCAGAAGGATTTCAGGTGTGCTTACCTCTCTCAGTTATGGAAAACTCAAACACTTACCTTAGGAAAACTGCAGCAGATTTCTCCATTGTGCAGGAAACTTACACTGAGATAAAGTAAACTTCAATCCAAGCTAATCATGATTAACTCTTACGTAAATGTTTGCAAAGTATTAAAGTTACAGGGACACCTTTACTTGAAGTATATCATTTTTATGTATATTTTTCTTCCTTTTTTTTTATGACAGTGTTTCCTGCCCATAGTTTATGAAAAGGAAATGTTCAGCTGTTGGATTTGGATGTTCATCTTGCTCTGCGGAAGTTCTATAGCAGGTTTGTTTCCTTATTACTAGCACTTGTCTTGCCATAAGAAAATTTTTTGAAAGGTGTCTTTCACCAAGTAAAATGTCCAAGCATTATTAAAATGAAAAAAAAAAAATTAAAAATAGAACCATACTGTACACATTAAGTAGTGTACAGTAGTGTGAAAAATTAATTTATAGCATTCTTGATCTCTTTGTAGAATGCAAATTATGATTATTGCGGCCTGGATTTTGAAACAAAAAGACAGCAAAAAGATAGACAGAATCAAATCACATAAGGGTTAAAATATACCAAAAGAGAATTAACAGAAAACAAGGAAGAAAGTTTAATATTTGGTTTAATTTCTTAATTCCAGCAAAACAAAATTCTACGTCTGAAAGATGTTCTTTTGTTTATTTGTTTTTATTTAGCAGATTTATTTATGAAATTTGGCTCCAAGAAACAAGTAGCACAGTAAAATAGATAAAATAGCTCCTTGCAGGATTCCTTTGGGTGATTCTTACACTTTTTGAGTTCTCTATGAGATCTTTGAGTTCATTCCTTCACCCTCCTTCTGTGTTTTCCTTTTGTGTACACTTTACATACAATTCCTGCACTGTGTTTGAGATTTTAAATTCTGTGAAGGGTAAAATCCTAATGAAACATTGAAATATACTGCAGCCTGGTTATAGGTTTTAAACTTAACAGTTTGATGTACTTCCTGACATACTCAATAGTAATGATACAATGAAATTACAGGTGTACTTTTTATATACAGGTTTTTAAAAACATTTAAATGGCAACAGCCTCCTTTCTTCATTTACTTCTATTAAAGAACATACAAGTTGAACTTTCTCCACGCTATCTGGGAAAGTATGGAAACATAATTCTTATACAATTCCTGTATTAAGATAGTGATTTGTAAAAACTGAGTTTACATACTCAGTATCAGCAAAATCTGATTCAAGGGATTATCTGACAATTTTATTTGAACTCCATTTGAAAAAATAATCAAATTAAATGATGTATAGACATACATGTATACGGTGATGGCAAAATAAGGTAGCGTTTTTTCACAGGTATGTCGAAAGGATCTAGGTAATGTGATATCTTTAATTTTGCTTTTAGATGAAAAATCTATCAGAGATGCTGACATTTTTCCTTCATCTCCTGAAATTGAAAGAGGATCCACCCTGAAACTGTTTTGTGTTCTTGGAAAACACTATACACCTCAAAGAAATGCAAGCCACATCATCTGGAAATTAAATCATGAATTGATTGCTCAGGAAAACTATAACATTGTGAATGAGACTGTATCTAGTGTAATCATCCATAATTTCACTTACAACAAAGCACATGTGAAATGTTTCATCAAGTACTTAGGCAAAGAACAACTTTTGGTTCACACAGAAGTTAAATCTGGCTGTAAGTAGAAATATGGGACAAAATTTTAAATATTTTTGTGTAACTTACTGTCTTTTTTTGTTTTTTTTTTTTTTTTTGGACCTAGTTTTGTTTGCTTGTTTGTTTGGCTTGGGGCATTATAAGACCTTTTATTCAAGTATCTTTTTTTTTTTTCTTTTCTTTTTTTTTTTTTTTTTTCCTAAACTAAAGCATGAAATTTTTGGCAATCCTTATTGATGCTAGTCCATAATCTGACCCTGACTTGACCAGCTAAAGCAGTGGGCGATTTTTGTTGAGTTCAGAGACAACTAGATCCTTCTCTTTGATTATTTCTCATGTCTAGCCTAGCCAACTTAAGCCTTCTCAAGGGATGATTTCCTTTCCAATCCTCTGTTCCAGAAAAATTATAATCATAGTCTTATCTGGAGAAAGTTGCAGGATAAATATAAATACTACTTCTCTATTTTACTGAGCAGGTTAAGTCCATTTTATACTAATGCATGCATGGGGATTCCATTCTAGTAAGGAAGTGGTAAATGCAGAGAAATAAACCCACAGAATAAAGAACAGCAAAAAATATTGCTGGTTTGCAAAGTGAAGTGTGCTGTAAGCTTGTAAGCAAAAAGATCTTTTTAAGAAATGTGCTAGGTAGAACAGAGAAGTATTATTTTGCAGAAATGGCTTCTTCAGTCAGTGTATTTCAATGGGAGCAGTTCTCTTCCTTTCAACTCCCATTTCTTCTAGTGAGTGAAGTCTGTGTTTAACGCAGGTATCTTTGAGGGTGTTACATTTTTATGGATTGTTTCCTTTGTGCCATCTTGCTTATAAGTGAAATTAGTGGTTGCTTCAAGGTCAAATAGATACATTTTCCAGGAAATTGTCTTCTGCAGTCTGAGGCCATACAGTCTTCTTAGTTTAGCAGTTTTAGTAAGGTATGTGGCTAGGTATTCTGAGAAGGAACCAAGAGGAGCTTTATCTTTCAGACAATGCTCATACATTTTTGCTGTATCTTTGTTTTCCTGCTACTGGCTGGACTGGTGTTTGCCTACAGACACTTTACAGGGAGTGTATTTAGACATTCAGGACAAAATATATTTTGGTTTGATATAAGATGTTTAATGAGCTACTATAAAAATACCTCCAGGCCCATTCAGTTAAGTACTTTCTGAGAATCAGTTGGAGCCAGTCTTCCTGCTTCCCTGGGGAAAGAAGAAATGGTTTTGGTTTTGTGAAGAGTTTTGAGGGCAATAAGAGAAAAAAAAAAAGGAGTTATGTGAAAGCCACATAGTGAAGCTTGGCCTTCTGACTAACATAGTAAATTTTATATTAAAGTTGTTTATAAGAATATTTTTTTCTCCTTGGTCATTGCAGTTCCACCAGACACGCCAGGAAATATTTCCTGTATTTATTACTTTAATGTTGAACTTACCTGCAACTGGACTTCAGGAAGAGAAACAAATCTTACAACAACCTATACTCTTTACAGAAAAATGTAAGTATTGGATGTAGCAGGAACTCGGGTGCTGGGGTAAGACTGCTATCTCCCTCCCCATCATATTCTCACTTCTGTTTAAAATAAACCTGGAAGCAGCATGTAGTTCGGTGTCATGGCATTCCTCAGTAAGCACAATTTATTTTGGATTGATAATGGTTAAAAAAGTTACAACCTGATACTGTTCTAGTACTCTGCATAAACATAATGAATGCTTTTAACTCAGCACACAACTCATTGTTGGAATTGATGTTCCCTTGTTTCCCTGAAATACCATTATTAATTAGGTCAAACTGAGTAAGCCTAGGTACAAATATAATCGTTTAAGATATTCTACTGCTGAGTCAGAATGGAGGCACTTAATTGAACTGTAACAGAGAAACTTACCAACTGTCCTTGGTTTGAATGAGGAAAGATGCCTTCTTCCCCAACTTTAAACAATTCCCCCTTAAAACCATTAAAGTCCCTGTTGTTCTGTCTAATAATAACATATACAACAGTTTGTACTAAGGTGTTGCACATAAGGATATTTCAGATTTTATTTATTTATTTTACATTAAATAAGTTTTCAAGGTGCTTTTCTAATTCGAAGCATTTTGTGTAGTATACTACTCTAAGGTACAGTAATTGACAACCAGATCTCTCATCTGAAGGCTGTTTTAGGGTGGGGGAAAAAAATGCAAACCGTAAAGTATAATGACGAGCAACATCAATGGTGTCTGACAGCATTAGGCTTTAACCTAGTAGTCTTTGGAGTCATACTGTCTCAGTGAAAGAATCAAGAGTTGTCCTTTTTGGTCTGCTCATATCCTCGTATCTGGGGATTTGCATTTACAAATACAAGTTATGCAGTCTTGTGCTTTTTAGTATCTTCACAACCCCATTATAAGAGAAGAATTATTTGATTCTTTCAATTTTAATTTTAGATTTTGCTTAGGAGCTTACTTTTTCAAAAGTTATTGTGAAAATAGTGAAATCACTGTTGTTTCAAGGCAAATCTCAAGATACAGTTTTGAAGGCAACAGCACAGATTTTATCAAATACACTCGTCAATGTGTTTTTCATAATACTGCTGCTTGAGGCCGTAGATAATATGTTGGCATGAAGTTTTCTAAAACGCCTAAGATGTCCTTGAGAAATGGAAGGAATGTAGACTCCAAAGGAAATACTTTCTTATTGTAAGTTATATTAGCATATTACATCTTTTTATGCAAATGGAAGGACAGGAAGATATCTTTAGTTTTGTCTCTACTTTAGGCTCGACATTTTAGTCCACCTTTGCTAGGTAGAACTTCCTACTGCTTCTAGTGTTTCTATGTTTTGTAACAGTTGGACACGTGAAACCATAAACTGTGCCAAATGTTGAAAGTAAGTATTGATACTGCTCCTTCCTGTACCAGCACAATTTTTTCTTTAACCACACAGTGAATTGCAGATCTATTTCCAGTAAAATCTAACCATTAACTTTAATCTAGATCAATTTCCCTGTTTGTTTTACTATATGACTACTATGGTGGTTTTACCCAGCTGGGCAGCTGAACTACACTACAACTGCTCTCTCACTCCCCCTCCTCAAATGGAAAAGGGGAGAAAATATGTTGAAAAGTGGATCAAGGACTGAGATAAGGACAGGGAGATCACTCAACAGTTAGCGTCATGGGCAAAACAGATTCAGCACACAGAGACCAACTTATTACCTATTACTAAGAAGCTAGAGGAAGCAGTTAGAAACTAAAAGCAAACCATAAACGCCTTTCCCCATCCACCCTTTTCCACCTCCTCCCCTCCAAGCAGCACAGAGGAAGAGGAATGGGGGCTGTGGTCAGTCCCTGATGCTTCGTCTCTGCCGCTCCTTCCTGCTCCCTCTCTGCCCCTGCTCCCCGTGGGGTCCCTCCCATGGATGTCGTCCTTCCCCAACTGAGCCCGCGGGGGCTGCCCACAGGCAGCAGCTCTTTGAGACCTGCTCCCACACAGCTCCATCCCACGGGGTCCATCCATCATCCCCAGGAGCAAACTGCTCCAGCACGGGTCCCCCACGGGTGGGGGCAGCTCCCCCCAGACCCCCTGCTCCTGCGGGGGCTCCTCTCCACGGGCTGCAGCTCCGGCCCGGGGCCTGCTCCTGCGGGGGCTCTCCATGGGCCGCAGCCTCCTCCAGGCCACATCCACCTGCTCCACCGGGGGCTCCTCCACCCATGGGGGGGCTGCAGCGTGGAGATCTGCTCCATGTGGGACCCATGGGCTGCAGGGGGACAGCCTGCTCCACCAGGGGCCTCTCCCTGCACAGGGGAACTGCTGCTGCCTGCCCGGAGCACCTCCTGCTGCACTCATCTGGGGGCTGCAGGGCTGCTTCTCTGGTTCTCTCACATTTCTCATCCCTCTCTCCCAGGTGCTGTTGCACAGCAGTTCTTGGTTTTGTTGATTTCTTTCCCCCCCACCTTCTTCAATCTTCCCTCCCAGAGGCCCGAGCAGTGTCACTCATGGCTCGTCTCTGGCCAGCAGCGGGTCTGCATGCTATCTTATAGCTGTGTCATGGGGCATGTGTTCCTAGCTGTGTCTACATACATATTATTAAAGGAGGTCTTGTGTGGAGTGACTTGATTATTTCACTGCTCTTTGATTTTAATCTAAAATAATAATAACCTATGAATCCCCCATTAAGTCATTTTTACTTTTCATTACTGCTTTCTGGAATTTGTCTTACTAATGGCAATTAAAGCTGAGTCCTTGTGGGCTATACATATGCATTATTTATTGGGTTTAGTTTTTACAGAGTGAATGCAGGAGCAGTGCAATTGGGAAAGAGCGTTTGTTTGCACACATGTATTACCTAAGAAGGAGATTTTTAGTATTAAAAAAAAATTCTGCATCCTCAAAAACATATAATAATTAAATCCTAACCTAATAATCAGAGTTATTCTGAGAATATCTTCTAACGGCTAACTCCTGCTTTTTTTCTCTTTTAATTTTTAGTAAGAATACACAAGGTCTGATTCTGCTGGACTCAGAGCTCTCCAGCTGCCGAAGCAAAACCGAGTCATGCTCATTTCGTCACCCAAATATTCCATTTAGTACTTCGTTTTGTTTTCAAGTGAAAGCTCAAAATGTTTTGGGTGAAGCTATATCAGAGTGTGTTCCTATTACTATGGAAAGCATAGGTAATTAAAAAAGCATAAAGTAAAGATGGCAGCACAGATTATGTTGAACTGATGGCACCTTCACAATTCTTCTTCCCTTTCTGTAGAATATGGCCTAGGGGTCTCTGGGACAAATTCTGTATGTAAAGTTAGTTTTTGTAGAATGAAAATATGAAAATAGTTTTTTTTCATTGTAAGTTTTGACACAATTATTTAGGTTTCATTTGTTTTTAAATCGGTTTGCTTTTGAAGTACAATCTCATTTTAATTGCTAGTTAAAATTCATAGAATCATAGAATATCTGAGGTTGGAAGAGACCCACATGAATCATTAAGTCCAACTCCACCCAGGACTACCTAAAAAAATAAACCATAAAATTACAAAGTTTCTGAAATTAAGTGCGTTATTAAGTACTTAAAATGTTTTATTCCTCCCAGTTTTTATTTTGTTAAAATCTGGGTGCTTCCAATTTACTGAAGCAAATCTCCCATTGTATTTTAACTGTTTGCATTTAATGTGTAAGATTCTTTGAACTGCTCGGAACAGGCAGCAATTTTCAGCAATTTCTTGGATTTACCAAGAGGTGATCAAAATGATACAGTTGTAGTCATAACATGGAGTAGGTACCTCAACAGTGTTTTAGCTAATGTCTGCAGTAGCCATTGTAAATTACAAAGTTTTTTAATTATTAACAAGTAAAGGCTTTATACTAAAATTATTTGTCAAACAAGTGGCATTTGGACTGTGCGTATTTTTGAGTGGTACTAGATGTCAGTGCAGTATGTGGCTGTAAATGAATCATATCCTATTTGCAGATCTGCCCATCATTTATTCTGCTGTTCTACTTTCTGGTTAGGAAAAATAAATAAATCACCTATGATTCTATTCTGTAATTCCTGGAAGCAATGGTACTGTTTTGTCTACCTCTTCTCCCTCTGTGCTTTGCTGCATTTTCTTCTATTCATTTTGGTGGAGTTAAACAAGATTTTGGTATCAGACAGGTAAGGTCAGCATCGTCACTCTTCCCTGCAACAATGCACATCCCTCTAAAATCGTTCTTTTCCTGATGCATGTGGCAGGTTGTGGAGTTGCATTTGATTTGCTGGCTCATGTGAGATATTGGTGTCAAGGGTGAAGCTAGGCTGACTCCCAGCTAGAAGGCTTTCCCTGAGCTGTACTGTGAATAACATAAGCACAGTAACAGTGGTGTGCTTCTGCTTGCACCCTGTATGTTACATTCAGCTCCTCAGTGCTTTACAGGTATCCTCGAAGCAGCTGTGTGTACTGCACAAGATGTTGTGTGAGGCACAAGTTTCAAATGTATTAAAGAAGTGTAAAGAGACAGTTATCCTAGAATCAGTGCAAAGAGCTCAAAAGGCTTAGTAGTGCTCTTTCAGAGGGAGCCAGCATAACGCTTTTAATTGAGTATTTTTGGTGCAGCACTCTGTCAACTCTCCAGCCCTGTGTTCCTTTATTCCTTGTGTTCAAGCCTGCTGTGGCTCCTTGTCACTTTCCATATCCTCTGTACCAGCCATCTCTTTTCTCAGTGCTAATCTATCCTTTTCCCATCGTCTCCTTCCCATTACTGCACCTTCACATCCTTTTCAAGTGAACTCTTCCCTCATCTGTAATTAGGGCTTGACCTTAGCATTCCTGCCCCTCTTCTTTTCTTCTCCCTGCTGTTGTCTTTGAGAAGAGACTCTGGTAGTGTTCTTCAGCACTAATACAGACAGAAGAAATCTGCACATCTATTTGAGAGTGTGTTTGTCAGCATGAAATTAGTTGTGTGCAATCTCCCTTACAGATAACTTCCCATATGTAGAGTTAAGTCTATGGAATCATGTATGAATTCTATATGTGAATATGTGAAATCAATATGTGAGTATCATCATGTGAATTCTGTGCTGGAATGTACAATACCAGGATAGTAATTAAACTTCTTGGAATGCATGTAGACCAATTCTGAACTTGTATTCTGAACCCTTTTCACCTGTTAATACTTTTCTTTCTTAATTCTAGAGAAATTTGAACCTCCTGAAATACTTTCCGTAAAAAAAATTGCTGGTATAAAGCAGTTGCTCACAGTAACCTGGAAAATACCTGAGGATATTTTACCTGCACAATATTTAAACTGCCAGGTTCGATATAGAAACTTGTATTCAAACTCTTCGGTAAGCTGCTTACATTTTCTTCTGAATGTGGACTTGTTTGTATCTAATTTCTTAATGTTATAGAAAGCTGTATGTAAAAGAGGGAAGAACTAATTGGATATAACGATAAAAGCTTGTCATTTCAGTAGAGCATAATTAGATGTACGTGATCTTAGGTTCATTGTTTTGGTATATAGGATTAATTTTCTCTCCTTTTGATCAATGTCTCTTTTGATACATACTATACTTCTGAATATTTCTGTGAAAGGCTAAGGTATGACCGGTTAAACACAATTGGTGAAATTATTTTATTTTCCTGTTTCATCCTGATGATGAAAACAGCATTTACTTCCCACTACAGTAGTTGAATCAGATTAAGAGGGGCTAATTACATATTAATCTTCAAGTATAAATTTTGCAAGATAGAAAATGAGGGAAGTTATTTTTCTGAATCTACCTTTCTGACACTTAAATGAAGGAGTGTTGTAAGAAAACATAATTTTATTTAGACTATGTCTTCTTTCAGATGGATTATTCCAATCCTTTTCAGTATGGAAGTGAATCCATTTCCAGTCATACGATTTCCTATTTCAAAATTAAGAATAGGTCAGGTTCTTTGAACTTTTTTTTTATGCTCATTAAACTGAGGTGCCTTTCTTGGCCTTGGTTATTAATTTATTTTTAACATATTATAAGTTTAATTCTGGGAGAGGAGAAGAAATCACCAGGGTAACTAATTGTAGTTGTCAGACCTAAAGTTCCTGATGCTGAAGTGCTTTTTAATTAGCATCCTCCTCATGTTCTTATGGCAAACATTTTTACTGTAGTCAATCCAATGGCAATGGCCAATGAAGACAGCATCAAACAATCAGATATAGAAGCCATTTTTCTGTCTGTTGGAACAAGTATGGAAAAGAAAGATTGAGCAAATGACAGCTGTTTTCTTAATCTTAAACCTTCCTACCAAAAAAAAAAATAAAAAAAAAATCTGTACTTTGCTGTATACTGTAATTATTGAGTTAAAAAAAAAATAAAAAATTACCAGTTTTTCTACCTGCATGCACTAAGTTTATAATTAAATATTGTTCACAGCCATTTGGCAAGTTACAAAAAGCTAGACTGGGATATTTGCTGTTCTACTTAATGTTCTGCAGGAGATTAACAATAATTTTGAAGTTCTTTTTGCTATAGGTTGGCTAAGAAGTCTTGTTATCTACCAGAGTGCTGTAGGTCCATGAATTCATTCTCACTGAAGTAGTTTTCCATTTCTGGCAATCAGTTTCTTATGATCAGGTTGGACTAAAAATTTCAGATATTAGAGATCATTTTATTAAGCAGTGTGCTTCTTATTCCGGTGTTTAAAGGAGTGGTGCTTGCATTTTGTTCTAGTATGATTCACTTTTCATTCAACTGGTAGAAGGCAAGAATTTTTTTTCACAAATTTTTGGCAGTATTGTACACTTACACGACATTACTGTTTAAAATTGGCTCCCAAGAAGGAATCTCCCTTACTTTACTTTAAGGTAAAGCTTACTTACCTTAGCTGACGTTGTAGAATTTAGGCCAGCTTGAAAATTAATTGTAGCCTGTTTCTGTTTCAGTTTGAAATTGGAGAGCTTATGATCAATTTTTGCAATTTGGAGGAGAAAACACTAATGTTACTGTAGTGATTCTACACCTTGTTCTGTACAGGAACACTTAAATCTTTCCGTAGTGCCTATTTTTTGCTTCTACTTTGTGTTGTCAATCCAGATGGGTTGATACATCAGATCTAATATTTTCATGTCTCCTTTCACTTTTTGTTTTGGAACAAAGATCTAGTTTCCCACTTCAGTGGGACCTTTTTAAGACAGGAGGAAGTTAATCACCTTGTCCTTACTTTCCAAGAAGATATTGCATCAGTGACTTCTCATGCTTTTGTCTTCCTTCACCATTTAAAGGCACCATTTTCCATGCTTTGGGGACACCTCTTTGGGGTGTCCTACAGCCACATTGTTACATGTGTCTATGGGCTAGAAGACCCTGTAACTTGAAAAACAGAAGAAATAAATATCCTGCTGGCTCACAGGCTCAGGTGATCACTGCCTCCCCAGGGATGCATCTGCTGTAAGGTGCAGATTACCTGTGGTGATCATTGGCTTTAGCAGTCCTCAGTTACTTCCCAGTTCGTAGAATCATAGAATATTCTGAGTTGGAAGGGACCTCCAAGGATCATCGTGTCCAACCCCTGGCACCACACAGGTCTACCCAAAAATTCAGACCATATGACTAAGTGCACAGTACAAACGCTTCAGTTCCCTGCTGCTGGGAACTACAGTTATCCAGGACCTCCTGCACCAGCACAGCTGCTCTGCTGTTGCTTGTGAGCCGCACACAGTTCAAGCCACAAGGTCAGTCAGTCCAGACCTTTGGCTGAAACTTCTCATTCTGGAATTTTACAAGAAGATGTTATGAAGAAAAATGAAATTAAAAGGAAAAAAAAGTGATTTTTGTTCATGCATCTGCTTACAGGAAATTGACAATGTCGCAGTAACTTCTGAAGAGAAAGTAGTATCACTTAATCTCACAGGTCTGTGGGACTCCACAGAGTATTCAGTTGCTGTTCGGTGTATTGGTGTTGAATCAAAATTCTGGAGCGAATGGTGTAGAGAGAAAACAGCAAGCACAGAGGATAAAGGTAAGGTAACTATGTTGTGTGCTTTTCTTTGGGTATTCTTTGAGGAATTAGGATTTAATAATAGCAAACAATATTTTCACCATATTCAATCTATTGAATTTATAATTCTGTTGTTTAAGCAAAACAAGTGTGTATTTTATTTAAATATAGAAGAAGGAAAACTGCAAGACAGATAAGGAGAGAAAGAGGTCTGAAAGGTAATTTAAATGCAAAAAATACAAGGCTAAGGAAGAAAATGAGTAAATAGGAAGAGAGGAAGAATTAGGGTGTACATGGAGAACGAACATGGGCAAAGTAGGATAGTAGCAGAAAAGCAGTGTAGCAAGTATGTCCAGCAACATGAATCAGAGAAATTAAATTACCAGTCGTAAAACAAGATAATGTGCTTTAACCCTGGTTGGCAGCTAAGAACCACACAGCTGCTTGCCCACTTACCTTTCAGTAGGATGCAAG
Organism: Anas platyrhynchos; assembly: GCF_047663525.1. Classification (NCBI taxonomy): domain Eukaryota; kingdom Metazoa; phylum Chordata; class Aves; order Anseriformes; family Anatidae; genus Anas; species Anas platyrhynchos. The sequence goes on from NC_092621.1 coordinate 19,030,264, forward strand.
GGAAAATCAGAAAGGTAAAAGCAGGAAAGCTTGTGGCATGAGACAAAGACTAGGTAAAGCAAAAGCTCTGCATGCAGGCGGGCAAAACAAGGAAGTCATTCATGATTTTACATCAACAGGCAGATGTTCAGCAATGTCCAGGACCGCAGAGCTCATAATGTGTAACAGCTTTTTGGGAAGACAATGCCATCACTCCAAATGTTCCCCCTTTCCTTCTTTTTTCCATGGCCTTTATTGCTGAGCACAGGGTCATATGGCAGGGAATATTTATTTGATCCATTTGGGTCAGCTCTCCTGGCTCTGTTCCCTCCCAGCTTATTGTGCACCCCCAGTCTGCTCGCTGGCAAGGCAGCAAGAGAGAAGTAAAAATGTCCCTGGCTCTGTGTAAGCGCTACACAGCATCAAATAAAATGTTGGTGTGTTAGCAACGTTATTTTCATCATAAACGTGAAATACAGCATCATCTGAGCCTTTGTGAAGAAAATTAACTCTATGCCAGTCAAAACCAGGACATAAGACTAGAAAATCATCTCTAAAACTTAACAAAACAAACCAGAAGGAAGCATATGGAAAGAACAAGAAAAAATTCTATGAGAGATGATACATAGGTTTAGAGAGAACTTTTAAATGTCCAAAATCTTAAAAAATAGAGCCTAAATAAGTGACTAGAACATTGATAAATTTGAAATTATTACATAAATCAAGTATTTATACACACACAATGAACCTTTCTCAGCCCCTCTTTCTAGCACTGTTTACTCCAAAATGAACCGAGCTATTAGAGTCTATCACATATTCTAAGAAAAACAACAAAAAAATTTAATTGCTATTTTATGTAATGTTGTCAGTAAATGTACCATAGTCATCTAAGGAGATAGTACGTGCTCTTTTTTTTCCTTAATCTCAGTAAAATGTCGGTCTTTGGTAAAATACAGCAATTAACAAAAAAAGAAAAAAGATGAAATAAATATTCTGTGAGTGTTAAGTGGTAAGTGGTTTCAGAAATTTGAAAAAAATTATATATTTTGAAGAGGGAAGTTGCTAGCTGCATAAAAAGGGAAAAGCTGTACTAGTTAGAGAAAAAAGGCACAACATTAGAAATAGAAGTAAGTTGCTCTTTTTAGTAAGTTGCTCCCAGACTATTTTTGAAATTCTTTGATTATTTTTTACCACATTATGATATCTTTGTAATAATAACAACAAATTTCAAGATTTTGTTTGTTTTTGAATAGCTCCCTCAGGAAAAGTGGATTTGTGGAGGATAATTAACTCTTCACACCCAGCTGGAAATAGACCTGTACATCTTATGTGGAAGGTATATATGGTTTTAATGAATTGATAATCATATACTGCAGCTGGTGGTTAACTGGAGTGTTTTAGTGTTGTAGGATGTATAACCAGCAGGGGGATTTGTTCTCATCAGGAAAAAAACACCTCACTGAAATAAATCAGAACTGAAAAGCCTTTTAAGAGTTACACTCTTCTATGATCTTGTAACATACCTTCTTAGAATGAAATACAGTGTTCTGAAATGTTTTTCAAAATAACATTAATAACAATCTGGAAATAAAACATGCTAAGTGTTTCCCGGACTGCTGTTCTGAAGTAGTGAGATATTCTGAGGAATCCATATTGAGAAGCAAAACAATGGACTTTCTTGTAAGTTAGACTATGTCTTCATTCAAACAACGCAGACATTCCAACCATCCCTCCCACCGTATCTTTGTAGCATGTGTATTTTTAGTTTATAGAGATTCAGTGGTCTTTAATCAAATATATAGTTTTGATAATACAAATAATGCTGTGAAACGCTTACTAATACATTTTTTTAATAGCTACTAGGCAACATTCCACACCCTGGGAGAATTCTAGGCTACAAAATACAGTATTTTCCAGAAAACAATGCTGCGCTTCAAATGACAAAGATCACCACCAATAAGAAAATTGTATTACCTTTGAAAGAAGAGGCATATATAATATCTGTTACTGCCTATAATTCTGCTGGAAGTTCTCCTGCAGCTGTTTTGAGGATTCCATCCACTGATGAAAAACGTAAGATTTCTAAGTATTGTGATAGATTTTTCTCTTTACAAAGAAATTATCTTCTTGATTTCTGTTTAAGTTCTGTTAGTGGAAGCAAAGTGGTGTTAAGGACTTTTGTCTTAGAACCATATAGAGAGTCATATGATGTATAAAGATATGTATAGTCTATTACTCTTTACTAGAACAATATTATATCACTTGTCATATTTTCTATCAGATATTGTGTATCTGATATATTTGATGTATCAGAGTGTGTATTGATATAATAATCTTATAGACGATTGTTGTTGTGGCTTTTGTTTTAACTTATCACTGTTAAAATACCAGCATTTGCTGATGTGTTATTAAAATTTGTCGCAGTACTTTCTGTTTTGTTGGTATGTTTCAATCCTGAATATGAAATTATATTCTCAGCAAACTATACCTCACCTGTCTACACTGCCATAAAACTGGTTACTGCACTACATCTAATAATGTTATTTAAACAAAGATGTGCTTGATAGAAGTCCGTAAGATGCCTTAACGGAAGCAGAGAGAAACATTGTCTTTATTCTTACTTTGTATATACTCCCAAAGTAACCAATTCTGCCCACTGACACGGACACAAAGCTGCACTGCTCTAGCACAGCAGCTTTGTTCTTTGGCTTTTATGCTTAATTCTGATATCTCTGTTATCCTTGTATTGCCACATCTGGCTGCCTACCCATGATCTGGGAGAAAAGTTGCATTTGACACACTGTTGAGTCACTTCTATATCAGTTGTTTGTGAAAAAAGTATAAATGCCCCTCTGGAATTGCTCAATTAAATTCCAGTCTAATCAGAAAATTGGATATGTAGACGTGATGTCATCTTGTCCTGGTGGTTGCTGGCTACCTCTCTATCCAATTTTGTATTCCTCAATAAATGTATCTCTCTCTCTTTTTTTTTTTTTCCCATGCTGTGACATTATTTTTTTTAAAACTACATATATATATTTATTTACCTTGATGTTGCTAGGTCTTTTCTCCCTCTGCTCTTGGCTTGGACTGGCGTACATGTATGCTTCGTTGGGTTAGAATCTGGCTGGATAGCTGGGCCCAAAGAGTTGTGGTGAATGGAGTCAAATCCAGTTGGAGGCCAGTCACTAGTGATGTTCCCCAGGGCTTGGTGCTGGGGTCAGTCCTCTTTAATATTTAATCAATAATGCCATCGATGAGGGCATTGAGTGCACCCTCAGTAAATTTGCAGATGACACCAAGCTATGCGCATGTGTCAATCTGCTCGAGGGTAGGAAAGCTCTGCAGGAGGATCTGGATAGGCTGCACCGATGGGCTGAGGTCAACTGCATGAAGTTTAACAAGGCCAAGTGCCGGGTCCTGCACCTGGGGTGCAATAACCCCAAGCAGAGCTACAGGCTGGGAGAGGAATGGTTGGAGAGCTGCCAGGCAGAGAAGGACCTGGGAGTGATGGTGGACAGTCGGCTGAATATGAGCCAGCAGTGTGCTCAGGTGGCCAAGAAGGCCAACGGCATCCTGGCTTGTATCAGAAACAGTGTGACCAGCAGGGCTAGGGAGGTGATCGTCCCCCTGTACTCGGCTCTGGTGAGGCCGCACCTCGAGTACTGTGTTCAGCTTTGGGCCCCTCGCTACAAGAAGGACATCGAGGTGCTTGAGCGGGTCCAAAGAAGGGCGACAAAGCTGGTGAGGGGCCTGGAGAACAAGTCCTACGAGGAGCGGCTGAAGGAGCTGGGCTTGTTCAGCCTGGAGAAGAGGAGGCTCAGGGGCGACCTTATCGCTCTCTACAGATACCTTAAAGGAGGCTGTAGTGAGGTGGGGGTTGGCCTGTTCTCCCACGTGCCTGGTGACAGGACGAGGGGGAATGGGCTTAAGTTGCGCCAGGGGAGTTTTAGGTTAGATGTTAGGAAGAGCTTCTTTACTGAAAGGGTTGTTAGACACTGGAACAGGCTGCCCAGGGAGGTGGTGGAGTCACCATCCCTGGAAGTCTTTAAAAGACGTTTAGATGTAGAGCTTAGGGATATGGTTTAGTGGGGACTGTTAGCGTTAGGTTAGAGGTTGGACTCATTGGTCTTGAGGTCTCTTCCAACCTAGAAATTCTGTGATTCTGTGAATTGCAAATTGCATCTATTACCTCTATTCTACAGGCTGATGGTTCACTTTTGCTTCACTGTCACTCATTATGCTGCTTACTTGTTTTATTGTTTTCCTCTTGCCTTTTGATGCCCCAATCAAAGCTTGCTTATATGCACTAGCTGCAGCCAACAAACTGTGAAATTTGGATCCCAAAACAGGGACCTGTCATTGATTCTGTATGTGTAAATCTCTATAGGTATCACCACCTCATTTTTTTTTTTGCCCCCCTCACCTTCTTTTAATTGTTAAAATTCTTACATGCTTCATTTTAAGGCATTTTGAGTACATTTATGTGAATGTATCTATAAAGTCACTTTTTGTTTAACCTTAGCTAAAGATCATACTTTCTAAAGAAGCAACCCCAGGTTGCTTTAACTAAACTGTATTCTTGCTGCAGTTTTTACAAAGATAGAATTGCTGACGTTTTCTGTTAAATTTTTAGCTCCTGAGATTATTGAAACGGTAAGGACCTTTACAACAAATGAAGAAATGATTGTGGAATGGATAACCTCTGAACCAGAAGTAACTGAATATGTCGTTGAGTGGTATGAGGAGCTGGAGACAGATCCTTTCAGTAGATCATGGCAGTATATATCAAATTCTACAAAGTGGAAAGCTAACAAAAGTATGTTCATTTACAAGTTATGATTGTAACAACATACAGATACATAGACATTTATGTATATTTATTTATAAGTAGACCAGAAAGAACAAAGGGAGATGAGCTTGCAAGCATCTGTTTTAGAAATAACATTTGCATTATTGTTCTGCTTTAAGTCAAATAGATCACTTTCATACCTGATTTAACATATGTGCTTAAAGGAACAAAGGGAACAAGATACCTAACGTTAACAGGAATTGAGCATCTGCATTCATATCACCCACATCTGAAAGTCTCCCCCTTTATCCTGATCTGGAACATCATACTGTAAATTGTATCACATTATACACAAAATGTAATATTATTGAGATTTGAAAGATTGTATAAAATTTAATATTAAAGGTTTTGAACTCATGCAGCTTTCCTCAGACCATTAAAAAAATAACAACCTTATTTCATGCTTTATTGAAATTCCACCAGTAATTTAATAGCATTTTTAACTCTCAGATTTTCACAAAACATGCAAGATGGTGTTTGTTTCCATATTAGATTAGGATACAGGTTTCATGTTTAAGCAATTTGGTAGGTTGGTGGCCTAGCATGAAATTTGCAGTGTCTATTCTAACAGAAAAATCTAGATCCATAAAACTGAATTCAAGGGAGAAGATTGTGTCTTCACATGTTTTAGAGAACAAGAAAACTACAAGAGAATTTCATAGAGAATTATTCATTAAAATAAGCAAATGGAGTGACTGATCAACTTGGCATGTTATATATAATCATACAATCTTTCCTGTCCCTGGAGATGTTCAAGGTCAGGTTGGATGGGGCTTTGAGCAACCTGATCTAGTGGGAGATGTTGCTGCCTGTGGTGGAGGGGGGTTGGAACTGAGTGATCTTTAAGGTCCCCTCCAACCCAATCCATTCTATGATTCTATGATACATAATCAAATTTGTGTTAGGACCTAAAGCATTCCTCAGAGGTTTCAGTGGCCTTATAATGCACTGCTAAATAGGTGAGGAACTGCTCACCATTTTCTGGTAGGAGCTGACTTTTTTTTTTTTTTTTAATTGATAAACTCTGAATAGTAATGATCTGGCTGTGTATGTAGTTTCCATGAAAAATCAGTGTGCAGAGTACATGTTATAAGTACAAAGGCAAAACTGTAAGCCGTATTATATCTATATGTTTTATGCGGAGAACTGTGAAAGTACTCTTTCATTTTTTTTCAGAAATCTTTAAACCATTTGTATGCTATAACATGTCAGTGTATCCTCTTTATGGCAATAAAGTAGCAGCTCCATATTCCATACAAACTTATGTTCAAGAAAAAGGTACGTATTTTGTGATGTTGTGAAAGGTATGCTGTTAGGTTGTATTTTCTTTGATAAATTAGGTACTGGCATTATTGAAGGACAGAAGCAGATGCTGAGGAAGGTTCAGGTACAGCTCTGCTTGAACGTCATCCATTGGTTGCAATGCTTATGTACGGTATACAACACACTTGGAAAGAGTATAGCTAAAAAGACTATTTTATTTTATTTTATTTTATTTTATTTTATTTTATTTTATTTTATTTATTTTATTTTATTTTATTTTATTTTATTTTATTTTATTTTATTTTATTTTATTTTATTTTATTTTATTTTATTTTATTTTATTTTATTTTATTTTATTTTATTTTATTTTATTTTATTTTATTTTATTTTATTTTATTTTATTTTATTTTATTTTATTTTATTTTATTTTATTTTATTTTATTTTATTTTATTTTATTTTATTTTATTTTATTTTTAATTGGCATCTCTTAAATGCTGCAGCTGCATTTAGATATATAAGTACACTTGATTTTAATGATGCAGTTGACTGAGCTAGTTGTGCTCCTAATAAAAGAGAGATTCTACTCACAGAATAAAATTAATAGTTTGAAAAGCTTGCTTTTTGTCCCATTGTATAATATTAGAGAATATGTGCTGTCCTGGATATAAAAAATGGTAAGGACCCATGAAGTTTATGGTTGAACAGAAACTGTAAATGAAATAGCATTTCAGAGGCAGGGAGGGAATATTTCTTTGTAGAAGTTTAATGTGAATGCAGTGATTTGTACAGGCAGCTGCAAGAATCTAATTTACTGACAATTTTAAGATTTTAGGTGAAAATTTTAATGTCTGTGCCTTTAGATCTGTGTAAATGTGCACACACATTTCACAGTATATTATTGTTAGTTACTTGAAGAGGTAACAGACTGTTGTTTGATAGAGTAATACTAGCACAACTTGGTTTTGAATGCTTTCCTGGTCATAGTGAGCTGTAACAGTATTAAAAGTTGACAGAGAATGGGAAAGAGGATAAAAGTTTGGGTCTGTGTCAGAGCACTAATAAGACATTTACTTGTACATTTGCTTTCTTAATGTTCCTGGTATGTGTGAGGTAACATATGGATAATGCTGTGACATGTAGACAGTTTTTCTAATTTATGATGCTTCTGTGCAGAGCCATCAGAAGGTCCTGTGGCTGATACAGATGTTCTAGGCAAAAATGAAGTTGTAATAAAATGGGAGGAGATTTCAAAAGATAAAAGAAATGGCTTTATCACCAACTATACAATATTTTATAAACCTGAAGGTGGAAAAGAGTTGAGTAAGTATACATTAAACATCAAAGATTACAACAGGGCTATGACAATCTGCTGTCTGATTATAATAATTATTTTTTAGCTATTAGCATACTTTGTTATTATGTATTTATACTTTACAGTTTATACTTTGTTATTATGTATTTGTTACATAAATATGTCTGAAAATACTGGTACTAAAATGTGGCTTACATAAAGGACTGATAGTTTTAGCTGAGATGTTGGAGAATTCTAGTGAACAGTCCTTGCTTTAATATTGCATGTTTATTCTTGCTTGGTTTCTTTATCTGTTTTGAATTTATTTTGTACAGCACAGCTTTCTGTTAGTGAATCTTAATAGTGAATCCCTTCTGCATCTTTGATGGGATCCAGATCTGCCGAATCTTCAATTGTTAAACTTAGTGTGTGACAGCATTGCCATTCCTCTTCTTTTTCCTCGACTTGGATGGCAGCTCATATATGAGAGACTTTTTACAACCTGTTCTCCATAATGTTAAAAAATAAAATAAAGTTTATGCCAAATTAGAAAGTATTATTTGCCAGATATTTGTAGTTTTTCACTTTTACATAAGTATTAGTCTCTTTCCTTCTTCAGATCTCTCTGTCAAGACACACATTTGGAGCCAGTTGAAAAAAATTGTAGTAGAGACAGAGGAATTAATCTGCGGTTAGAATAAATTGGCGAAGCATAGATTCTGTGCCAATTCAGGAATTTGAAGCACTTGAGGGTTCAGTAAGTTTATAAGTTCCATGTTTGTCCTTGGAAGGATGCCTTTCCCAAGTCCTGAACTTCTAGAACAGCGTGGTAGAAATTTACTGGTAGAATTATTTTCACAGTGGATTCAAAATAAAAACAAAGTAGCAAACAATAGCCAAGAAGCAAAAACAATCTGCCAGGAAATAATTTCTATGGACATAGTTTTTTAGATTAATTTCTTCAGATGAGCTTAATGTTTTGTGTTTGATATTGCTTTCCTGCTCTGTAGGCTGGTAGCACACCTTTTTAATAATCGCCTATATCAAAAACAGCATCCATGCAAAGTGTGCATAACCAGTATAATCCTATCTATTCAGAACATCTAGCATGAATCTCAGCAGAATCTTTTGTGAGACGTGTTTCAGTGATCTAAATTTCTTCTTCCTGAATAGTTTATCAAGAGTACTGTTGGATCATTCAATGCCTTTTAAGTTGTTCTTTTTCCTTCTTTGTTTTAGACATCACTGTTAGCAGAAACCTAACATCTTTCTTTAAACAATCTCAAATTTACAAATCTTGACATGTCTTCAGTTGCTTCTGGATAACCAGTTCAGAGCCAGGGCAAGAATATTTTTGGTAATTTGTAAGTTAGAAAGATGAAGCTATGACAATTTGTGTCAGATTTAGTCTTCTACGTATGATCTTCCTTACCGTGTTAGTTCCTGAATGTGTTAATGCTGAACGTTTTGTGCAGGGACATCCTTAAGACATGCAGCCTCAAACAAAAAATCAAAATTTGTAAAGCATTGCAAAGCTTCTCACGTGAAACACTGTGCCCATTTTAGGACATCGGATTAGTTTCTTAAGGAAAATATTACTAAATAGCAACTCACGGGAGTTAGTCTTAAAAGGCAAAGCCCAACTGTACTGTCGTTTTTTGAGGCTTCCTTGATATCACATCTTTTTGTCACATCTAAGAGAGAACTTTGAGTTTGCGCAAAGGTGATTTCATTGATGGCCTTTAAACTCCAGAACTGTACTTTTCAAACCTTGATTTAAGAGAAACTTAGCTCAATCTCAGGGTATGTTGCAGTGTATCTATTTCCTGAGCATTTCTTGGCTGAGCTAAATGGTGATGTATTAGCTTTGATCTCATTTATCAGAAAATGCTTTAATTTCATAATACACAAATATGTTCTTAATTCTGTTGGCAGACGTAAAATGTTACGATATACATGTATGTCCTGCTTAGAAAAAGTTAAAGTAAAACATATCATACCAATTCCAGGAATGGACAGGGTATTAGAAACATTGAGTTCTATTCAAAAAAGCATTTGGAAACTGGAAAAATTGTGTTGTTTTTGGCTAACTTCCTCTAATTTTATTGGGGTGATACTGCAGTGCTGGTAGGCTGCATCCTTTTGGATGATCAATGAACTAAAAATATAGTTAAATTTTATGAGCTGCAGAAACACAAATTTCACCAACTGTTTTCAATTTTTTTTTGAGTTTAGGTTCCACAGGTTGTAGAAATAAATTTCAGAAGCCACTGGTGTTGTTTTTTTGTGTGTGTGTGTGTTTTTTTTTTTTTCCTTGTGATAAAATACTTTAAAATGTTTTAAATTTAGCAAATAATTCATGTGATTATTTTTAAAAGTAACTACATAGCGGTTTGTTTTTTTGCTCCAGTTAAGTAACATCAACAAGCATTGTTTGATAACAAGCATTCTACCACAGTGACTGATAGGGTCACTTTGTCAAGTTGTTCAGTCATCTTTAAAAACACTCTGTGTAACATCTTTGTAAAAGATGATAAATAAGTGTACAGTTCTGATATAACACTATCTTTTTTTTTTTTTTAAATCTTTTCCTAAAAAAGATGAAACAGTGAACTCTGATGTTCTGCACCACAGACTGAAGTCCTTACAGGCTAATACACAATATACTGTCTATATCATGGCAAGCAATAGAGCTGGTGGAACCAGTGGAGAGCAAAAAACCTTCAAGACTTTGAAATTCAGTAAGTAATATTCCAGGTTTGTTACTGTTATTTTGAAAAGGAGTTTTGAAGTAAGAAATACAAGAATACAAGATTTCTTTGTTTAGGCATCTGTAAGAGTTATTTTTATCTATTTATTCTTTTTAATGGGTGTTAAAGACAAGGAAGATTCACCAACACTTGCTGAATTTAACTCAATCTCATTGAACATCTTTACAGACTAAAACCTCAGGATAAGAAATCAAAATGCCAATTCTTTTTGCTGTCAGTAAAACCATGGAATACTGTGGATCTTTGGGGGATCATCGTATTCTTTGTGTGCCATCAGTTATGGGATAGAGCGCCTTACTGTTTTTCAAAAAGCAGATGTTTTTGAGTTACTAGAGTTAGTCCACTGAGCCAGATTTTTAATGTGGAGATTGGTGTGACGATTGTGTGCTGGTACTTCAGACACTTCCTCTTTCCTGCTTCTGAAAGAATGTTTTCCATATTTATTAATATTCACAGTGTTGGCTGAACTGATATATGTAAAAGTACAGGAGCTAAACAGGTCCTTGAACAGGTCATGAGACATGAAGCTAACTCTTTTTTTTTTTTTTTTTTCCCAGCTCGTAAATTCATCTTCTAGTTTGCCATTCAGATGCAATATAGGTTAGGCTGTGCTGAGTTTTGGTCTCTATTGCTATCAGGACCTATGTTGGGAGGTACTTGGAAGCAAGGTTGGCAATCGGAACAGTCTGTTTCAGTCATGAGAGTTAACTGTATTTTATTTATATTTAAAGCCTACCTCTGGCATTAAATTTAAAATCTATTTTGTACTAACAGGTAGAAGTGGCACTGTACAGCAGTTTTAGGTGACTCTAAAACAACAACTGCCCAGAGAGGTATTAGACTTCGATATTCAAAGATTGGTTTGGTACTAACACGGACACTAGGCAACCTGATTCTAATTTCTAAGTTGGATATGGTGAATTGCATATGTCCCCTCCCATCTGATTCATTGTGAGATTCAATTAAATAAAGTAATTTTAAAATCTGATACATCTGTTCCTGAGATATTTTGAGAAGTTCCAGCATAGGCCGCTTTTCTGGCTTAGTAACTATGACTTGTTAGATGCAAAATACTCATCTTTTGACACTTTGTACAACGAGTATGGCAGTATTCCGAGTAACTTTAACTAGTTTTGGCAAAACTTTTAAAATTGTGCTAATTAGGTGGCTGATGTTGAAAATCAGCTGTCTTAATGGAATACATAAAGAAATTATAAACATCTGTTTGTTTGTTTGTTTTTTTTCTTTCCTCTAAAGATAAAGAAGACATTATTTTTATTGCTATACCCGTTGGATTAAGCATGTTCTTTCTATTAGGCCTTTGGATAACATGCATTTTGAAAAAACACATGTGAGTACATTTTTCATCTTCTGAAACTGAATTTAGTCTTTAAGTGTAAAAAGCCCATTTTAAAATTTATTTTCTAAATGCTTCTGGGCTGGGTTTCAAACCAATGTCAAATTAGAAAATAGAGCTAATGGAGTAACAACTAAAAAAGCCTAAATATCTTGTAATTGTAGTTAATGTGCTATAGTCCAAAAATAAATATTATTTTTAGAAAATGCAGTAGATGGGGAAAATAAAGGAGAAATCGATTTACTTATTATCTGTATCAGTTTGTGGCAGATGTTACATGCTAGTTGCAATTCTGTGGTCAATCAGGTGAGGGGAGTGCAGTTTAAGTCAGATACTGAAATAATAATGCCAAATGAAGCTGACAGAAATCTTCCTATACTTTCTTAATATATCTGCAAGTACACCACTAGAGCAGGTTTCATGTAACCTGTATTGCTTAGTTACACTAAGATTTACTTTCGTTACTTTGTGACTGTAAAGGAGTTATTAAGAAACTAAAAATTTCATCATGTGAAGCATTTGGATGGTTGATCCATGAGTTTGCATCCATTATCTGTGTATGAAATGTAATGCTTTCATCTACTGTCACAGATGTCCCCTGCCAGATTTTAAATTGCTTTCTTGGAGCGTGGGGACACTGCAAGATCCCAAAGATAGCTGTGATGATTTGTTAAGGTTAAAAATATGCTTTTATGTAGCATGAAGAATGACTGGGTTGTTGGGCTGAAGCTGAATCATAAGCTTAATAATCTTAAATATTTGGGGAGGTTCTTAGCTATGAAAACTGGTAAGTTGATATGTAAGTATAGTTGATGTGATGTGTCATTTCCAACAGTTTTACGTCTTCATCTGTATTGTATATTCTGATTTTTCATAAAAGTAGGAAATGATGCTTTGATCCTGGAGAATACTTTGAGATGTACTTTAGTGTTAATATTCTTGTGTGGATTGAACTGCAATGTAAAAAGTCAAACTATGACCAGGTTTTCATTCGCTTATTAAACGTAATATGAACAAATGATTCATTTTGTTTCCTGTTTACTACTCCATCAGAGTAGTAAAAAGTGAAGCTACAGCTTCATCTATTGTGTTTTATCTGCTGATGAAATAAGAACTAAGTGTAAATTTAGTGTGGTGTAATGTTAGGGACATTTTCACTAGAACAAAGGTAGCTTTTCACTGAGGAGCTACCAGAAACATGATCACAGCAGCTGTTACACACAGCCTTTTTCTGGCATACTATTACTTAAATTACCACATGTTCAGAAAGTTGACTATGCATTAACAATTCTTCTGCAATTTCTCTGTAGAACGAGATTTTTACTTGACATCTTTTCTAATAAAAATTGATATGAGGGAAAATGATTTTAATGAAAAGTACTGTGTCAGTGTAAGAAAAATTTCCTTTGTGAAAGTTTGGTATTTTGACCTCTTTGATTTTTATTCCTTTAGCTTTTAATAATCTATTTTTCATCAGTTGACTAAACATTATTTCTCAATATTAGGTTTAAAAAGGTTTGCTGGCCTGATATACCCAACCCTGCAGAGAGCGTTGCTGTGGAATGGCCTCTTGATGCATCCATGGTAATAGCTGACATTTTATTTATTAAAGAAGGGATCAAAGGGGCGGAAGACAACTCCTTCTCTAACATTAATTTTATGACTAACTGAAAGAAAAAGAGTATTTGATTTCATTCTTTTAAGTATTATAAAATGCTTTTAGTTGTATTTCAAACAAGTAGAAGGATGCATCTTTATAAAGTATAGTAATTTAATTCTTACTTACATGATAACAGGAAATAATGTTTCGGAATTATGAAGTTATTGGTGTACATGGCTCATTAAATACAGCCAATTTTTCACAGGTTATTGAGTCTATTGACTCAAATCACCACATCTGGATATTTCCTCCCTTCTCCACAAAAAACAGTCTAGTACAACAAATAATCAGATTTGGTAATCCTGAGGTATACGGTTGTACTAACTTTTACATGTTTTTAATTTATTGATATTTATGCTTATTGAAGTTCTCATGAGTATTTGAATGGAGTTGATCAGGGCTCTGTAACAAGCATAATCTGTGGAGAATGGGATTTAAAATTTTGTCTGTAAAAGGGTTATTTAGAGTGGAAAAAATGGAAATAGTTCAGGTTCCATGATATGAAAGTGTTTAACAAATGGATAGAATAACAATGTAATTTTTAATACTCATTTAAATATAACTGCATCACAGCTGAAATGCACACTCTTTATTAATATACTTTTAATTTTAAAAGTTAAACAGATCAAGTGGAAATATTTTATATATTAAAAGATCTTCTGATACATTATCTGTCTTTATGTAACTTTCAAATTCATCTCTTTGCACTGACAGAATAATTCGTTTTTGAAGGGAGTGACATATGAGGATAAAACCTTAGGCCTGGAGGACTTAAATGTTTTGGAAGATTGCTTTCCTGAAGAAGATCATGAAGGATTATTGCTAATGAACTGTGAAAACCATGTTTCTGAGTGTACTGATACTAATGCAACAGCCGTACAAAATATCTCCGAACACAAAATAACTCTGTTAAATGGAGAAAAAAAGATACAGTATAATGAAGAACATGAAGTTGCTAAATGCCTTTCACCATCTATGCCTTATGTAATTACCGGTGAAGATTTCAGAAGTCAAATGCATTCAGCTTTGATACCAGCCAAGAAAATCCAACCCATAGAAATGCTGGAAGACGATTTACGTGAAACCCAACAGATTTCAGATAAAAAGGAAGAAAGTGATAACGAAGAAGTTTTAAAGCTGGAAGATTTCAGTGAAAAAACATTGTTCAACCCATACCTTAGAAATTCTGTTAAAACAAGGGAATTTCTGATTTCTGAGAACTTGCCAGAACATAGTAAGAATGAACCCAAGAAGCAGCCAACTGTTTTACCTGCTTTTCAACAAAATGCTGTAGGACAATCCTATGTAACACTGGACATGGTTGGTCTGGCCACAGCTCATTAGCAAGAGAAAACTTCCCGTGTACAGGCCCATCTTGGCAGTGCTGCTTTTACATATTCATATGTGCTAACCTGGACGATCATGGTTACTTTGGATGAAATTATCCCATTTCTTTGAACAGCTGTGAAGTTATCAGTGCACTGTGTTTATACCTGCTGAGGTTTTAGTGTTGTGGTGTTTTTTTATTTTTATTTTTTAACCATGTAGATGTGTCAGTAGTGAGGCGTAGGAGGTAAGGTAACTTCTGTTCTTAGTTCTTGATTTTGATTTCCACTGTGACAACATCCATCAGTGCAAATTGCTCACTGATTTCCCCCCAGGCAACCAGTTGCAATGACTGAGCACTGTTAGGGCAATGTGCACAAACTTGAGGGGAGCCAGTATTTGCCAAATACTTCCTTAAGTTACATGAAGTAGAACCGCTTTACTATTTTTATCCTCCCCCCACCTTGTTTTTTATCTGGTTTTATGTGTAGCATTCCTCCTGTTCTGCAAGTAGTTGGCAGACTTCAGTAATCATCCTTCTGCATCCTGAACACTGAATCAGCAGTTTGGCTCATAGTTTCCATGTCTTTAATGAGGGGATATGTTGTGTATATGCTATTGATTTATCAGCATTTTGGGAAATACAGGGTTATGTTGGCTTGCTGCCTTCCCTTTCTCTTGTTTTTAATCACACTCCATATTTTGTGCTACCTCTGTTTCCTGCTTATTCACCACTTTTTTTTATTTTTATTTTTATTTTTATTTTTATTTTTATTTTTATTTTTATTTTTATTTTTATTTTTATTTTTATTTTTATTTTTATTTTTATTTATTTTTATTTTTTTACTGTTTACTGCAAGATATCTTCTAATCTTCTTGTTACTATGCCCTTAATTTCTCCTGTTTTAAAACTGTTTTCCTCAGCTGGAGTTTCAGAATTTCAATCTGGAAAAGAAAGCTAAGTATTGCATCTTCTGTTAGAATAAGCACTGAATTTATATCTAGGAAAGTGTTTTTCTTAGAGGTAGTGGAAAAAAACACCAAATCTACCAGATAAACATAAATATCCTCTGATAACTGATTAAGTATTAGAGATTTCTACAAGCAGACTGTAACTTCTGTCTTTTGTTTTATGATTCTGAGAGGTCAAAACCACTTACAGTTTTGATTGTATATAGGCAGCAAAAGTATTAGGCAGGAAACTCCAAGTTATTTGTTTTCAGTAGGAAAGAGACTATCGCTGTAAAATTCTTACTAAAATATTTTATTATATTATAGGTAAAAAAGAAAAGATGGAGTCAACTCTAAATAAAGTGTTTAAAAGGTGTTTGGTGTGACGTTTGTGGCAAATGTGGTCACTCGAAGACTTTAAACTATTTTGGAAGTATTTAAAGGCTTGACATTATCACTCTTGTGCATGACTATGGACTTCTTCAGGGGAGAAAAAGAACAGGAGTAGTGGGGATGGAAAAAGGAGACAAAGAAGAGTAGGCATAGAAAGCCTCCCCTGTGTAGGAAGAGGAGTGGGAGGCTTATGCCCTGCGAATTGTTAGTAGGTGTATCTTCTTTACTTACTGGATTTTTAGTTAAACATTCTGTGTTTTGTTAGTAGAGTTACTACTATTTACCTCCACAGCGTTTAAAATTCTCTGAACAGAAATCCCACAAACTTACATAGATTAGCCTAATGGACAAAATTAGCACATTCCATAACCATATGGAATATAGAATCCATATTTCTGTGTTCCTCATGTCCTTTAAAATCCCCTAAATAGGGGGAAAAAAAAAAAAAGTGCACTGGTAATTAATGCAGGGGAAAGAAGGAGTCTTTCTTCCTCCAGTTAGCACTCCTGTTTGGTGCCTGCTCCTCCACAGGTGATGTGATTGCTGCTGAACAGCTGCTGTAGGCATTGAGCTAGTGGTCTGTCCCAGATAACGCTGTTAAGATTGTGTTTTTCTTACCACTATGTGTATTTAATTACAAATAACATACTATCTTTTACTGTTCCTGAAAAATGAATTTATTATGAATAGATTTCTCTTTTTGAGATAGCTGATAACCTCTTAAGGTAGATGTTTCAACTTGTGTTCACAAGTGAGGACACAAGTATGTTCACAAGTTGTTCAGAAGCATTTCATTGCTAGTCCAAGTTTGGTATCTCCTGCAGCAGAGGTAAATGCTTACATGCGAGAGAGCCCTAATAAGAGCACAGTGTATGTGAGGGGCTCACAGCTGCTTTTCCTGGCTCAGCAAATGAGTTCATCTCACCCTTGCACAGTCATTTCAACAATTTCCTGCTTTCTTTCTTTTCTTCATTTATTGCACAGGTCTGCCATTAGACTCCATGCTTGTATGTAGCTTTAAGATTTAACACTGTAAGATGCACTCCAGTTATAATCCACCCTGCTGATGTTAGTTACTCCTCAGGGCAGACAGGACTTGAGAATTTAATGCCATTTGAAATTTGATCCTGTTACAGGCTTCTTACAGGGCACAGCTTACCTTAAATTACTTGCGTGGACATTTTAATTCCTCCCCCCCTTTTTATCTCCCATTTGAGTTTCAGACCAAGAAGATACATAAAAGAGATACTGCTTTATATACCTGTCTTTACCGTATAGGCTTGTATAAAAAAAAAAAAAAAAAAAAAAAAAAAAAAAAAAAAACAGAAAAAGAAAAAAATTATTATCAGAACAACAAAATCTAATCTAAATCTCCTCTCTTTCAATTTAAAGCCCCACTGCATTCAATTTAAAGCCATTCCCCGTTCCCCTATCACTCCACTCCCTGACAGAGACCCTCCCCAGCTTTCCTGTAGCCGCCTTTAGGCACTGGAAGTTGCTCTAAGGTCTCCCCAGAGCCTTCTCTTCTCCAGGCTGAACAGCCCCAGCTCCCTCAGCCTGTTGTCACAGGAGAGGTGCTCCAGCCCCTTGATCATCCTCATGGCCCTCCTCTGGAGTTGCTCTAGTGGATCTATGTCCATCTGGTGTCTGTGTGTTTACTGTACCTGCTGCTCTGCTGTTAGATTGACACTGGTATGTGCCTTGGCTTGAGCCCCCGATGCTGGAGGGAGGAAGAGGAAGACTCTGCCTAGTTCAAGGCTGTCTCCCCTTTCTCTGTCAGCACATCTGCATTTCCCATACAGGAAGGTGGCTGGCTCCTGCCCTTCTCATCTGAGTGCAAACCAACACTTCAGCAGCACAGATGATCAAGAAGCTTGAGGCACAGGCAGGCTCCAGTCCCGAGCTACAGTGATAATGTAGATGTTATCTTCCAGTGCCTCCATCGCG
The DNA here is from genome assembly GCF_047663525.1 of Anas platyrhynchos. Classification (NCBI taxonomy): domain Eukaryota; kingdom Metazoa; phylum Chordata; class Aves; order Anseriformes; family Anatidae; genus Anas; species Anas platyrhynchos. The sequence goes on from NC_092621.1 coordinate 19,048,055, forward strand.
CAGATTATTACTGTGGGCGGTAACAAGATAATGACTTTAAATGCTCCGCGACTGCAGCTGTGATAGGCAACTGGCATGGTTCAGCTGAGCAGATCTTTGCAAACAAAGATCCGAGGGCCACAGTGTTTAGCTGTATTTCGTATGTTTCAAAATGACCGGGAGGAGCAGGGGTGAGAGGTCCTGCTGACTGCAGCCTCGTGCACAAACCATGGTGCATGCAATGTGCTGTGCTCATGAGAGTGAGGTTTCAGCTGGTAGTTTCTGCAGTTACCAAACGTCCAAAATTGCCAGTATCAACAAGAAAAGATAATGAGCCAACTCTGATGCTCTACTTCAGAGAAAGCTCAGATTTTCATTTTGAAATCTCCCTCAATGGATTTGTGTAAGAGGGCTTTGTTTTGACAGCCATGGGGTTTCAGGTATTAGAGGTAGCATTTTAACTTTGCCAGCCAAGATGTCAAAACACAAAACAGTGAAGATTCAACAGCTCAATGTGTGGGAGGTTGTTTATGTATCAAGCAATGCAATTCTGAATCTCAGTGATCACACACACGATGCAGTGTTTTAGAAACAAATGCCACGCTCCTTATTACAAGACATAAGCTGAGAATTTGTATTCGATGGCTCTATGCTTTGGTAGGACCTATTCTGAAATATTCAGGTAAGATACTCTGCCAAATGTTACTTGGAAATAACACACAGAGTTTATATAACATGTACATGATTTGCGTCTGTAAAATTGATCTTTAACATGCTGAATCCACTGCAAAGAGAGTCGAAGTCTCATTTTGCTTCTCAGTGTCAATGTTTGTGATGTTCATAGCAGGAGGCAGGGCGCATCCTCAGTGCAGGCAAGCCTTGAGCCCACAGGTATATGGACTTAGTCTAAATTCAAGTAGTTGCTAATAGCAATGCCTTTTGCCTCCTGGCAAGGGAGAAGTAAAGAAGTAAAGGAATAAATAAGTTCTTGTGTTGTGTTTGTCTTATGGCAATTCAGCATTTATCAGAAAATGTGCTACCCTCATATAAATAGAGCATGTCTAAAGCAATTGTTTGTCTAAAATATTGTCCTGTATACAGAGGATGACATTTGTAAATGGCGCAAACACTAAGCATACTTTTTGTAATACTAGCTGTTCTTAATCATAATGTTTACTGAGTGTATTTATTATAAAATGCAAACTCTACCCTTTCTGAGTATGTGTTGTGCATCCCAGTTGGATAATTTAGGAGTGAGGCTCTGAACAAAATCTTTGTAATCTTTTTTGTCTTTGTAATCCTTTCTGTCTTTGTAATCCTTTCATTCACATTTCTTCACAGTTTTGCTACTTAAGAGAATTTTTTTTAGTGTTTGACAAAATACTAAATTATTCTAGTGAACTTTTGTCCATTGGATTACTTTGTCTGGTCTTTTCATGGGCTTTCTTATGATTATTTAGCTTGCTGTCCTTTCCAAGATAAAATAATCATTCCTACTACCACCTCACTATTTAATTCAAATTATACTTTTGTCTAGTTCTTTTAGAAATCAGAACAGGAAAATGAAGAATCACAATCCAGAAGTTGTCACAAATGTGTGACCAAATGTTCTTCCATGGAATTACTATATTTTTTTTTTTTTAGTGGAGTATCAGAAGATGAACTGAAACAGATGTGTACAGCATGATTTGTTCTCTAAATTTATTTAAAGGAGGACTCACTTGAAAACAGACGGATTATTTCATGCTGCCCATCCCTTTTCTAGTGCTGTTCACTTTCTTCAGCTCTTAAAAAGACAGCACATTTCTAGAAAAGGAGAAGGGGAACCCAGCTTCTAAAGTAGTTTTTGTAAGCTTGCCTGACACACTTGCACTCCAAGGCCCAGGCTGTGCAGAGCCCAGCAGCAGCAGATGATGATGGTGGTGGTGGTGATGATGATGATGATGATGATTCCCCCTGGGTGGGCAGTGGGGTGGGCATTGGGTTCCACACCCCTCACCTGCTGTGGCACAGGACAGGGTGTGTAGGGTGACGCACAGGGACCGAGCTTCCTGTAACCCCCCTGAGCTTGTGGCGAGCTCGTGTGTCCCACTCCAAGCAGGCAAAGGACCTGCTGTGATCCAGTGTTTTGTGCTTCCAAAGAGCCCTTTCAACGCTGGTGAGTCACAGAGCCATGGGGACAATGCTTCCATGTCTGAACTTATGCCACCAGTGTTTTATGTACAGTTTTGTTTCTCGTGCATTGCTTAGCCACAAGCTGATGAACTTCAAATACTTTATCACTGCTTTTATATAAAAGCCAGCTTTTTTATGTATCTAGATTGCAGTGTCTGACTCAACAGAGCTGCAGTTTTGAAGTGAGCATGTATTTCTCAGAAAAGCAGCCTTATTTAGATTTCTTGGGTCTGTCACTGCTGTCCTCAGATTGCCATGCTCCCCTAGCCAAGGATAAGAGCTGCACGATTTTCTCCATTATGTTAGGAATGGTCCAGTGGAGTTTGATGAAGAAATATGACATACAGAATCACAGAATACCCTGAGCTGGAAGGGACCCAGAAAAATCAAAAATTCGAGGTCATGACTCCACACACGATTACCTAAAAAATAAACCATATTTCTGAGAGCGTTTTACAAACACTTTTTGATATCCCTGTCTCTGGGGACACTAAGTGCCTGTGGGACATGGGGACCCCTGGTGTCCCTCATGCCTCTGTCCCTGGGGACACTGGGATCCGACAGCCTCAAGACCTCAACCCCTGGGAAATGTGGGACCTCCACCTTCCCACCCTCTCATTTTTGGGCAGATATATTGTCTCCTGTATGGGGATCCATATTGTCCCCATCCCTGGGGGCCCCAGGGCCCCCAATGTCCCCGTCCCCAGATCCCTGCAGGATGGGGGACCCTGCTCACCCAGTTCCCTGGAGAACCAGGGACCCCGATTGCTCTGAGCCTTCCCCATCCCCAGTGTCCCCCCACAGTGCTGTCCTTTTCATAACCATGGTCAGATTATGCAGAAGCATTCAGGGACGTCAGAAACGATGAGCATATGATTAAAATCAGGGTAAGTACCCACTTAGGACACAACTGAACCAAACCCACCACTTCAGCCTGAAGAAAGCTTGAAAGGCTTCCCAAAATGATGCTGTAGTATAGATTCCATCATAATGCAACAAAAACCAGGATGTTTCTTTTTGCCCTTATTTCTACCAAGTGAGCCCAGCATAGCTCTGGAACAAATCCTTTCATTGGTATCTGCTAACTCTGGACATGGTCTCCAGGTTGTATTTCTGTTGTTCCTTTTACCTCAAGCAGCTGATGTATGGGTGGGGGGAAAGTGGGAGAGGAGAGGATTTAGTTTTGCTTTCCTTTCAGATTTTATTTTTTTTCTTACCCTTTAGGAGCAGGAATTTATCCTAGAGGCAATACTTTTGTTGTTGCAACCTTTTTTCTATTTAAAAAGTATGTTTAAAAAAATTCTTTGGACACGGGAAGAATTAAACAGCAGGGGACAGTGTCTTTGTTTTTAATGTAAAGCTAATTATGTGCCTGGCATGTTCCCCAGAAACTCGTCCATCCAGCTGCTTTTGTGGCTTGCTGCCTTTGCTGGCTGCGGCGTTCTCCCATGAGTTTACAGTTCCTCCAAACACAGCCCCTGCTTTTGCTTTGATCTCCAGTGAATTCTTTGCAGCTACATAGCTTGGTTCATGAATAAGCCCTGAATTTTGTTCGTCCTTTGGGAGTACATCCCTTCTCTGCTTTTGCTTTTCTTCTCGGAAGGGCTTAATTGCTTTTACACGTCTGACGGAGGGTGTCGGCTCTTCATGAGCCTAACGAGATTTCACACCGCCTGAGCTGTGAGAGGCAAGAAGTAGGAGTGCAGTGAATAATTTCTGGTGCAAATCGACTCATACAGGTTTAGTTTTTGCTCATTTTCACCTCCAGCACAGGCAGCTAGTTCTCGTCTGGAAGTACAGTCCTTATTAAAGGGAAGGGTGATCCTGGATATAAACTGAGTGCTGTTTGCTCTGGCCTGCTGGGGTGTGGAGGAGGGGAGATGCGTGGTCTTTAATGGAAGTGTCCCTGTCCTTTCTCCCCCAGCCATCTTCACCCTCTCCTTGTGCATTCTAATTTCTGTGCCCATGGCAAGGCCCTGTCCCCCTCGCTCCTGCATGGCCCCCTCTCCCTGCTGCTGGGGAGTGAGTGAAACCTGTGCCCTGTGTGTGCCTGCAGGTGATGTGCAACACGTTTTGTCTGGGGGGCAGCAAAGTCCAGGCGTGAATATAAAAGATAGAACCACTGAACATCCTAAGCTGGGAGAGACCCATAAGGATCACTGAGCCCAACTCCTGGCTCCACACAGGACCACCCAAAAATCAGACTATGTTTCTGAAAGCGTTGTCCAAATGTTTCTTGAACTCTGGCAGCTCGGTGCTGTGCCCACTGCCCTGGGGAGCCTGTCCCAGTGCCCGACCACCCTCTGGGTGCAGACCCTTTCCCTAACCCCCAGCCTGACCCTCCCCTGTCCCAGCTCCATGCCGTTCCCTCGGGTCCTGTCACTGTCCCCAGAGAGCAGAGCTCAGCACCTGCCCCTCCGCTCCCCTCGTGAGGGAGCTGCAGGCCGCCATGAGGCCTCCCCTCAGAGGTGCAATGAATTACATTCTAGGGCGCTTTTCTCAAAATAACGACTGCTTTACGGTCCCAGAGAGCTATTATCTTTTTGTTAAGAAAGGGTATTTCCGTAGGTGGTGAGACTATAATTTACAGGAAAGTCAGCTTCACCTGTCTCTTGTCTCAGCCCATTTTCCCAAGAAACCTCTGCCTGCATTCCCCCATCGCACAGAAAAGCTGCCCGTCCTTCCCTGGGCCATGCACCGACCGTCACAGCTGTGTTGATCCTGGCGCCTCACGGTGCACTACCTCACCCTCCCACACTGCATCCTGCCGCTACCCTCTGCCTGCGTGGCCACAGTTTGCCCCAGAATACCATCCCCAACCAGCAAGAGCTGGAAAATGCTTCCACTGCCTCTTTTCTGTGCATAATTTAAGCTCCCCTGTGAAGGTGTGCAGGCCGTGCTGGCCCCTCAGGGACAGGAGCGTGGCATGGGATGGGAGCAGCTGTGCTTGCCGTGGGCAGCCATGTTGTGCTGCCATGGCCCCAGGTAGGCTGCGGGTTGCCTCGGCTCTCGCTTGCCGACATTTTGCCCTCACCGCCGATGTTTGCTCTTGTGGTGATGGATTTCTTTGTCAGTGGCATGGCTGAGTGCAGCTCTTTGGACAGAGACGCTCGTGGCATGAGGTACTTCTGCCTGCTCCAGCCCTTGCGGATGGGTCTCGGTTTCCTGCCTTTAAAGGAGTTTGTGCTGTGGCAGTGTTGGTTTATTTGCGGTGTTTCTATTTAAATTACTCCATGTGTTGCACATTGACAGAGTCTGATCTTTTTTCCTACAATGTCTACAGGCTAATTTTAAAGAGTGATTTCGAGTATTTTTCATGCTAATGTAATGAATCAATTTGCTTTCATGTACAGACATCTACCTACTCCAGTAGCAAGGGATTATTCTGTTTTCTCAAAAGAGTAATAGCCTAATTACAAACTCGTGTTCTGAAATGACATTAATTTATATAAATGCATAGAAAGAAAAAACTCTCTGACAGACAGAAATATTGCAACCTATGAGTACTGCTGTTTATAAAAGAAGACATCCAGCAAAAAGATGAGCAGAAGATCACCTTGAATTAGGAAACCAAAAATCCATACATCAGATCTTGAAGGAGTTAGACCAGCCCTCAATAAACCTGTGCTAACACCTGGCCTATTTGCAAGTGACTTTGCACAGCTGCATTTTAGGGTTGGGACTCGCTGCAGCAGCTGGTGCTGTCTCGCAGCGTGGCACAAAACCTCCTGAAGATTTTTCAGGGCAGGAAACGCCACAGGGGGCCCTGTGCATCACCAAATGTGCAGGAACAGCGGCCAGAGCCAGTGTTTTCCCCTGGGCTGAGGCCAGGAGGAGGAAGAGGAAGCAGGCAGGGAGGCAGGGGTGTGGGTCTGGCACAGGGAAGGAGGCAGCGGGCTCATGGCCAGCCCTGCCCGGCACCAGGCTGGGAACACGGCCCAGGTCACGACACTTGGCCCTGCGGCTTTCGCCTGCCTGGCTTTGTGGTTCTTTTTTTTTTTTTGTCATTTTCTTGGAAGAGACCCCGCCTGGGGGAGGAGGTGGGGGACTCCCAGAGGTGACAAAGCCAGGCCAGGCGCTGCGGAGACGCCAAGGGAAAAGTGTGTCTGGCTCAGAGTGCACAATGGGATGTCCTGGGCTTTGTGGGTGAGGAGCAGGGAGAGGGATGGGGGCAGCCCCATCTCCTGAGTGGCCCCCAGAAGCTGATGGAGTTTGGGGGAGGTGGGGCAGAGCTTGGATGTCACAGGGCACCCTGTGGCTGCTTGGCCTTGCTGGAGGTCAAATCCGTCCTCCCCACTGCTGCTTCCCCATGGGGCAGCCTGGAGCCCCCCACAGGGATTTTGGGGCTCATGATCCAGGATAAACAGCAGCTGGAATACGTTTTGGAGCTTGTTACAGCACCCCCCGCCACCTCCCCAGGAAAGAAACAGCACCCTTGTCTCATCCAAAACCTGGTCCTGCGGTGGTGAAGGAGAGAAGATGCACGCACAGGGAGGGAGGTGGTCCCTGTGGCTCTGCTGTGATAAATTTCCTTAAAACGGGAAAGAGCTGCATCCGTTCAAGCAGGAAGAGTCTTGCTGCCCAAGTCTGGATCAGAACCAGTCACTGAGAGTTCTGTTTGTTCCCAAAGTGCTTGCGTGGGAATGCGTATGGGTAACAAACAGGGGTCAGCGGTAATTACGGTCCTGGATGCTGCAGTGCCGTGATTCAGGCCGGAGCAATGCATGAGAACAGCTTCCTATTAGCAACCCCTTGTGTTCGTCAGCACGCAGGGACAGGGAGGCAGGGCCTGTTGCGTGTGGACGGGCTTTGGCGTGGCCCCGGTGGAAGGGGACGAGTGCCAGAAGGCGCTGAGACACTGACCTGCCCTGCAGCATGTGGGCGCCGAGCCCGCCTGTGGGTCTGGGTTTAATGTCGGGTCTGGATTTGATTTCTGCTCCGTATCGTGATGGGACTGCACGACCAGGCTCAGCTCTTCTGCTGACAGCGGGAGAGGGAGGAGAAGAGCCAAGGGGTGTTGCTAAACCCTCAGAAAAGAATTACCCAAAGCCAAACAAACAAAAAAAAAAAAGGCACAAGTAAGGCGAGCTGTGGGTAGGGCTGGAGCAGCCGCATGCGATGTGCTGCTGCCGCCTCCCGGCGTGGCCGAATGCTCCCGTGGGTGCTGGGGCCAGGCAGAGCTGCTTGGCCCAAGGCTGAGAGCAGGAGTGTGGCCGGCTCTGCTCTTCGCTCCCTGCCTCCCCTTGGGCTCTGCCTGCTGCCTCCTTCCCCCTCTCCCTCCCTCCACGGCCGCAGCAGGGTGGATTTGGCTGGCGCTTGCTGTCCTCCTTCACGTGTAGCTTCTTGCGTTGCAGGAGAGGCAGAGCAGCATGGCCCTGCAGGGCTTTGGATGGATATTTCCTTCCAAGATGAGGAGGCGGGTGGGTGGATGGGGCTCCAGCTGCTGTGACGTGGCTGTGCACCCCCTTGCTCAGCCCTCCCAGGTTTACCAGCCCCACCAGTCCCTCCTGTCTGGCTGCAGGGTGTGGGGGTGTCAGGCTGAATGAAACCAGAGCCTCCCCGCCCCGGCCGGGCTTTTCCTTGTTTGCGCAGCATCGTGGTTTGCGGGGGCCTGAGGGAGATTTTTGGCTCTGCTTGTTGTTTCACGGTAACTGGAGACCAGCGAGGACACAGGAATCCCAGGCTGTACCAGGAACAGCACAAACCCCGGGAAAATCAATGTGAGGTGCTCTTTCAGAGCGGTTCAGCTTCACTCTCCTTACCAGTGGTCAGAGGCGGCAATATGCCCAGCAGCCCTCTGACCACCCCACCACGAGGGGCACAGGGTGCCCAGCCTCGCCTGCGTCCCCAGGAACCTGGCAGCTTCTGGCGAGCCGATGTGTAAGCCACACAAGTATGTGCTTCCTGTGCAAAGCACAGCGTTCCCGTCATCCGCAGTCCCCGCTTCTCTCCTTTGTTTACTTGCACAGTTCCAGGAAGCCGCTGTGCTGTGCTCGGACAGCGAGGAGGCAGCAGCAAGGTGAAGCTGCTGACGCCTCTCGCACCGCTTCACCCTGCGGCGCACTGAAAGCTGGTGAAAACCCGAGGGGCTTTGTGTGAAACTGGAGAGTAAAACTGTGGAGCGAGCTAAGAGCTTGGTGTGCTGGCACTCGCTGGTGAAGGAGTCCAGCGTTAGTTCTGTGTGTGTTTTAACTGCAAAGTGGCACCTGGTGTGGCGGGCCCGGATTGCCCCCCCGTGGCAACAAAAGCAGTAATTTTTGCTGCCATAGGCTGCACACAATGCAGCCCCTGTATGTATGTCAGACTGACTCTGCCCTCGTTAAAGGGGGAGCTGTGCAGCCTATGGAACCAGCAGGTTTCCCTCCAGCAGGAAGGGGAAGCCAGGTTTTGTCAGGTGCAGCCCTGAGGCCTTGCTGAACAGTCTCTGAAGATCCCCCTGTGCTTTCTTCAGAACAGAGCTGTAGGCTCCCCAAAGGCCTCTGAGGATCCTCCACCCTTAAGAACCAACCTAAGCCAGGTGAGACCAAGGGCAATGCTGGAGGTAGTCACAACTTCTTTTCTGGAAACAAGTGTGTGCATGTAGTTGGCGTTAAACCCTGGTAAGGTTACTTGGAATGGGATTTTTTTCAGACACCTCTTCCCAGTTTCACTGTGGCTGCCTGGAGCACCACTAGCACATCTGCAGAGCGCAGGGCCACCGCCAGACACAGCCACCACTTCCAAGCAGCACGAGGCCCAGGAATGAAGAAAATTGGCAGTTTTGGGGATGGGGCTTGGTCCCTGGGACCTGCCCGGCCACTGCAGCCTCAGCTGGTCGCAACCACAAGAGAGATTAAAAGGGGAAGGTGAGCCATTGCTCATCTGCCCCGTGAAATCCCCGGAGTACCCGGGCAGGTACACCAGTCACCTCTCTGGGAATTTCTCTGTTCCTGGCCTGTGAGGTAGTGCCCCAGCTGTGTGGTCACTGGAGTTACCTTAACAAAAATATCCACTCTGACACACAAAGTAAGTATGGAATACTTTCTTCTCTTTTTTGTATATTGTGTAGTAGACAAATGCAACATTCAGGCTCAGCTGGGTAACAAAGAGGAAGACATTCAAAACTTACAGTAAAAAGTAAACTGTAGAAAGCAGAGTTTATATGACAATAAACATGCAGCTTGCAAAAGAATGAAGATCATGTACTGGTATTAAAACACATTTCCATATAGAGACAGCTTATGCAGCAATTTGCAGATTTAACTTCTGGCTGAAGTATGCAAGCCCTTCAAAGCAGGCATACAAACCACCAGTAGCTTAGTCAGCCATAGTTACTTTAAGTACATAATAAAACTTGATTTTAAGTTTACATTCACTAGGCATTCAATTCAGCATCAAGGCACTTTCCTTGTTATATGTCCCCGTGTCCCACGACTACACTTACCTAGGTGCATATATTGGCACAGTAGCGCTTGCTGACGAGTAGCCCTGATGGCAAGCTCCGTTGCCCCTCTCCCCAAATAAAAAGCAGTTGGCTCCCAGACAACCCATGGCTGCATCACAACGCCAGGCTGCACGTGATGCCGTGAGCAGCTCTGCTTTATGAAAAAGCCACGCGCAGCAAGGTGAGCGGATCCGTCAGCACGTGTGCTTTGCTACGAGGAGCAGTTTTGGGTGTTACACCCACAGCAGACCACCACGCGGGAGCAAGGTGCGCTTCCCAGCAGCCGGCGTGCCACACGCTTGTGTTTCATCTGTTGTTTACAAGAGTGTGCTTTTGTGGGAGTAGCAGTGATTTTATTGCCCGTCTCCACTGCTAAGGTTGTCTTTGCAAATAAACGCAATGCTTGACCACGGTCTGCGTGCTGTGAGGTATTTATTGCCTATTCTTGCTCTGAACTAAAAGCAAGGCGCGGGGAGAGGATGACCATTGAGATCTGCCCCTTAGTCATTAATCTGTAACAAATCCTGTGGCCTTAAAATGCATCCTTGTGCATTTGAGTCAGCGCTGCTTTCATTTTTAGGAATGGCTCAGATTGCACAACTAGTATGAAGGGAACAACAGAGAAAGCAAACACACGCACCCTAGTTACATCTTTTCCTAACCGTTACTTTCATTTTTAACAAAGACAGAGAGGAAGGGGAATTGGTGAATCAGCTGCAGGATATCTAATCCTACACTTCTCCAGACTTCTGAATTCCCCACATTACTGCCGTCTTCTGGACCACGAGCTGAAGCTGTCTGCAGTTACAAACTGGCTATTTCATAACAACAGGCTCAACGTTCTTGTTGTTAAACTGCTTCTGAGTAACATTAAAAACAACTATTGGAATTTAAAATGGCTATATGTATCCATCCTAGCAAAGAGATGGGCATTTATTAGAGGAGCAATGATGTTTTGTGATCCAGCCATCCAGTGAACTTGTTAAGGTACTTAAAAGATTGCATCAAAACGGCAGAAAGCAAACTGTTATATTTAGTCCAATTTAATGCATATAAATTACAACCTAAAGCATGTGTGTCCTGGAGCAAGGCTGACTGTAAGAGTTCCGAGTGTCTCTCGAGTTTCAGATCCTACTGTGAAGTCGATACTATAGCAGCATATATTGATACGTGTCCTAGCTATTCAAGACCCGGCATTAATTAAATAAGTTGAATTACTGAAGTTAAATCAGAACAATGACTCCTACATCCTTGGCATGCTAGTATAAGTTTTAACCATCTGGTGGTGCTCACATTTGCACTCAAAGCTGAAACTGCAAAAAGCAGGCAATGGTACTTTTCCAGCCACCAAGAAGTGACACAAGCCCTTGTGTGCAAACTCCTCTCTTCCTGGGGAGGCAAGAGGGGAACCAAGGGAGCACCTGGCTCCACCCAGCCCCAGAACCAATCCCCTCTTCCTACAGCACTACAAAAATAAATATATATGCTTTTCTTGTGAATGTTAGTTAGCCTTGCACTTAAAAGCATCTTCAAGAGTGAAGAAATACTTTACTTTTACTAGCCACCCTTCTCTGCTAGAGAGCCAACAACCTTTTCACAACTAGCCTCCCACACACCCTGCTGTAAAATTCCAGTCCAGGTAATCAAAATGGGCATGAAAGCATCAATAGCAGAATGTAATTTTATTTTGCTAATGCCTTTATTTTGTAAAGTGCACCATAGTTACTGGGGTGAGGGTAATTATGATGCTAGGGCCAAGTTCAGAAAATTTCAGTGGATTGTTAAAACACATTACATATGCTCTAAAACCTGTGTGCAACTCTTTGATGCAACTAGATTGTTGTGATGCAAAGTACAAAATCAAGTTAAATGCTGAACGCTGCACAACATTGCATTTTGGCACAGCGGTTTATGAACAAGTTGTAAGCCTGTTACTTAGATTTACTGTGGCTTCCATAAGCTGCTCACCCACAGGCATACCATTTAGTCTTTACTATTTTAGCCCTAGCCACAAGCACAAGATGGAAAGTCAGAACAAATATATATGCTAGATAGAAGCCTTCCCAGTATATATCCCTCCTGCACAACTCTGTGACTTTATTACCACTGATCCATAAACAATGATGAAAGTAAGAGTCCAGAAGTGACAGGACAAAGCTCTTGTTAGCACAGATCCCCTAAAAAGGTGAAATCTTTTCAAAGTTGAACTTTGGAAATGGTTCATGATTAACAGCAACTGAGAACAAAATGCCTTCCCTTTACACAACAGAAAGGAGAATAGTAACTTTAACTGAAGTTGTCCCTCAAACATGACATATGCTACCAAAACTTAGTATTACTGGATCAGAAATAAAATATTATCAGCTTTTTTTTTTTTTTTTTTTTTTTTTTTAAATATCCAGGACTTTTAGGACTTTGAAGCAATGTTCAACCTCAGCAGCCAGATTGTGGCCAGAAACTTGTGACTAATACCATTTCATCAATTACCAGAGGGTGGATTAGATAGCATGTGGCTTGCAGGACAGTTGTAATAAACATGCACACTGCTCACCAGAAACTTTCCCTTTTACTTGTGGTTTCTACAGTCACTATGAAGTTTGCATAGAGAAGACATACCCATCCCCCAGTAAACTCACTGCTGTTATTTTCTAAGAGGTATGTATTCTGACAACAGAAAGCTCCTTTGACCTCTGAAAAAAACAGACATGTCCTCTATTGTCTTGTGAGAGTGTAGTTTTCATGATGTCCTTGCTCTCTGGGGAAGAGGTTGAAGGTGCTGAGGGAAGATAGGAGGAAGTCTGGTTTGAAAAAAGGTATAGTTACAGTAACCTGCAACACAGCATTTGTTTTAAAAAGCGTCCGGATATGAAAAATACTGTTAGGAGAAAGGAACTGCAGAACACTGAATAAGACAGTAAAGATTCAGCATTTTTCTTGTTTTGTTTTTGAACAGTCCAGACTCCAACTGGTAATCTTTTGAGTTACTCTAGCACTGAGTTCCTTCATATCAGAAGCAAAAGACTCATGAACAATATACCTGTCCTTCAAGGGCCATTACCAAGTGCTTTGCACAACAGCAGCACCACACATCACAAAAAGTTTCAGGAGGTCTCAGTTCTTTTGCTGAAGGAGAAATAAAACCCTTGTTTTATTCTCACAACACAGCATGTAGTGTTTTGAATCAAGGTTTTATTAGTGTCAGATTAGAAAAGCTGACTAGGCTGAGTCAAGGTAAAAAAAATAAATCTGCAAGTGTCATAAGATTTCATCACTTGGGAAGAGGTTAATTTTAATGCAGTTATATGTACCTTCTAAATAAAATACACAATAGAAGTGAGACATAAGAAAAAAGAATTTTAGCCACCACAAACATTGTGGCTCATGCTAGATAATAGATACATATAGTCATGAACTTGAAAGTTCAGGGTATAGTTTTTTCTTTTTTTTTTCCCTGAGCACTTCAATGACTTCAATGCTTCTTTTTACTACGTTCTGTTTCAAGGAGGTCCTGTGGTGTTAGCAGTAAAGTTATAGCACACTAGTCATTGTAGTCATTCAGGAAGATCCCCTGACATCCCCTTTCTCCTAAGTAGTTATAAAAACTTTGAAAAGTTTTAGCTCATTACTCGCCTCTCAAGCTAGGCACTGCAAAGGTGCACTTATTATATACAAAGGCTATTAATATGACCAAAGTGGTGTGGTATAATCAGACAGTGTTTTGGGTACAAAAGCTTTAAATAAGTAATTATCTGTGTTTTCATCCAGATTTTTAACTTTTAAACATGAAAACTGAATTGCTGTGCATCAAGTTGCAAGGCACATTCTTAGGCCAAATTATTGTATAGTTCATGTGCACACATCTAAATATATGCATAATATCAATTATTACAGTAACACTCAGTCAAGCAATAAGGGCATTTTGTTACTTGCAAACCATCAAAAGTTCTATGCAATTACTAAATGTGGATGCATGATTTGCACACCGAGTCTGACAAGCTGGAAACTGTGACACTGGGCCACATCAAAAGTCAGAGTCAATCAAGCTACTGAAAAGTGCATGACATAGTATTTTTCCCCACATTGGAATACTAAACTTCGGTCTCATTTAAGTACAAATATGCTCCAAACAACCAAAGCTGGCTTCTTAGGCTTGTATACTGTTGCAAATCAACTATTTCTTCTAGGTCTGTTGGCCGATGTGATTAACTGAAACTTGCTGTTTTCAATCATGTGTAAATTTGATGTGACAAGACACAAAAAGCACTGTAGCACAAAGGCTTGTTCAGCTATTCAGACAAATATGATTTCATGTAGTGCATAAAAGTAAGTCTCCAGAAGGTCTGGAATGCAAATTTTCCACAGAAACACAGTCCTTACTGTATTTTGTCAAATTATTCTTCACCTAATTTTAATATTTCTATCTGCATTCAGATAAAAATACCTAGCTTAATTCATCAGAAACACAGGAAGAAGTGTGAACAGGCACTAATGAAGGCCTAATGCAGCCAGTCTCTTCTCTCACTGAGGCATATAACCCCCTTGTCTCACAGTCTGTGGGAGATAACTTTTTGGCATTTCATCAACTGATGGTGGGTTTCCTTCTACTGTTTCATATCTCACAGTTTGTCCTTCAGTACTTGTCTGTAAAACATCTGACAGAGCAGCTTCCTGGGTACTTTTCTCTAGACCAAGACCCAGAGGCTCTGAACTCTGCCCTGAGATCTGCAATTGTGCAAATCCAGCGAGATCCTCCTCATTAGCAGGAATAATCTGCTTTGCTATTTCAAAGCAAGGCCTGTCAGTGTTGTTTTCATCCTGACCACAATTTTGTTTAAAATACTGCTGCCTCTGTGTTGTACTGTCACTCCCTCCACCATGATCATCTGATCTCTCTTCTGAATCTAGCAGTGGCTGAGTAGATTCAGACCTTGAGAAGACTTGCACAGGCGTTTGGTCTCTGTAGCCATTGAGCACTACTGTCGAATACTGTACAGTGCTTGAAGTGTTTTGTGTAGTTTCACCTTCATCGCTGTCAGAGACGCTTTGCCTAGGAGAAGACATACAGGAGGATCCTCCAATACCACTGCTGTGCCCTTCTGAAGTACTTTTTTCCTTTTTAAGCAAATCAAAAGGCTTTAGATCTTGTTCTGAGAAAGACTTCTTGTCATCAGCTTCTATTTCTACGACGCTTACATCTGTAAAGCTGCCTTCTGGGTACATCTGATCTTTAGAATTAAAGTTGTGCTGAAAAAAAAGAGAGGGATGTTGCCTAAGAGGAAGGTTAAATTAAAACAAAACATTAAGTATCTGAATATTTGTGCTGTTAATTTCATCAAGATTCTCCACACAGTTTGCCTCCTCATTAAGTGTGGCAGTATCTCCCAAGTATGTTACAAAGTAAAAGCTATAGCTTTGTTTCACTACAAAATGTGCTCTAATTTTATTTACTCTAAGAAACTGTAAACAGAGTGCCATTCACTGTGCAGCACAGAACATTTTGTACTGAGGCCATACATACTACTCCCAACAGCATATTCAGAGCCAAACAAGAAGTTAGCCACTATTTATTGAACATAATTTATCCACCTCACATGGGGCATAAATTCTGCTGCCACTCACCTCATCCATCTTCAGATCTTTCTCTCACGCACCACTTAACTGTACAAACAAGTCACTTAAAGGTTTTACAAATCACAAACGCTGTTTACTTAATATTGATTTCCTGTGAATGAGTCAAACAATCAGGCCTTGACACTTCAAACTAGTAAACTGAATGTAATTTGTACTGCTAAAGCCATCTCTGTACTGTGAGTTTATGCCCAAAAACCACGTATTTCTAACTCAGTAATTGATACAACAAAGTCTTCTAGCCATATCATACTGTTATGAAACTTAATATCCAGTTTTCCCCTTTCCCCAGAAATCTGTGTGTTTGAGAAGGGAGAAGACTCCCTCTGTTAGTTCATTAGAGACTTTATGGATTAGGAAAATAAAGATGCTGAGAGGAGTATTACCTTAGCTGGAACTTGAGGTGACCACTGAGCAATGTTGCTCTTGGATGGATCAGGGACATTAGGCCAAATATGCTTTTTAATTCTGCAGAGGATTAAAAACAAGATTACAAGATGCACTTCCTGAATTCCTATACTGGTAAATTTTGTGTAATCCAGGACACTGGGCCCTGGCACAGAATCTTTGCAAGACTATATTTTCCAACAGAAGTACTTCCTGCCCTTCCTTGTGTCTTTGCAAGAAGCTGTATTACTGAGAAAAACAAGGCGCTGCACTTGCAGCTCTCCCACACAATGTAGCCATAAAACACGGCAAACAAATGGTAAGAGGTAGTAAGGGATGTTGCAAGATGGACTTCAACAGAATAGCATTAAAATCTTATCTTAGAAGCAGTGGGGAGATCAGAAGGACAGGGCAAAAAGTGATCTCTAAGCAGAAAGAAAAGACAGTTGACCGGGGACATGTAAAAGGCACTGCTCTTTGCCAGGGTAAACACTTCAGCAATAAGCTCTCAGCTAAAGACACAGACAAGAGCCTTGGGATGGAAGGAGCAGGAGAAAGACAGGATGTTTTCCTGCAGGTAATAAATACGAACCAAGTATAACTGAGGTTATACAAGGCAGAAAAATACGATACCTACCAATTATTTATTTGCTGCAGTGCTTAAAGCTTTCAAATACCATAACTGAATAACTCAAATACAAAACATTCTTCTGTCATCTTCAAAGGATGACAACCATCATTCTCCTCTTATAAGATTACTCAGAAAACAGACAGTATACTCCCATCAAAACCTAACAAACTTAATCCTAACCAAGGCCAGCAAGAAATTTCCTTGCAAGATCAATCTATAGGACATTAAATCTCAGTGCTAATCATTAACAGTAAGAAATGTAATTAGTATCAAAAAAGCCCCTACTTTTTTTTTTCTTAAGAAAACAAGCATGTTTATCATCAATGCATGTGTTTTACCTTCTTTTCCAGTCTAACTGCAGAACATTTACTTAATGATTATTGCCAAGTCTCATGCCAAAAAAAAATATTACAAGCAGAAGAGAGAAGCAATACTATGAGCAAAAGAGAGAAGCTTCATTTATACTTACAAGTCACGTTTGTTGAAGCAAAACAGTACTCCAAGGAGTACAATCAACAGGAATGCTAGGCACACAGGTACAACTATAGCTTCAATTTCTCCTCTCCCTAGAAAAATAAACAAAGAAGTTATAACCCTCTGGTATTTGTATGTCAGTATTTCAATACCTCTCAGCAGCAGCATATGTTCCCATAGATACAGGGAGAATCTGAAACTGGACACATGCAGCTCAAGACCCACCTTCAAAAGAACTTTTTCACTGTATGAAAATAGTCTGTTGGTAAACACAAAAAACTCTGTTCAACCAATCTAATGCCTTGTATCAGTAAGAACTCTAGATTGCTTTGGAAGCTGTATATTTGTATATTTGGAAGCTCTTAACGACAGCCGTTAGCCAGGCGATAATGGTCTCCACCAGGCACGGAGCGCTCTGCAGGAGGTCGGTATACACCCAAACCGACTGCCCGTTAAAGAATGCAGCAGTTCAGGTCACCGGATACAGGGAGTGTCAGAGCCTGCTGCTGCCATCGGTGGGAGGCAGAGACACTGCGTGTGTGAGGTGCGAGCAGGTGGATGACCTGATCCGCATGGTGGCAGAGCTCAAGGAGGAGGTGGAGAGGTTGAGGGCCATCAGGGAGTGTGAGTGGGAGATAGACTTGTGGAGTAACTCCCTGCAGGGCCTCAAGGAGAGGTACCGGGCTGAGACACCCCAAATGGGGGTGGACCCCCTGCCCTGTCGCCGTCGGGCAGAGGGAGGGGATCTGGGAGTTGAGGAGGAATGGAGACAGGTCCCTGCTCGACATCGCAGGCGATGCCCTCCCCTTCCGGCCCCACCTTCCCAGGTGCCCTTACGAAACAGGTTTGAGGCCCTGGAGATTGAGAGACCAGCAACTGAGGAAGAGATAGAAAGTGTTCCCAGGAGGATGCCTAGGGCGAGGAGGTCGACTCCACGCATCGGGACTGCCTCCACCAAGAAAGACAGGAGGGTGATTGTCGTGGGAGACTCTGTCCTTAGGGGAACAGAGGGTCCTATTTGTCGGCCTGACCCTACCCGTAGGGAAGTCTGCTGCCTCCCTGGGGCCAGGGTCAGGGACGTTGCCAAGAAAGTCAAGCGCCTGGTACGGCCCACTGACTACTACCCGCTACTGGTCTTTCAGGCTGGTAGCGATGAAGTAGCAAAGAGAAGTCCGAAGGCGATCAAAAGAGACTTTAGGGATTTGGGGCAACTACTTAGAGGATCAGGCGCGCAGGTTGTGTTTGCCTCTGTCCTTCCGATAGGGGGGATCGAAGCAGAAAGGTGCGCTGTTCGCATAAACTCGTGGCTTCGAGACTGATGTGACCCGCAGAACTCTGGGTTCTTTGATCACGGGAAGGTCTATGCTACACCGGGCCTGATGGCACCGGATGGGAAGGGCCTCTCTCGGAGAGGGGTAAGGATCTTTGGTCAGGAGTTGGCAGGGCTGATAGATAGGGCTTTAAACTAGAGTCGAAGGGGGAAGGGGCTAGAACCAGGCACGCCGGTGAAGACCTAAGGGATGGTACGCTAGAATCAGAGGGGCTGTGTGCCAGTGAGGTCCTTCGGTTAGATCCACAAGGTGCTGAGTGTAAGGAGACGCACCTGAAATGCTTCTACACGAATGCACGCAGTATGAGGAATAAAATGGATGAGCTAGAAGTCCTGGCCCAGTCCCGCAACTACGACATCATCGGCATAAGCGAAACCTGGTGGGATGAGTCCTGTGACTGGGGTGTTGCGATAGATGGTTATAGGCTCTTCAGGAGGGACAGGCAGGGTAGGCGAGGTGGTGGGGTGGCGATATATGTGAAGCAGGGGCTGGACTGTGTGGAGCTTCAGGTCGGCGATGGCAAAGTTGAGAGCCTCTGGGTAAGGATCAAGGGATGAACGAATAAAGGGGATGTCGTTGTGGGAGTCTATTACAGACCTCCTGGCCAGGACGATAGCGCCGATAAATTATTCTTTACAGAACTAAGAGAGGCCTCGAGATTAACTCCCCTTGTCCTTATGGGGGACTTCAACTTGCCTGACGTTAACTGGGAGTGCCACACGGCTGACATGAGCAAGTCCAGGAGGTTCATGAAGCACCTAGATGATAACTTCTTGGTGCAGGTGCTAACGGAGCCAACTAGGAAAGGTGCCCTCCTAGACCTGTTGCTAGAAAACAGAGAGGGTCTGGTGGGAGATGTGGTGATTGGTGGCCGCCTCGGTCATAGCAACCATGAAGTGGTTGAGTTCAAAAATTACGGTGACAGAAGGAAAAGTGCCACCAAAACCTCATCCCTAGGTATGGGGAAGGCGGACTTCAGGCTGCTCGGGGAACTAGTCAGCAAGGTCCCCTGGGAAGCTGCTCTTGAAGGCCTTGATGTCCACCAGTGCTGGTCATTCTTTAAGCGATGCCTCCTGGAAGCACAGGAACAGGCTGTTCCTAAATATCGCAAGTCAGGCAGGCGGGGCAGGAGGCCGGCGTGAATGACCAGGAACATTCTGACGGAGATTAGGCGGAAACAGAGAGTGTTTCGCTACTGGAAGGAGGGCCAGGTGACATGGAAAGAATACAGGGATGCTGTTCGTGTTTGTAGGAAGAAAATTCGTGTGGCTAAAGCACACCTAGAGATGGAGCTGGCTGTGTCTGTGAGAGAAAATAAAAAGGGGTTTTTTAGGTATGTGAATGGAAAAAGGAGAACTAAAGAATACATAGGGCCGCTCCTTGATAGGGAAGGTCTCCTCACAGACAATGACATAGGCAAAGCAGAGATGCTTAACGCCTTCTTTGCCTCTGTCTTCAATGCTGATGATGGGCTTCGGGACCCAGGGTACCCTGAGCTGGAGGACCGGGACAGTGGGGATGACAAACTCCCAACTGACCCTGAACGTGTGCGGGATTTGCTACTCCACCTGGATCCCTACAAGTCCATGGGACCGGATGGGATTCATCCCCGGGTGCTGAAACAGCTGGCGGACGTCATCGCGGAACCTCTCTCAATTATTTTTCAACGATCCTGGGAGTCTGGAGAGGTCCCGGTAGACTGGAAGCTGGCAAATGTTGTGCCGATTTTCAAGAAGGGTCAGAAAGAAGACCCTAGCAATTACAGGCCTGTCAGTCTCACGTCAGTGCCTGGTAAAATCATGGAGAAGATGGTTCTCGAACGTATTGAGGCGCACCTGGGGGACAAAGCAGTCATTGGTCCCAGCCAGCATGGGTTTGTGAAGGGTAGGTCCTGCCTAACTAACCTGATTTCCTTTTATGATAAGATCACCCGTATGGTGGACCAAGGGAAACCAGCTGATGTGATTTTTTTGGACTTCAGCAAGGCTTTTGACATGGTTTCCCATAGGATCCTACTGGACAAAATGTCCAGCATACAGCTAAATAAAAACATCATACGATGGGTGAGCAATTGGCTAATGGGCAGGGCCCAAAGGGTTATGGTAAATGGGGCTGCGTCAGGCTGGCGGGCGGTCACCAGTGGGGTCCCTCAAGGCTCCATTTTAGGGCCAGTACTTTTCAATATTTTTATAAACGATCTGGATGTAGGAATAGAAGGTATTTTGAGCAAGTTTGCTGATGACACCAAACTTGGAGGAGTTGTGGACTCGGATGAGGGTGGAAAGGCCTTGCAGAGGGATCTGGATAGGTTGGAGAGCTGGGCGATCGCCAACCGCATGAAGTTCAATAAGAGCAAGTGCCGGGTCCTGCACCTGGGACGGGGAAACCCTGGCTGCACGTACAGACTGGGCGATGAGACGCTGGAGAGCAGCCTAGAAGAGAGGGATCTGGGGGTCGTGGTAGACAGCAAGTTGAATATGAGCCAGCAGTGTGCCCTGGCAGCCAGGAGGGCCAACCGTGTCCTGGGGTGCATCAAGCACGGCATCGCTAGTAGGTCGAGGGAGGTGATTGTCCTGCTCTACTCTGCGCTGGTGCGGCCTCACCTCGAGTACTGTGTGCAGTTCTGGGCACCACAGTATAAAAAGGACATGAAACTGTTGGAGAGTGTCCAGAGGAGGGCTACGAAGATGGTGAAAGGCCTGGAGGGGAAGACGTACGAGGAACGGCTGAGGGCACTGGGCCTGTTCAGCCTGGAGAAGAGGAGGCTGAGGGGAGACCTCATCGCAGTCTACAACTTCCTCGTAAGGAGGTGTCGAGAGGCAGGAGACCTTTTCTCCATTAACACCAGCGACAGGACCCGCGGGAACGGGGTTAAGCTGAGGCAGGGGAAGTTTAGGCTTGACATCAGGAGGGGGTTCTTCACAGAGAGAGTGGTTGCACACTGGAACAGGCTCCCCAGGGAAGTGGTCACTGCACCGAGCCTGTCTGAATTTAAGAAGAGATTGGACTGTGCACTTAGTCACATGGTCTGAACTTTTGGGTAGACCTCTGCGGTGTCAAGAGTTGGACTTGATGATCCTTAAGGGTCCCTTCCAACTCAGGATATTCTATGATTCTATGATTTTTATCCAGGCAGATATGACACCAAAATGAATGCATCTGTGGTCCAGGTGTTTCAGTGGCCTACCAGATGCCATATCAACATTACAGCCAGATGACTAATGCAAGCAAAGTCGCTAGTTGTCTGCCTGTTTATTCTGTAGATGAAAATATCCTCTCCCCACAAACACTTAAAGACTGCAGTATCGGTATGCATTCCTTCTTAAATGATATGAACATTTAAAGTAAACCTTACAGAATGCTTAGGGAATACAGAGGAAAAAAATACATAAAAGAAGTGCTTTCCACAGCAAAATTCAGTTGATGTTGCTACTCCTACCATTATAAACAGGAAGCTTTCTGAAGCTGTACACTCAAATTTAATGCTTTGCAGATCTTCATTGCACAGGAAACACATCCCAAGCCAGTGTGTTTGCCAACATGAAAACGATTCAGGAAATGTGCAGAGGACAGTTAGTATCCCTTGTCCTGACTGAACATCCTGGACAAATACCTCTTGGTGCTTGAGACAGACTACCTGAATACCGTGTCTTGCTGCATGTGAATACAGGAATGTAATAGATACGTTTTCTTTTAAAATAATGTCACCGCCTTCTGATATCAGATCCTAAATGGAGCCTTGCTACACTGTTGCAACATTACTTCCTACTTCTATTAGTTTTGCCACTCTTCCTTACCGAATTTCTGTGTAGTAAATGTAAAATCAGGACCACTCCTGCCTCCTTCATCTGTGTATGCCATCATCCGCACAGTGTACAGCGTATCACTGGTTAGAGAAGAGAGGGTATACTCTGTCTTGGAAGGATCCACTGACACAGCTGAAGGAAGGAAAGAGACGGTTTTCTGTAGTAGCTTATTAGTTCTCCACAAACACAGTAGCATTAAGACATCACATTTTAAGAAATACAAGATGGTTTGAGAAGTATGAGTGTCTGCATGGAAAATACAGACATAGAAAGGCTACAAACTTGTATAAGGAATGCCGAGATTCACTTGTTTCAGTTCAAGTGCTTGAATTAATTTAGTCTTTCTTGATGATAGTTCATGCGTGTATTTACTGTTTTTAAGAAAGTTGCTACAAACTAAACTGATAGTAAAGGAGGCTAAAAGGTCTCTAATAGACAGGATACATGGCTATCTAGAAAACACTAGTTAATAACTCAAAGTGTCATGGTTAACTATAAATGAGAAGTAGGATAAACATAAGTAACTTGCCCTGCTAGCTTAAGCATATCTCAAAAATAAACTTTTGATTGCATCAACTACCACTTTATGCCTGGAGGTCATAAAAAGAACTAGAGAGCACTTCAAAATACGTTTTACACATCAGCAATATCTTAACCTAAAACTCCAAAAACATTAAAGAGCTAATTTTATTTTAAAAGGCTCTATCTTACTTAAATGCAGGCAACTCCTTCACAGCTTGAACAATATTGCTTCATCTTCACAGAATCCCAGGCTGGCAGGGACCTCTGGGCCCATCTGGCCCAACCCCTGCCCAAGCAGGGACATCCAGAGCAGGCTGCCCAGGGCCATGTCCAGATGGCTTTTGGAGATCTCCAAGGAGGAAACCCCACAGCCTGTCTGGGCAGCATGTGCCCGGGCTCCCTCACCCGCACAGCACAGAAGTGCTGTCTGAAGTTTAGACAACCTCCTGTGTTCCAGTTTGTGCCCATCTTGCTATGCATCCACCTTGTCCTGTATTTAGACTGACAGACGGGATCAGAATAATTCCCAATCAGCTCTTAGAAACCAGACTCAGTACCCTGTAACACAGACTGAACGCTAAACATTCTTAATTCTTTATTTGGGAATTTCCTATTCACAATGTAGGAGAAGCATGTATAAGGTATCAGCTTTAGATCAAAGACTGTCAAACACACTTGTGTCTGTATCTTGTTTTTCTGGAGTATGTATTATAAAGAAAAAAGATAAGTACTTCAATGCCACAAAGCATATCTCTGCTTTCTGTTACCTGTTTCATTTCCATCGATAGTTTTGTAAAATATTGTGTAACTTCTGATAAATCCATTTTGCTCATCCACTGTGAGATGGTTCCATGTCAGAACAGCTTCAGCTTTTCCTACTTTTTTTGTCTGAACAGTTGGTCCTTTTGAAGGACCTGTAGTGGGAGATGAAGATTAGTTTGTTTCTCTCACACAGAAGCAGTGTATTGATGAGCACTGAACTGTCATTTCATAAAAACTTCAGTGAAACAGCTGGACTAACTCATTTAAAAAATATTTTCAGGCAGTACAGCAACTTCAAAGATACTTTAGAAGAGAAACTGCTAGAAAAATATATGAAAACTGGTAATCAGCAGATCACATCACATGAAATCTTCAACTGAAGCTAATTAGTCTCAACTTCATACTTAAAATCTAAAATAAATCAGCATAGAAATATTACCATACCAATAATGTAACAAAATCCCATGCAAAATTATCCAACAAAAGTTGGAAAAGGGAAAAATTCCTCTACAGACATGTTTAACTACTTTCAATATTGTATACTAGCAGAGCAGTTGTTAATGGAAGGAACAAAACCAGCTATGTTAAATGACCTTTATGTGTAGCACCACTTTTTATTATGCAGTCCACTTGTACACAAAGCCCTCATTATTTTAGCCAAGACAGCTGCTTAATGTGCTCCAAGGTGACAGTTTTGTACTTACGATCCTGCTGAAGATAAGCCTTCACAGACTGTCCACTTCCCTGACCATCAGCATATAGAGGGTACACAGTTATCAAGTAGCACTTGAATGGCTTTATATCACCTAATAAAAGGAATTACAAAATATGTTGTTTCAAAGAATCAAGTTCCTCACCATCCATCTCATTTACTTCAGATGCTGGATGCTGGCTGTTTTGTTAGATGCATTTACACCTAATGCTGTTGACTTCACCCCCCTCCAAGAGCTCATTGATGTGCTACTCCAAAAAAGTAACAAAAGGAACAAAGTGGTTCAATAAAGTAATAATCAGACTTCAAAGAAGTCTTTGGCTTTTTTCCTTATTTATTTAAAATAAGAAATCTTTATCTGTCTGCAACAACGAACCTCAAAAGTTATAGATTTGAGCTACTGATTATAATCCGAAAAGAATCCAAGCTGATCAAGTTTCATTGTTTGAACTGAAATATGGATGAGAAAATCTGATTTTGAAGGAACTCAGCCTGTTCACTATTTTAATAATTCCCAAGAATGACAACAAAACTCAGATAAAAACCTTGCTGTTAAATAATAGGAATTTCAAAATGCAAGATTAGTTTTATGTTTGGCAAAAACACAGACTTTTCTATGCACTCATAATAAAATAAGAGTAAGTCTCAGCATTATGTCCGATTCCTATCCTATAAAAAAAAAATCTAGTTAGCATAAAGATATTCTTCCTTTTGAGAATATTCATTAGATTCTTAGTGTTTTACATATTTGCAAGCTTGTGAGTTAAGTACCTTTTAAGTATGTTCCTTGAATATTTCCTGGTTCATTCTGCCATTCCATGATGCAGTCTGAGCTGTTGGACAGCAGACACCATTCAATCACGTATTTAAGAACATTACTGTTAGGAGCAGTCCACCCTACCCATAGTTTGCCATCTTTAGGTAGTGTTCTAATATTCTTCACAGGAGCTGGGATGAAAGAAAATAGAAGTGTTAAAATGTTGGCACTTCTTCCACTAGGTATTCATAATAGCAGCTTATTTTGTCTGATGTGCATAATTTTGATTATTGCGATGGCAACAATTTGACAGAAACTAAGAAAATGTGAAAGCCATTTTCTTAAATTTGGAAGCTTACATATGAGTTTGTATCAGAGATCCAAATTACCAAATGCTAGGCTATTCAAAGACCATAAGTGATACTACATTTAACAGAGAAGCTGCATAAGTTGTCTGTTTCAGTGTGAAATCAAACTTTTAGACATTCATTCTAATCCTGAACACGTTCATGTAGCTTATCAAGTTGTTCTGGATACAATGTTGTTCTTTTTAAAACATACCCTTAGCTCATCTAATAGCTTTAGAATTTGTGACTCTCACTTAGCATTTATACTAAATGTATCACACCTCTCAGTATTTTTATTTTTGCTACTTGTCCTGATAATGTTTGGATTGTATAAGAGGCTAAATTCATCAGATGTTGCAAATAAGGAGAAATCAGTATGTAGTTACTACTACTGCACAATAAAAGGAACATGATGAAAGAACACTATGGTTAACAGTGTAAGCAGAGGACAGAGCACCCAAGTAAGATATTGGAATTGTTGGAGGGTAATACTGGGACAAGAGAAGAAAGCAGGAGAGAAAAAAAAATGTCAGAAGGCAGAAGGAAGAAGAACAACGACCAACTTCCCCCACCCTTTTATTTTTAAAAAAGGACATAAAAATATCTGCTACGCTAAGAAAAATATAATAAGGAATACAGTGCTCTAGGAATTTAAAAGAACAGCGAAATAGCACACAAAGCTTCAAATAAATCCATAAATACAGAGGTCTGCATGCTCCTCAACATACAAGTGGTGGCATAATTAAAAGGAATAAGAGTGGAGATTCATTCAACAGTGTAATTGTGTTTGAGTAAAAAGTGTAATTTTACACCACTTAAAATTTCTTCTAAAAAAAGCCATGCAGACGCTATTATTCCATGCATTTGTAAATTAAGGACATTACTAGGACACGAACCTTTTGAATTACTTGTTGGGATAAGTAGAACTGATGGAGGGGATGCACCGACTCTGTTGTAGGCAATCACAGTCACTTCGTAAGTTCTATTCGACAGCTTTAATGTAAGGCTGGTTGTATTAACGTTGTACTTCCATGGCGAATGGAAGGGAGGTGATTTAGCTCTGACAGTCACTTCATACCGCAAGATTACTCCATTTGCTTCAAGTGGCTCCAGTGCCTGTCAGAAACGCATCTTTTATTAGACTGATACTGAACAAAAGTGACTTAAACTTCACTGTCTTTGAAGCATAGTTTAAAAGTCTAAGAGCAAGACAGATTATGTAGCTTAAACAGCTGCAAATGTAAGAAAACTGCAAATGAGTTTAGAGTTAATTTCTGTAAAAGTCTCCAGAACTATTTCTTGTTTTAAACCTCATTTTCTTACAACCCTATACGGTAGTCTAGCAAATGTTCTATCAAGATTGAAGACTATGTGTGGAAGAAGCCTACACTTTGTGCAATTTCACAACACAATGACACCAAAAGAATCTCAACCCTCATAGCCTGGGTTGAGCCTAAATGCAACACAGCACAAACAATTTTCTTTTATTACACATGCAAGAATATTCACATCTGTTATTATCTGTAACAGTATTAGTTTTCCGGGAACATAAAATTGATCAACAGGGCAAGCTTTAGTAACAGTTTTCCAATTCTAAGCTAATCGTTTCAGAGTTCCATGTGACATGAGTTTCATCAGAAAACGGTCACTACACAGGTAACTTCACCCAAGCCTTCAACAAGTAATACTTCACAAATCATGGGAAAATAATAAAAGACAGATAGGTCAAATGCGTCAAAGTTCACAGACCAGAAGAAATCAGGAAATGGGGACTGATATAACTGCATTCACTTTTTCAGCTTCGGATTTTTCAGTCAACTAGTCAGTGATCTACTGCATGCAAACACACAGAACCGTATTTCATAGCTCTGGTCTCTGGAATGCCTCTACACTTAATGGATTTTGCGTCTGGAGGATTCTTGTACAGTCAGTGTTACAAACGTTTTAGCATACATCAGAAAGCATAAAGAGTGTTCACTTTGTTCAAGGGCGCTTCCAATTCCACAGACTCCTTACGGACAGCAAGTGGCAAACTTGAAAGGGGATTCTGTACATTCTGCATTACAGACTTCTGTCAATTAACTCATGGCTTTTAAGTATACAAAAAGTACACATGTAAGCAGTTATTAAAAATTAAAGTCACTTTTTGCATCACTAAGACATGTTTTATCACAGTCATCTAGGAAAGTTTGTTGAGGTAATTTTTTTCCCCCACTTAAACTCATGTTTTTAAAAGAGTGCTGAATTTATACAGTTTATCACATTGCTTTACCTTCCACATCAGATGTACAGTCCGAGAAGCTGGTGAAGAAGATGCATCAATGATTCTCCATACGGATGGCCCTTTAGATGGTTCTGATGAAAGAAACAATGCTTAAGAGTAGAGACATTTTTTCTTATCTGTTTGAATTCATCATTTGACTATCATTACTTGCATGCCGTTTTTCTTTTTTAAGACATATACAAAAATTGTTTCCTTATTTCCCTGGAAGGAAACAATGCTTGGTATGTTAAATGGAACATCTCTATGGAAAGATTTCCTGATGGGATGAACAAAACACCCGTTCTGCTCTAATGCACAATATCAAAGTAACCGAGTACCACCATGCTGAGCATCAGTGATAACACGTTGAATTTGGCAGCACCAAGGATGGTCAAATCTACATTGTGCAGCACAGCACTGTGCTTCTTTATACTGCTGTCCTTGCTATGGTCTGTAACCCTACCCCTCAACACGAAGTCACCTAAAAATGAAAACTGCAGAAGAGTTAATGAGGAAGCCAGTAATAAAGTTCCTAAATTTCCCAAATAGTTTATTCTAAAAAGGGTATCAGAACTACAGTACTTTTGAACACTACAATACTGTTTGGTGTTAGTACTGTTAAAGATTCAAGTGGTATTTCCACTGCAAACTTCAAAATAAAATAAATTAATTATTGTGCATGAAGCAAAAAAAAATAAAGAAGGCCAATTCTTTGCAAGGGCTTTAACCATAACAGAAAGAAAGATGATCTTAAAAATGTATTTATATTTATAATCTTGCTAGACTGTGTTTTCCATAGGAATTCTTTTGTGTTTTTAACATTAATCACAAAGAGGCACGGCATTTTTACATCTAAATAGCAATGTCAAGACCAGGGAGTATGTCTTGTCTCTTACGCTTTACAACAGAGTGGAAGAGCTGGGAATTGAGGCCAAGTGAGCTCTTAATCTAATTTGAGTACATACCTGTGATTCATATGAAGCAGATGCAGTTGTACATCTCACCTAATAGAGGACACAAATGCAACGTGACCTGCCTCATGTTCCTTCCCTATCATAACACCTTGGTTCTGAGACTAAAATAAGACATTGATACTTGATCACTTATGGCATTATTCTTGCAGAGCAAGTCACCACAGCAGAACAGCAATGCAATCTAATAAGCAGGATGTCCTGAAATCCTCATTGCTCTGGTTGAGATAGTAACCACAGAACATATGCCTCTTCCACTCCGTGGAAAGCAGAAACAATGTCATTAGGAAATGAAAAGAAGTGGTTAGAACATTGAAAGAATATTTTTATAATACCTTTCCCAGAGAAAATAAGTTTTGAGTAAAGCTGAAGTAATGTTTTACTGAATGAAGTAATTTTGTACACAAATTCCATTTTGCTTAAATAAGTAGGTTGTATCTACACTCATTCTTTTTGCTACAATATAAGAAAAAAATCAAAACACTTCTTTACTGGGAGCTCAATTAGGATAAATAAGAAAGGACTTCTGACCCAGCGTATTGAGCTCTAAGCACAGGGCAGTGCTTTGACAGCAAAATCCTTTAGTGGTTTGACTCTGTTTAGAGATAGATGCACTGAAACATTACACAATACAGACTGTTTAATAAGAAGGTGCCTTGGAATGCACTAAGGAACAGATGGAATACTGCAGAAAGAAGAAGAGTGCAAGTAGGAAAGGCTAAAGCATGTTTGAAAAAAAAAAAAAAAAAAAAGAGCAATGCTGAAGACTTGCTCCACAAAGCAGTGGAAGCTGACCCTTGACTGAGGCTTTTCAACAGTTTGTTTTGTTTTTTGTTTTTTTTTTAAAAAAACATGGCTGTGAACTTTAAGCTCTGCCCAGTGGTTCACTACATCCTAACCTATCTTCTGTATATATTAGTTGTGAAATGATTGTGTATATCTGAAGTTGTACACATCCTGCTCACAAGTCCTTTTGGACAACACTAAACATGATCTAAACAACGCACTCAAAGAGCTGCTGCTGGTAAAGAGTACATGTATTCCTTATTAAGTCATGACAGCAGCAATTCAGTGTTCATTTTTTTTTTTTTTTTGCAAAGGGACAGTATATGTGAAGTCCACACCTGTAACATAACAAACCCAGTGACCATCATCAATAATTTTTATGACTATGTATAGACAAAGTAAAACCATTTCCACACAGGCTCAGTCTTGTGGAAAGTCAGTGATTTATATATGGTGTTTTCTCAATACCTCGCACACTAATGGATGAGCAGTGAGACTCTTAGAAACTGGAGGCAGAATCTTGTAAACCAATGGGTGCAAGACATCAGAAAACCAGTTTGTAGGTAATAATGTGACAAGCAAGAAAGCATTGCAGATACAGAACGTCTCAGGAAAAGTAAGACTAAACAAGAGTGTTTTACTTAGATGCTTCAGTGAACAAGAGACTGTACTTCCATATGCATATTTTTTCATATCAATGTTTTAAAGAAAAATCTCTAGATCATACTTAGTGATGTTGGTTTGCCTAATACTTTATTTGATGGCTTCCTAAACCTGCATTGTTTAAAAACTAAGGCACTCTTTGCCTACTGAAAACTTTCATACATATAGGATAGCTTCTGTTGCAGTCACATGTATAATCAAGCAGTTCAAATGATAATGCACAATTTCAGTTTGCTATTGTCAAACTGCTCAGCACATAGGCATTTTGGAAGTATGGGACCAAGTTTCATATGTTACTTACTATCTTCAGTTGTGACTCCTGTTTTTTCTTCACTCCAGTCACTCCAATAGCCTACCCCATCTTCCTTCATGCATCGAATTGAAAAGACATACTCTGTGTGAGGTCTGAGACCTTGAACACTGAATGAAGTTCTTGGTGAAGCTGTATCCTCAGAAGGAACCTGTAGCAGAAAATTGTAAAGGCACTGATCACAAGAAGTTCAGGTTACAGCAAAAGAGTGGCAGAAGACATTACTTGTGTTACCTGCATCCAGTTCGTTTCATTAACAATCCTATAGCGAATATTGAATTTCAGTTTCATCACAGCTGTTGAAATCCGGTTCTCCCAGGAAAGCTTCAGAACAGTAGGTAGTATTCCCGAGTTGACGGATAAGTTATGTGGAGACAGTGGTTTGACTAGAAGAGAAGTTAGAGTCAACTATGCAGCTGCATTGTTTTTCCATGCATCTAGCAGTTGGCACGCTGTGCTGCAACACTGCCAGGAAGGCTTTTCATGAGCACAAATGTCTGCTATTTCACACTCACGTCTAAAGCAGACTACTCAAGAACTTGGTCTGAACAGTGATCAAATCTCTCAACTTCTATAAATGTTGTCCACCACAGTTCAAGTTCTAGTGTCAACAACACTCTGGAAATGTTAATTTTTATAGTGAAAGAAATTGCGTATCAATTCAGTAATATGCACAGGAGCAGCAGTCCTACACACTACTAAAACTGTATTAAGAGGCATATAGTTACCAATCTCAATGGGATCAAAAACAAGACGATCAGATTCATTCTTCCCAAGAGCATTTGACACTTCTACCCAGACCTCTAGGTTAACAAAGAACTGAACATCGGAAATGGTACAGGAATTATTTGCATCTTTTGATATGCAGTCAGGAAAGTTCTCTCGTGGCCTGAATTAAAAAAAAAAATGCAACAAAGAAGTAAGTTTGGTTTCCTTTATAGAATGTTTGTTTTCTAGCTACCATACTTTCTACCATAGTCATTACCAAAACACTGTAGAGGAACAAGAGGAGACAGGAAGTTGTTGGCAGTTATTCCTGTTTCCAGAGAGGGGCATTAATTCTGTATAATCTTAAATGACCAAAGACCATTTAAAGAGTTTTAAAAATACATCAGTTTGATTCTATATGAGCAAAACTTTTGCTGACAGCTTCACATTAGAATTAGATTGTGAACAAACTACTGA